>NC_142651.1:65755714-66063571 GCF_055504915.1 Nelumbo nucifera
AGCCCATGGTAATGGACTCAGGGGTTCATTGTCTCCTACTAGGCCTTGTAATAGAGGCTGGGCTGAACCCATGTAGCTTATGTGTAAATCAATGTTTGGGCCCCACACCATACAAGGATATCCAACTGGGCAGTAGTTTGGAGGATAAGTGAGCACATGGACTTAATGGACCTAATGCCCAATTCGAACTGGCTTAATTAGATTAATTAAAGAGGGGTGGTTCAGAGATTTACATTAGTAGATAGGATAAGGGATTGTCCTTATCCACTCAGAGAGCCTAGATTCAAATAGAGATTTAGATCTAGAAACTCCTAATTAGATTAGGAAGGCTGATCTTTATCTGCAAATAAGATAAGGGATTATCCTTATCTCTTAAAGAGAGTCCAAATCCAAATACAAGATTTGGATTAGGAAACTCCTAATGGGATTAGGAGAAGCTCTCTTTAAGGCTATAAATAGAGGAGAAGGGCGAACCCCAGTTCATCCTTCAGTCTTACTGATTCAAGAGAGAAGACAACATACAGTTGGACTGATGCCATTTTCTGCTCTTGCCTCCTCCTGCTATTGCCGCCATTGCCAGTTCGATCTCCACCTTTAGGAGCGATCAAGAAGGGTTCTTGATATCACCTTTTGGTAGAAAAGGTAATCTGAAGTCATGCTCACTCGCCCTCTATTAGATTCTTGGTGAAGAATCAGGTTCTTGCTGAAGAGCCATCCTGCTGATTCTGCTCCACCCTACGCTGTGTCATCTTCAGTGGGAGCAGTCTTTGGTAATCTCCTTGGGTGTGAACACCTTCATTAGGAGTTACTGTTACTCCGTATCAAGTATATTCCTCTCCTACCTTTTGGTTTTAGATCTGGTCCAGTTTAGGTTCAAGATTGATCATTGAAAATGCAGTTTTCTAAAATAGTGGAATGTGATTCCCACATGGGAGAGAGAGAAATTTTTGAAATTTCGCCCAATCTACCTGCAGGGTTCGGCCACCCATGTGATGGATCTCTCATCCCTTCAGAAACCCATTTTTGTCAGTTCCCGATCAGTGGTGCCAAGCATCGGCGTGGATGGATGGCAAACTAGTAGTATTAGTGGAGCTAGTCTTTGGATTCGGAACTAGTAGAGGTGGAACTAGTAGAGGTGGGAACCCATTTCTCAATCCCCGATCGGAGGTGCCAAGCACCGGTGTGGATGGATGGTAGACTGGTAGTATTAATGTACTAGGCTTTGGAACCGGAACTGGTAGAGGTGTGAACCCATTTCTGTTAGTCCCCGATTGGCGGTGCCAAGCACTGGCATGGATGGATGGAAGACCGGTAGTATTAGTGGAGCTGGGCTTTGGAATCGAAACTCACTGGTCGGAGATGCTACCGTTGCACTAGTTCACTCTCTTCTTCGTTCGAACGAAGACATGTAGCTCTTGGACAGAAGAGACGCGAGGTAACCGTTGGACAAAGGAAGGTAAAGTTTTACATCAATTTTATCAATGTAAACTTTCCGCTGATTTTCGATGAATATACTAACAAGAATGAACTTTTACACCGATTGATGAAGTATATTGACACCTTTACCAAATGTCTGCAAAATCAAAATGGGGTGTAAAATTTACCCCTGTTCTCATTTACACTTTAAACAAACGCAATCTAAGTTACTAACCCAAGCATGTTTTTTTTATTTATCAAGTAAATAAGACATTGGCCATCTTAACCTCAAGGGGGCGTTCTTTTTTTGGATTTAGAGAGGGGGGAAAGTTGGTCAATGGGATTTTGTTTCTCATTGACCAAGAATCCCATGTTCTTTTTTCAGCTTTATGTAGGGACCAGGGAAAGTTTATTTTCCTGGGTATCACTTACCCAAGAAAGTGATACCCATCTCCTAGGTGGGTAAATAACTTTGCCACATAAGGGGAAAGTTTCCAACATTTGAATGGGACAAAAATGTCCTTTTTAATAATGAATTTCTATAGCTAAAATGGTCATTGCCTTATTTACCTGAGAAATAAAAGAACATGGGTAAATGCACTTATTTGGGTAAGTGTTTCTCAAGAAAAACTTACCCAAATAATTACATTTACCCTGGTAAGTAACTTACCGAAAAACGAACTGAGCCTAAAAATCTATTATTAAAAGGGGCAAATTTCCCTAGGTGGGAAAGTTACTTACCCACCTAGGAGATGGGTATAGCCATACAGAGAAAGTAAATTTCCCGTAGTCCTCACAAAAATCTAAAAAATGGAACATGAATGTCTTGGTCAATGGAAACGAAAATCCTATTGACCAATTCCCCACCCTCCCCCTCTCGTGATCCAAAAAAACAACAAAACCCTTAATAGAAGGCAAAGCGAATAAAAGCAGAGAAACAAAGCAAAGAAAACTGGAACTAACACATCAAAATTTACTTTCCTGTTCTTCAGACTAAACTTCCCTGTAATTTGGTGTATTGTTCTAAAACAAAAGATTCCTCGTTTGGTTCTTTTGTGCCTTTATATTTTCACTTGAAAACGATATTACACTGTCCAAAACACACCTCTCCCTGATTGGAGGAAGTTGATATAACATTAGTTTTCTTTCATGATCTATCATACTCACATGCTTGAACTCCACTGATTTTGCTTTTGTATTGATGTAACAACTGAAAGCAATAATTATGAAATTAATCAACTTTCGTTGATAGCTCCAGTGTCTATATCTGATTAGAGAAGAAAAGCTGTCTAGCACCTTCAATTGCCTTCTGATCACCAGACATGTGAGGGCTAGTTTGTTATTAGTTCCTCCTTGGATTCTTCTTGATTATAGGTAACAGGCTAACAGCCCATGTATTGATCATGTGAGGGTTAGCATTTGCAAACTTTTGATCATTTGATGATACGTGCGATGCCTGCTTTAGCCAGCTTTGGACTTTCTTCTTTCTTGTCCACAACTTTATCATAGATTTCCCTCTCCCTCTCTCTCTCTAGTTATAGTTATCTTACAACAATGGATCATTAAGGATGCATTTGATTTGATATAAAAGAAAAAAAGGAGAAATAGAACTTTCCCTTTTCGAGAAAAAATTAGGGTAAATTGTTGAAACCTCTCCAAATATTTTTAAGTGTTGCTGAAACCTCTTTCGCAGTTTGGTAATTGCAATTACAAAGTTGGAAGCAATGATTAATGTATCAGTATCAGGTATCCTATCAGATAATTCGGATGCGGATATGGATACGGATATGCTTTGGAAATACATGGATATAGACAAAAAACATGAAAACACTTGAATACACTAGGAAAATGAATATTAATTCGATAAATATATTACTAACAATATTTTTAATGTCAAAATAGCTACAAATAATGTATAAATACATAAGAACATATTGTACATTTTGACGGTATATATGAAGAAATATATTACAATAAATATAGCAGAATGCATTGATATCATACAATTTTATTGATATGCATCAATCAAGATTCTAAGAAACATATTATATATATTTTTATAAATTAATATATGCACAATGCCATTCTTATCTTATTTTATATTAAAGTGCAAGGCACAAAACATATGCAACTATTATATTTCAATTATTATATCATTTTTTCTATTTTACTACTTAGAATTTTTAACATTAAAAAAAATGTTAACTAAAAATTAATTCTCAAAATTTTGGTGAACACTATTTTCTTCTTTTGTAAACAATAAATATGTTATTATAAATGCAAATAAAAATGAATTAATAATTTATAAAAATATATAATCCTAACTTAAAATATATCAAATCTATGTAAATTTCAAAGATATATATTATATGAAAATTCATAAATTTTAATTACTATAGAAATTATTTCATTGTTAATATTTTTATTTTTATAAATTTCTAAAATAAAAAAATAATTTTTTAAATATAAATATAGATTAGTGGATTTGATAGATTCAATTTATATTATATTTTTAAAAATTTTGTAAATACTATTTTTATTTTTTGTAAATAATAAATATATGGTTATTTAATGCAAATTAAAATATTAATTAATAATTTACAAAAATTTTGAGATATATATAATGTGCAAATTAGTAAAATTTAAGTATTAAAATAATTATTCTACTATTAATATTTTAATTTTTTTTAAATTAAAAATCAACTTTTTTTATATAAATGTGGATTTGATACATTATTTATTCTATTGGTTTATGAAATATTAATTTTAAATATTATTCTTTTTAATTTGTAATTGGAGTTGTTGAAGATAAGTGTATGTTGGTTATTGGGATTTTATGTAGATATTAAGTAGTAAAAGTTAATGTATTCCATTTATTGACATGAAATAAAAGTTGGCTTAGTGGTTAAAGATGCATTGTTGTTAGGAGCTAGGCAAGTTGTGGTCTTGGGTTTAAGTCATGCTATTAGCACTTTTTATATTGAATTCATGCTTGTTGTCAAACTGAGGTTCAATACGCTTCCGTATTGGTCTGTATGTGCAGTATCCGATGGCATATCAGACCGATACGCACAACTAGAAGGATACACTAGCATATCTCATGCCGGTATGACCAAATACAGATATGATACACCCCATATCGAGCGTACCGTATTGATATTTTAATCCTTGATTGCAAGTAGACCCCCTATGTTAGAATCCTCTAACAAGAGGCACGAAAATGTCCAAAATACCTCTACAATTGCACTTGAGGCTAGTTTTTACATAAAAAACAACACAAACTGTATAAATTAATAACAAATGAAATAAGAGTTTAAAGTTGTAGTTTTACCTTTGGGCGATTGATATGAAGGGCAAATTTAGAAAATAAAACAATTTTAAAAAAGATATTGAATGGGTTTAGGGTAATGATTATTGATGTGAAGAGAAAATTTGGAAAATAAACATTTTGCTCAAAATTAACTATATAGGTATTTTGGATATTTTCATGCCTCTCGTTAGAGGACTCTAATTAGAGGGGGTCTGCTTGCAACTGTATGTATTAGAGAATTTAAAAGACATGATTGCAATTACCAAACTTCAGGGGAGGTTTATTCAGCCAACAGTGAAGAAACTTAAGGGGAGGTTTTAGAAATTTACCCAAATTTATCATTGGGTTCGACTACGATATGGGAAAGATATGATGTCTGAAAAACTTTTGACCAATCAACTGGAATCATAAACGTGATAACCAATCATATATTATTTATCAAAATTATGGGTGGGTTTCGATTGATCAAAACTCTTCTATACCATGTGTTTCCCGCATCATAGATTTTCCCTTTATTATCATAAAAGTGTCGGTGCTAAAAAAATATGAAACAGAACTGTCTAAAGAAACCAACTAACAAGGTTGTGGACCTTGTGGCATTCTTTTAATACCAATATCCATTTAATTAGGCTCAGTTTGGAAGGAGTACAAATACAAATTTGTAGATTGCATGTACTTTGTCTTAATAATTAGGCTCAGTTTGGAAGGAGTATATTTGTATTTATACTCCTTCCAAATTGAGCCTTAATAATGCAGCCCGTGACATACAATCACCTCATCTCTACTTTCATCTTTTGCTTCCTCTGTTGTCTGTTTCTCTATTTTTAAATGGGTATGGAGGAAGGTTTTAGTTGCGCTTATTAGTAAATCTCCTAAAATTATTTTCCTTTTGCTTTTTTAATTGTGAGATAATCCCTTTCAAACAGCATGAACATGCATTTAATGAAGTCTGGAGTCAACGTTCTGTGATTTTTCAAGTGTTTGCTGCGAGAACTTAAGAGGGTGTTTCTGAAATATAATTTGTTTTTTCTTGTATTTGATTCCAATAAACTGGGCCCTACAAGTTGGCCCAAGAAAACATTGTTTTCTCTTGGTTATTCAACTGTCATGGTGTTTCTAGAAAACACTTTTGACTCAGTTTGAAAAGGGTACAGATGTAAATATGTAGAGTGCAAAGCTTTATATTTTATATTATTTTGTATGTATTTACACTGTATATATTTATATTTGTAGTTTTTCCAAACTGAGCCTTTTGATTTGCTTTTTTGGCTGTGTATGTAATACAAATAAATTTGCATTGATGCAAAATTATGACAGTACAAATGATTTGAGTATAAATTCTAATCTATTTTTATTTTTAATTAAGCTTTTTTTTGTTTGATTACAATAATAAAATCAAAACAAAATTAAACAAAAATTTACATTTTTACATTTGCACTCCCATACATTTGTACTAGTGCAAATAAATTTGCATAGCAACGAAACACAGCCTTTAGGACAAGATATATACAAATAAATTTGCATACTACTGATGAAAACAAAAACACAGCAACATTGCCCGAAAAGACAACCCCCTTAGTTAATAAGGGTTAGACATGTTTTCAGTACGGATAAATAAAAAAAAAAAAATAGAATCACCTTGAATCAATATAATATAAGTTGACATTGTCCTAAGCTATGCGGCCTAATTTCTTGTCCAATTTATCCAATGGGTCCAATTAATTTTGGATAATCTAAAATATACCAATGAGGAATAGAAATCACTAATCAGTCCCAGCAATATATATGTTTTTGTTAAAACTTAAAATCAGTGTTTGGATTAACCAATTTTTCTCTCAATTTGGTCAAATTCTTTTCTCTTGGTCTTGGTTAAATTCGCTATGTTTGAATTAAATAGCCACCCTCTTTACACATCCAAGGAATTTGGTTGCGAGTTTTAGGTGGGAAATTTTAGCTCTAGAGACCATTTATATTTATATATTAAAATTGAGGGTCTGTTTGGTTCACAATCAAAATTAGAATCAGAATCAAAATGATCAATCTATTCCCAAAGTCTGTTTAGTTCAGATGTAAATCAAAATGGGAATTGAAATGAGTGGGAATGGGATTTCATTCCCAAGTGGGGGGGGGGGGGGGGGGGGGGGGGGGGAAGGAAATGGCCATTCCACCAGGAATTAATGGGAATGGGATTCTGATTCCACCCAACCAAACAGTTGGAATCGGAATGGCCCATTCCTATTCCAATTCCACAACCCTATTCCCGCAAACAAAATGGGACCTGAATGTTTCAAGTTGGCACTTTCATGTTTTCTGGTTGTTTTTGAAATGTATTTATCTTTTTTCTGGGTTATTTTAATTTTTTTAATTTTGAAATTGAACAAAATAACTCAAGTGGCCAATCACCTTTAAGACATTTATCTCCCCTATTAAGTCACCATGAACTCTTTCCCCTATTTCTCATTAACTATGCACTTAACTCTTTCCTTACAATAACTCATACCACAAATTCTCTTTCCTCTCCATTACTCCACTAATTCATTAACTTTAAATATATTTACATTAATTTATAATCATTAATAAAAATTAATTATATTGAAGTGGAGATGTTCAATGACATATTATTAGGCTAAATAATCTACTTCGATATAAAAGAAAGTTATTTTTAGTTAATTAATTAATTAATTTGCATTTTAGAATAAATATTATTTATTACACTCAACAAATTTGCATTTGTACTGATGTACTCCTTCCAAACTAAGCCTATGAAGCTCCCTTTTATTTTGACCTTAACAAAAACATCCACTATTTTGAAAATATGTGCGCAAAGACCTTCCTTCACGTTCCAACTAGAAAATGCTGATGAAATGCATTAATTTTTTAAAATATCAAATTTATCCTTAACCAACTTCATTCAGATGTAAATTTACTAAAATACCTTGGAAAAAATTGCTTCCTTTTACTTCACTTCAGCCTTTTAACCTTACTTCGTCTATGAAGAATAAAGAGATTTACACTTCAAAAGTGAAAGTTGTGAGGGTATTTTGGTAACTTCAATGCCTTTATTACTGAACAACTAATGGAAAGAAGGTATTTGCACTTTTTTAAACTACTAGTAATTAAGTACATGCGTTGAACGTGAGAAATTTTTCTTCATATTAATTACTTGAAATTTTTCTTCATATTTATTATTCAATTATGACATCATGGGTTTCTTTGAAAAGTTGAATCATTGACCCACCATCTAGATAAGAAAATAGTTTTTCTTTAGGATTATTTTTGAATTAGGGAAAATTATAAACAGAGCCGGCTATATATTTAAAATTAGGAAACAAGTTGGTCCATCTCTCTCTCTCTCTCTCTCTCTCTCTCTCTCTCTCTCAATCTCCCTCACACTCTCTCACTTATAGTCATCTTTATCTACTCAATGACTAAGCGATTTAATAAATAAAAATAGTTTTATTTTCTGTATTTACATTCTTTTATATCAACTTCTCTCATTCTCTCTCTCTCTACCTATCGTTCTCCCTCAATCTCATTCTCTTTCTTGGTTGATCTCTCATTCTCTCTTAATTTCTATCATTCTCCCTCAGCTTCTTTCCTGCTCCCTCTCTCATTTTTTTATTTTCTTAAACACTTATATGATATTAATCAAATTGTATAAAAGAATACCAACTTGGTATGGTTCAAAAATTATTACACCAATTTGATAAAAATAATTCACAAGAAGCTCTTGGCTATAAAATTTACACCAACTAGAGAATGATAGAGATTGAGGGAGAATGAGATATTGAATGAGAGGGAGAGCAAGGGAGAAGAATGAAAAAGATTGAGGGAGAACAATATATATATATATATATATATATATATATATATATATAGAGAGAGAGAGAGAGAGAGAGAGAGAGAGAGAGAGAGAGAGAGGTTTTGATTTGACTACAAATCGAAGCTAAGAGAGTGGGAGAGAGGGAGTGGGAGATCAAGAGATGACTACGAGAGTGAGAGAGAAGGGAGGGAGATCAAGAGATAGAGCGAGTGGGAGAGAAATTGAAAACCTATTTTTGGTATAGGTTTTTTGCTATGTCCAACATGGACAAAGAGACCCATATTGGCAATAGCCACATAATCCTTCAATGACATAGTAGGGGTTTATATAATTTGAAATATAGAGCCAATTGTTAGAATTTTGTTTGTTTTTGGACCAACTTGCAACCTAATTTTAAACATACAACCGACTTTGACTATAATTTTCCCTTTAAATTATATATTTCATTTACATTATATAAAATATTTTTTACTTATCACACTTAAATTTTGTTTGTCTATGGTATCATTTGACTCAAACCATTAACTAACCATCTAAAACTGAAAATTGTTTGATTTCTAGGTTGACATTAAATTTTGTATTATATATTTCCATCATTGACAAAATTATTTCTTATGTATAAAACTTATTTTTGTTCAATATAATGAATGTACAATATTAGATATGCACCCAATATTTTATTTTTTATAAATATATAACATTAGATATGTGCCCAAAATTTTCTCTATCTTTTTTTTTTTATTTTTGTGATTCTTTGTATTTTCTGTTATTAAAAATTTTATTATTTGACTATGACACCATTTCATTTCTAGGTAGATTTTGAATTTGGCATTCCATTTTTATCATTAATAAAAATTCTTCTTACATTTCATAGTTATTTATTTTCTTCCTTTTATCATTTAATTATGTCATTATTTATTAATCCATTTGATCCTAAATGGTCAAATTGCTTATCCCACCACTGGGAGGGAAGAAAATGGTTTTGTTTTCAAATTACTTTTCAAAATATTTATTTTTATACTATTAAAATAAATATTGTGGATTTAATTACAATAATTTAATGATGAGAAAAATATATCTTAAATATATGATTTAATAAGAAAGAATAGGAAAATATTTTTATTTCCAATTGGTTTTAAATTTTACATTCCATTTCCATCATTAATAAAAACATTTCTTATTTATCATACTTATTATTGTTTAATTTGTATGTTAAAAATGTTTCCAATTTTTTAATTTCTATTTTCTCATTTTATCTATTTTTAAATTTTATTATTTAATCGTGGCAACATGGATTAACCCATTTGACCTAAAATGATTTAATTTCTTACCACCACCAAGATGAAAACACTATTTTTTTCTAGGTAGATTTTAAAAGTATAAACTTTTTTGTTATTGGAATTATTAAATTATTAATTATGAATTTAATTAATAGAACTTAATGATGAGAATTGAGTGCAAGTTAATAAATTAAATCATTTAATATCAAGAACTGATTACCCTATTTGCCCTTATTTTTTATCAATAAATTTAAATATAGAACGGTAATTTTGTCCTTAGAAAATTCCAGAAATATTCTTCAGGCATTCTTGCTTTTTAAAGTAGTATAGATAAGGGACGTTTTTGTTATGGCCAAAACACAAGGGTTGTTTATAAAATTGTTATAAGAGGAGACTTTTTATAATTTTACCTAAAAATAATATGAAAATAATAACAAACCAATAAAATTTAAAAATGAATAAAAAATATCATTAAGATAAAAAACAATACAAATTTATTTAAAGCATAGGAAATTGGCCACTTTCATTAAAACACAACTTGGACTGTGATTGAATAAACTACACATAACCCAAAAATAATGCTTGAATTGGACTCAGGGTACCATTTAATTAGAAATATCATAGAACTCTTTCATCAATTTTGTTTAATTATAAAGCCCATGCATCACAGAGGTCCCGACTAATATAAACTACAAGGGAAAGAATGAAAATATAGCTAGGGTTAGAGATCAAGTTGGACAATAGAAAAAAATGATTCGCATAGTATAGTGATAGGATTTTGATATGTCAATGAGGTGGAGTTCGTTATGGGTTTTGCTAAACCCAACTTTGACCCAAAGCTAACCTAAGAGGAACCTGGTCCAATTAAGGCTCTATTTACAAATGTTTCAATACTACAATACCAACGAGTTGGTTTGGTATGCGTCAACCTCAACCCAAACTTAGCTCAAGTTGGGTCAATATGGGTTTACCAATTAACCCCAACATATTAGGGTTAAAGATGTGGTTCTATAAAAAAAGGAACATTTTTCTATTGAGAAAAATTTAGAGTTTAAGGGCTATTTTTACTGTTTTATTTCTTGGTAAGTTTTTAAATAAGTTGTGAGCTCCTTAATGGCTGAAGCTGAAGTTGGATTGACTATTGGAACAATTTATTATATAATTAATAATTATATTTTCCACTAAAAGACAAAACAATAAATCAATTATTCCTGCCACTTCATCTATTAGCAAATAGTCCCTTATAATCAGTTTGGAAAGAGTACAAATACAAATTTATAAAGTGCAAAACCTTATATTTTAGATATATTTATACTGTACATATTTACATTAATTTGTACTCCTTCCAAACTGAGCCTTAATTTTATTAAGAATTTTTATTGATTCCCCCACCTCGTAAATTTTGATTGGTTTCATGTTTGGAAGAGAAGCTGCAGTCATATACTCCAATCTTAAATATACCAATCGGTACTTGAATTCATAGTTTAAATGATCATTCAGTGTCTTCTCCATATATGAACTGCTGGTTCTGGGTGGTAAGGTCAATGGACCCCACATGCATTCTCACATATTTATTTAAAAAAATGAAATAATGATATTTTGAAATTTGTACGGAAGATTTTTTTCATTTAATATAAACAGTTTTATTGTCATAATACATTTCCTTTTGCTTTTTAACAATGATTGGTGATTCTAATAGGTGGTCTAACCTATTTTGAAAAGTGAGTAAAGTTTTAACCTATCTATATGCATATATTAAAAAGGAATTATATGATGTGGCCTCCATCTTTTCTCTCTTCTTTTTGATTTTGTGTTTTTTTCTAATTTTACACAATTCCACGTAACAAACTTTTGTGTTTAGTGAGTGAAACTTTCATTTAATGTGGGCATTAAATTACCAATTTTTTAAATGGGTGTTATTTTTTATTGTTAATTAATAAAACACAATATGATAATAATTTTATTTATAAATAAAGTATATAATTAACAATAACTTAATTAATCTTAACTAATTGATAATATAACATGAATTACCAAAATTTATTAGTAAAATCAAAATTAAACAAAATTGTTAATCACTTAGCTTTAGGGGTCATCATTTTCAGTTTGGCCCTGTCTGGGACTGTATTAACACAACAAACTGTAAGGCTAAGCTTGGACCCAACACTTCAAGCCTAGCCCGAGCCCTACATGGCTCACACATATTTTTATTATTTATACATACTTATAGTACATATAATTTATGATATTTTATATTAGAAAATGTATAAGATAATTTTTATATACATATTATGACATATAATATAAAATATTACATATATTCACTATATACAAAAAAAAAACTCATAGGCTCAAATTTAAGCCTGGCCCTATTCATGCCTAGACTATAACCTTTATCACAATTGCTAAGCCTAGGCCAAGCCCATGTAGGATTGGATACGGGCTTATGTTTTGGCCTAGAACCTAGGTCGAGCCTAAGTTGGGCCATATCCTTATCACATGTGCTTGGGGAAACTTGGCTCTACCCATGGTCATTGCTACTTAATTTCTATCTATTTTAATTCTAATTATTACAAGTTTATTAATAAAAAAATATTAATAAGAAATTATTAGTTCTAGAATTAATTTTTATAATTTAATATCCATTAAAATTGCATTTAAAAAATAATGATAAAATCAATAAATATAATAACAATAAACTAATAATTATAATTAGTAAAAAATAATAAATATATTTTAAAAAATTTATTGACTTTAAAATCAATTTAAAAATAGCAACATTAACAATTCTAATATAAAATAATAAAACTTAGTAAAAATTAATAAAAATAAATACTACTATAAATTTATTAATAAAATTAATAATGTGAGAATTTTTTAGTTTAAATTAAAAAAAAATTAATTTTAACACCAATTCATCCAACAATACATAATAAAAAAATCATGTTTGTATTGGACTCAATTTCACTTGACTCGAATGGTATTGTTGCAAGGCTCCTTTTGACACAATTGCTTTTAACAAAGCCCATGCATTGCACAAGTCCCAACTAGTAATTAGAAAGTAAAGGAAAAGTATGAGTAACTTTCCTTTTAGATAATGATGGAGCGTGATCTACATACTCCTAGCTGGAAGATGATTCGAACTCCAGTTGTGCGGCGAGCTGGACCAAGCTGCAAAATAACAGATCAGAGAACCCGGGGTGGCTTACTCGGTAAGCTCGCTCCGATGCTTAAGTCAGTTCTATACTGTGGATGCAAGTTGAATATTTGAATGCTTGAATGCTAGTGAGTAAATAATCAGGTGTACGTTTGCCTTGGGGTTTGATGTCCTTATATAGTGAAGTAGTCGTGGACCTTACAAAAGAGCTCTGGGATCTCCAGACTGTATGGATAAGATCTGTTCTGTTTTTGAAGGAGAGCAATGTGTTAGTTGATAAGGTAGTTTTCCTCCGATTCAAGCAGAGCTAGGATGAGTTTTGTCGTCATCCAGAGAAATTCGGGGTCCGTTGGGCCGAGGTGTCTCTATGCCAAGGTGGTTTTTGGGCCGAGGTGACTGAATACCCGAGCTCCGATTGTTATGGACTGAATACCCAAGCTCCGATTGTTGCGGACTGGGTTCCTTTGGCTGAGTTGTCACCTCTCGAGCAGATCGTGTCTACGTGACCCTTTCTTACTAGGTCGTGCCAAATCACCCTTCATCAATTGCCCCCCACTCCTCGTGCCAGGGGTCCTGACCCAGTGCGGGGAGTTCATGATGAGTCCAGGTGGGTTTGGCACAAAGTCTAGGCGACTTGGAGGGTGGACTGTTAGTCGGACCTGTGCGCACTCAACCAATTTCATCCTCGGGTAGCGTGCAACTGGTTTTTATTAAAGTCGTAGGATCGCACAGATCTCCACCGTCGATTTCTGGATGTGGTGGATTATAAATAGGAGCCGAAAGGCCCATTATCCTCACCATAAATCATGTAACTGAGCTTTCTTGAGATCGCATCAGAGTCCTTCAGCTCGCCATTCTCTCCCCTTGTGTCCGAGGTCGTTATCGCCTTCTTTGGTGAGTTCATCTTCTTTCATTAGTTGTTCCCTTTTCCTTTTCCTGTCCAATATGTCTAGTGCTAGCATAGATAGGTTACTTAGTGATTCTAGTGAGCCCGGGGGTGCCAAGGTGTGGTCCTCAGCTCCCACCGGTGAGGCTAGCTCTTCGCTAGAGAGCTCCTCTTTAAACCTTTTAGGAGAAATGCCTTTACCTGACGTCGGACCATCTCAGCTTGAGGGACCCGAGCCTCAGGTAGAGCGGCCAACTTCCAGAGTGGGGGTCTCGTCTTCTACTCAAGGTCGGGATTCGAACAACTTTGGCCCTTCCACGATGACCTCGGACAGATTGTTGTTCTTAATAGCTCATTACCGTCTCCTCGATACTCTTGTCTTCAGCATTCCTTTGGGTCAGTACCCTTGGGTCCACGACCATTACGAACTCGCGATTTTTGAGGAACAACTCGTAGCTGGGCTGTGCTTCCCGCTCCACCCCTTCATCATAGAAATTATTAAGTTTTTTAACATCACTATTGATCAGCTACACCCGAACTCCATCTGTACTATTGTTGGTACGATCTCGCTATTCCACGAGTATAATCGACCTCTCACTCTAGACATCTTTAGCTCAATTTGTTCCATTAAGAAAAATTATTCTTGCCTGCATGGAGACACCCAACAGAGCTACTATATCTCACCTCGGCCCGGGTTCAAGGTCCTATTCGGTAACCTGAACAAGGTATCGGCCTGGAAAAGAAGGTACTTTTTTGTTCGGAACCCTGAAGGACGGCCATTCCCGACTAACTGGCGAGTGGCCATTAAGGACCCCGGGGTGAGGCTGGATGCAGAGACCAGGGTGGTCATTCACTCTTGGAGGGACCTCGGCCTTGAGATTGAAGATTTCCTGGTCGAGGAGAAGCTTGTACGAGCTGGGCTGAGTCCTCTTGGTAGGCCTCTATCTCGACGCACACATTACTTCTCCTTTTTCTTTTTGCACTTACTTCAGTTCGTAACTGACTGAAAAATTCTCTTTTTCTTCTCTTTTGCAGAAGCTATGACGGATGTTGACGCTGCTGACCTCTTAAAGAGTGTTCAGAAGGGGAAGAAGAGAAAGGCCACGAAAAGGTCCCGTCGAGAGGAGGTCACCTCTTTGGTTCTTGTCGAATCTGAGGTTGTAGCGCCAGAGCCATCCTCTGCCGAGCTCCCAGGGGAGGAGGTTCACCCCCAACCTCCAATTGTTGACCTGGACGAGGATCAGGATGAGGGGACCCCACCTCGCGAGCCCAAAGGTACTTCGGTGCCTGAGCCTCAGCCCCCCTCAGCGAAGGAGAGCATAAGGACTCTGAGGCTCAGGCTTCTTAAGAGGAAAGATGTAGTGTTTCTTGCGGAGGTCGCGGAGTGGGCTGACATGCCAACAAGTCAGCTCAGAGGGAGAGCAGTTAGCTACTGTATGGTGGTAAGTAACTTGCCCCTTCATTTACTTTCTTATCCTTTTGTCAGTGATACTTACGCTTGCTTTTTGTTTTTAGGTGAACTCCGCTATCCACTTGCTAGTCTATCAATCTGAGATCCCGCTTGAAGCGAGCTCAGGAGGCCAAAGAGAACACTCGAAAGCTTTACCACAAGCTGGACTTAGCTCGGGGTGAAGTTCTTAGAGCCAAAAAGGGAGCTCAGAGCCAAGAGGAGCTGATTCTAGTGCTAATAGAGGAAAAGAAGAAGCTCAAGGGGGAGAAGGAAGCTCTCCTTCGGAAGAATGAAAACCTTGAGGCAATGATCAAGGAACGTACTAAAATCTTCGACACCGCAATTCAGGAGGCGAGGATTCAGGAGAGAGATCATTCCATCAAGGAGTTCAAAGAGTCCCCCGAGTTTCATGACCTCTAGGTCGAATATGGTTTTGGTTCATACCGATCGGGCTTCAAGCTCTACAGGTGGTTGATGCGACAGAAGTTCCCCGAGCTCGATCTCAGATCCATCTCCTTGTCTATTGTTACTCCAGAGATAGCGAAGGAGGCTGACGAGGAACCTGACTCCTCCGAGGGAGAAAGCGATGACGAACTTCTCAAGGCGAGACCGTCAGGGGAGGTAGGTCGAGATGACGTGGAGGAAGACCACATGGAGACTAACCTTCCTGCTAGAGGAGATTCAAGAAAATCTGATGTTTAAACATGCCTCTTTTCTTGGACCCCCCATATAGTGTATGTCCCGGGCCTCTGAGCCTGGTTATAGTTATAGTTGCCATGTACTTGGAACTTTTTTTGTTAATGAAATATAATGATTCAAAAAGTCTTATGTGTGCAAAAATCTTTCTAAGTAAAAATTTTTCGAAGTGTTGGTTATCCCGAAGTGACAGACTAGCGAGTTGGCTCGAGGTAGGAATAAACTTGTGTTGTTGAACGCCGAGGTGGATAGACACTATAGGGTATATACTCGACTTATCTATGCACGTGCTACTTACTTGCCCAAGCCAAAGAGGCGATTGATTATCCCGAAGTGCCAGACTAGCGAGCTGGACTCTAGGTAGGAATAACCTTGTGTTGTTGTACACCGAGGTGGATAGGCACTGTAGGGTACCTGCCCGACCTGTCTATGCACGGGGTACTTACTTGTCCAAGCTGAGGAGGCGATTGAGAATTGTTATGACTATGCCGAGGAGGTGACTATACTTATCTGCCTATGCCGAAGAGGCGACTAGGACTTGTCTGCCTATGTCGAAGAGGCAACAAGGACTTGTCTGCCTATGTCGAAGAGGCAACTAGGACTTATTGTAGTGTCGAGGTCTTTTTGTCAGCTCGACACCGTAGCCCTTAGTTTTCTGGGAGTGACTCATAGTCCTCTCTTTAGTCGGTCATCTTTTTTTACCAGTTCGGTGGTCTCATATACTTAGAGAAATTTTGCCTTGGAGTCACAGGCTCATAAGTAGTACCTTCTTAGGTTATCGATTACCATGCTCAAGGTACCTGCTTCCCTTCCAAAGTCTCGAGCTCATATGTGCCTTCCCCGAACACCCGCCTTACACGGTACGAACCTTCCCAGTTTGTTTTCTGACCCGGGCGTTATAGTACCGAGCTACTCTACTGGCAGACCGTGGTCCGAATGTAAGCCAGGTCTTGCACCTCCTCTATCAGGTCCAAGTTGGTACGGAGCTCGTCATCGTTTGTCTCCTCATCATAGGCCTTAAATCTCAATGTGGGTACCTCGATCTCTGTCGGGATCACTGCCTCTATGCCATACGTGAGGTTGAAGGGGGTCTCACCCGTCGCAGTCTTGATAGTAGTTAGGTAGGTCCAAAGTACACTGGGTAGTTCGTCCACCCACAATCCCTTTGCTTGAGCTAAGCGAGCTTTCAATCCGTGAAGTATTGCCCTGTTAGTTACTTATGCTTGTCCGTTCACTTGGGGGTGTGCAACTGAGGCAAAGTTTTGCTGAATCCCCATCTCGGCACACTAGTTTTGAAACTTAACATCTTCGAACTGCTTCCCATTGTCGGATATCGATACCCGGGGTAGTTCGAAGTGGCATACTATGCTTTTCCAAAAGAAATTTTGAATGTTACGAGCTGTGATAGTTACTAGGGGTTCAGCTTCCACTCTCTTCATAAAATAATCTACTGCTACAACCAAGAACCTCCTCTACCCGGTTGCTGGCGAGAAAGGACCAAGGATGTCGATTCCCTATTCCGCGAATGGCCACGAGCTAGTGAGGTATTTTAAATCTGTAGCAGGTTAGTGGTGGATGTTGGCATGCCTTTGACATTTGCCACACTTTTTGACGAGCTCAAGTGCATCTGTCTTCATTGTGGGCCAATAAAAGCCTTGCCTTAACACTTTTTGTGCGAGGGCTCTGCCCCCCAAGTGTCCACCGCACAAGCCTTCATGGGTGTCGCGAAGTACGTGCTCAGCTTCTGAGGGTCACAGACAACGCAGATAAGGGAGCGTGAAGGATCTTCTGTACAACTGTCTGTCTATGAGGACGTTCTTGGCTGACTGACGCTCTACCCTCTGAGCCGCATTGCATTCTGCAAATAGGGTCCCATGGAGTAGATAACCAGCGAGTGGGTCGATCTAGCTCGGTTCCGCTTGCGATACGGGAGCGACCTCTTCTGCCCTCTTGAGAATGCTGGGCCGAGGTAAGTCCTCTATATTCACAATTTGCATAGTGTTGTTGCTCGTGCTCTCTAGACATGACAAGGCATCGGCCTCAGCATTCTCAGACCTCGGAATTTGCCTGAGAAAGTAGAAGATGAACCTATGCAGGATCTCTCTGACTTTGGCCAAGTAAGCTACCATAGTTGGGTCACGGGCTTTGTACTCGCCAATGACTTGGTTGACCACTAGTTGTGAGTCGCTGCATACGATAAGGTGCTTTGCTTTCATTTCCCTTGCTAAGGTTAGCCCAACAATCAGTGATTCATATTCTGCCTCGTTGTTCGATGCATCGAATCCGAACTAAAGAGCATAATCTAGCTTCACCTCGCTTGGGCCGCACAGTACCAGTCCTGCATCGCTTCCCCGCTAGTTGGACAAGCCATCAGCATGGAGGATCCAGGTTTCCTAATCTCAGGTCAGTTCCACTCTAATTGGGGCTGGTGCCGTACTGGTTGATACTTCCATCGTGTGAGCGAGCTCGACCGACTCGGGGGTTGCTGCGCCGAACGTGCACTCTTCTACGAAGTCTGCCAAGACCTGGGCTTTGACTGCTGGTCGTGGCTCATACCAGATATTATATTCGCTCAGCTCGATGGACCACTTCGTTAATCTTCCAAACACATCGGGCTTGAGCAGAATTTGCCTCAGGGGTTTGTTGGTGAGAACAACGATAGTGTGGGCCTAGAAGTATGGGCGAGGTTTTTGGGCTTCTATGACCAGCACGTATGCTAGTTTCTCGATCTCCAAATACCTAGTCTCTACATCCTTGAAGGGATGGGATATCCCTCACATGGACGCCCAAGTCTTGCAGAATGGACTGGGCGAATTTCAAAAATTTTCTCCCATCTTTGCAGGGAATCGAATTCCCTATTTTAGAAAAAACATATTTTTCAAGGATCAATCTTGAACCATGAACCAAACCAGATCTGAACCAAAAGGAGTGGGAGGGAGGATGTACCTGATACGGAGAAACAGTATCTCCCAATGGAGGTGTTCACGCCCAAGGAAGGATCCAAAATATGCTCTCACTAAAGATGGCGCAGTGCAGGATGGAGCAAAATCAGCAATGTTCTTCCAAACGAACTTGACCCTTCGCAAGAATCAACAGGATGGCTTGTGAATACAGCTCCAATCAATATTTTCCCCAAAAGATTGGTATCAAGATCAAATCTTGATTACTCCTGTAGAGAGTAGGAGATCGAACTACTGGAGGTGGCGGCTGTAGGAAGGAAGCGGCAAGAGAGTATTCGCAGGATGCAGAATTCTCTCTTCTTGTGATTTTCAGCTCTGAAGAGAATTGAACATCAATCAATAATAGTTGCCGCCCCTTTCTCCTTTCATAATCTTAAAAGGATCAGCTTCTAATCCCATTAGGAGTTGCTGATCCAAATCATATTTGGATTAGAAGTCCCATTAAGTGATAAGGGATAACCCTTATCTTATCTGTAGATTAGATCAGCCATCTCCTAATCCAATTAGGAGGCTTCCAGATCTAAATCTCATTTAGATCTTGGACTCTCTAAGTGGATAGGGTCTAGGCCCAATCCTATCAGCTGATCCATCTCAGAATTCGCCCCCTTTTTAATTGATTGATCAAATCAGCCCAGTTCGAAATGGGCTTAAGGCCCATTTGAGGTTATGTACTCACTTAGCCTTCCAAACTGCTGCCCAATTGGGCTTCCTTGTATGGCGTGGGACCCAAACATTGATCTACACATCAGCTACATGGGTTCAGCCCAGCCTTTGTTACAAGGCCTGGCCGAATACACTGTTATGGACAGTGCACCCCCTGAAACCCATCTAATGGGATCTATGGGCCCAACACTTACCCTAAGTGGTCCTTGGGCCAAGCCACCTTGTAACACCCAGGGACTGTGGGCAGATGGAAGATTAGCCCATCAGGTATTATCCTCAATGGTCTTACACTTAACCTCTCAGCCCATAATGATCAAACACTGCCCGACAAGGGAGGACCTCTCCCTCGACTGCACGGAACAGTGTTGCACTCTCTGCTTACATGGATCCCGGGAATTAAAACCTTTTGCAAATCATTTCGAAACCATAACATATATATATATATATCTTTATATAAATATATTTTGCAAAACAAAATCTCAAATCGGCTGTCGGCAGTCTTGGTTTCCATCAGAGAGAGTGTATCCCCGATCATTACCTTTGTCCGACAAAGGGGCTGATCCTGTCACTATGATCACCCACTCAGATGAATTCTCAGAGTGTCCCAACATACCCAGGTTTTGACCCCCGCTAAGGATCTCATTGATTGGTACATCAAAGACAACCCAATCCGACACCTAGTGTTGTATCATAATCAAGTTTAGGGGTCAGGTGCAACTTTCCAATTTTGCCCATCTATCTCCAAGGTTTAGGGCAATACTGGAAATCTGGTCCGGTTCAAAGGTTCTATTAATCCTACACTGCATGTGCTTCGGGTCTCACCCTGGTAGCTGAGACAAGCCACCCCAACAGTTGGTAGCACACCAGTGTCAGCCTTGGCAAGATAAATCTCCCTAGACTTACCCAATGGTTGTGAACATTCTAAACTAACACAAGTCTCATTAAGTGTCTAGTTTAAGGGTATTACATAGAAACACACGACAGGAACATGAATCAAATGTGTACTTTATTCATTTACAATAAATTCATAATGTACATATTTCTGATTAAAGCTAAGGGCATACAACTGTCTAACAGCTCCCACTTGCACTTAGGTCCAATCTGGTATAAGCCGGAGTCCATACTTTCCACGTGTTTCTCGAACACTTTCTGTGCCAGTGGCTTAGTCAATGGGTCTACTACATTCTCCGCTGATGCTACATTCTGAATCAAGATGTCCCCTCTACCAACAATCTCCCGGAGTACGTGGTACTTCCTCTCGATGTGCTTCGACTTCGAGTGGGCTCGTGGCTCCTTAGCCTGAGCAATCGCTCCATTGTTGTCACACAACAATGGAATGGGTGATGTGCTGGATGGAACTACTCCCAATTCGTGAACGAACTTCTTCATCCACACGACTTCCTTGGCAGCTTCACTTGCAGCAATGTATTCGGCCTTGGTTGTGGAGTCTGCTGTGGACCCCTGTTTGCTGCTTTTCCAGCAAACAGGACACGATCCTATTGTGAAAACATATCCAGATGTAGACTTTCTATCATCCAGATCCGACTGGAAATCCGCATCTATATACCCTTGGATCTGTAGTGAACTACCATCAAATACCAAGCAAAACTCTTTTGTCCTTTGAAGGTACTTAAGTATGCATTTTACAGCAGTCCAATGCTCTTGCCCTGGGTTGGCCTGGAATCTGCTTACTACACTCACTACTTGGGAAATGTCAGGATGAGTGCACAGCATGGCATACATGATGCTCCCTACGGCTGAGGCATAGGGAATGTCTTTCATGCTCTTGATCTCCTCAGAGGTCTTTGGAGACATCTTCTTGAAGAGATTGACTCCATGCCTGAAAGGAACAATTCCTTTCTTGGAGTTTTCCATGCTGTATCTCTTGACTATTTTGTCAATATAAGCAGATTGGGATAATCCTATTATCCGCTTCGATCTATCTCTATAGAGTTGAAGACCCAGTATATAGGAGGCTTCTCCAAGGTCTTTCGTGGAGAATTGCTGTGATAGCCATACTTTTATTGTAGTTAACATTTCTACATCATACCCAATGAGTAGAATGTCATCTACATACAGAACCAGAAACGTAACTTTGTCACCACTGGTCTTCCTATAAACATAGGGTTCATCTGGATTCTACTCAAAATCAAACTTTTTGACCGTAGAGTCAAATCGGATGTTCCAACTTCTAGAAGCTTGCTTGAGTCCATATATGGATCTATTCAACTTACAGACCATGTGTTCCTGACCCGCAGGTACAAAACCTTGCGGTTGCTGCATATAGTTTTCTTCAGTAAGATCTCCATTCAGGAATGCAGTTTTGACATCCATCTGCCAAATCTCATAGTCATAGTAAGCTGCTATAGCTAGCAGGATCCTAATGGATTTAAGCATGGCCACGGGCGAAAAGGTTTCCCCATAATCGATGCCTTCTTTCTGAGTGTATCCTTTCGCCACCAGACAAGCTTTGTAGGTCTCAACCCTGCCATCGGGGCCCTTCTTCCTCTTGTAGATCCATTTGCAACCAATTGCTTTTACCCCGGAGGGCGGATCCACCCGAGTCCAGACTCCATTGGTCTCCATTGAGTCCATCTCAACTCTCATGGCATTTACCCATTTAAGGGAGTCTATGCCGAACATAGCTTCCGTATAAGTCATGGGATCCTCTTCACTAGTCAAGGTTTCAACCAAGTAACTATCCTGATCGTAACCAAAACGGACCGGTTGCCTGGACACCCGGGTAGATCTTCTAGGTTGGTCACTACCTAGAACTTGTGGGACACCTCCCACTACATCTGAACTCTCCTCATCAAGAACAATTTCCTGACGAAGATTGTCCAGGATGTAGTCTTTTTCCAAGAATTGTGCATTCCGACTGCAGAACACCTTCTGCTCACTTGGATCATAGAATAGGTAGCCCACTGAGCCCTTTGGGTAGCCTACGAATAGGCAACGGCTGGTCTTGGATTCCAATTTGTCCGGATTCATTCTTTTAACGTGAGCCGGACAACCCCAAATCTTCAAGTGTCGTACACTTGGTTTCTTTTCGGTCCAAAGCTCATAGGGAGTCTTAGAAACCGATTTGGTTGGAACCCGGTTCAGCACGTATATCGCAGTCTCTAATGCGTATCCCCAAAAAGATGTGGGTAACTCTGAATGGATGAGAAGTGACCGGACCATATATAATAGGGTCCTATTCCTCCTCTCTGAAACACCGTTAAGTTGTGGTGTAGCAGGAGGAACTAACTGTGATACTATCCCATTTACCTTTAAGTAGTCCCTGAATTCGTTAGAGAGATATTCGCCGCCTCGATCTGATCGGAGGGACTTAATTTCTCTCCCTAACTGTTTCTCGACCTCTTGTCTGAACTCTTTGAACTTTTCAAAGGATTCAGACTTATGTCTCATTTGGTACACGTAACCATACCGAGAATAGTCATTGGTGAATTTAATGAAATACACGTGTTGGTTACGGGTCCTAACACTCAGTGGACCACATACATCAGTATGTATAAGGTCAAGCGTGCCTGTACATCTTTCAGGCTTACCGTTAAATGACCTCTTTGTCATCTTACCCTGAAGGCAAGGCTCACAAGTGGGAAGATCTTCTGCAGTTAGAAAATCCAAAAGACCATCCTTTACCAGTCCTGTGATTCAGTCAATACCGATATGGCCAAGTCGGTAATGCCATAGGCACGTGGGATTAGCTATATCACGTGCTCTTTTCTTGGGGATTTCAGCCGACGTAGTTTCGGCTATGTTAGTTTCTAGAGAAGGATGTAAAACATAGAGACCATTCTGCAGTTCCCCCATATGCGATGAATTTATTGTTTCTTTTAATAGTAATCGTATTACTGAAAAAGACAGAATATCCATCTGCACACAGTTTTGAGATAGAAATCAAATTTCTTCTTAGATTTTGCACAAAAAGACAATCTTTAAGTACAATATTTTCTTCTCTAAATTTTAATTCTATGGTGCCTATTGTTGCAGCTGCAACGCTTGCAGAAGTCCCCAAGTAGAGCATCACTTCTCCATCATTCAGCCTTCTGCTTACCTTGAACCCCTGTAGTGAGTTACACGCATGAGTTGAAGCCCCGGAGTCAATACACCAGGACACAGAAGCTACCGATAAGTTGGTTTCTATGACACAAGATTCGAAATTACCTTTCTTGGATTCTAGGTACTGAAGACAGTTCCTCTTCCAATGGTCGGTTTGTTTGCAGAAGTGACATGCATATGCTATCTTGTCGTTCTTATGCTTCTTGGGCTTGGTAGTCTTCTTCTGAGGCTTCTTTGCTTTCCTCTTTTTCTTGCCCGTTTTGTTAGCTTCAACAAGCATCACCATAGGCTCATCCTTCTTAAGTAAGTCCTCGGCCCTTTGCAACATATTGCTGAGCTCTTGGACGCTGACATTCAGCTTGTTCATATTGTAGTTTAATATGAACCCATTGAAGGAAGAGGGCAAGGAGTTCAGAATGGCATCCACTTGAGTGCCAAGATCTAGCCCGGATCCAAGGGCTTCCAGCTCGTTAATGTATCCCATCATCCGAAGACAATGGTCGTGAACTTTCTGCCCCTTGGACATCTGAGCGGTCATGAACATTTTCAAGACCTTCTGCCGAGTAGAACGGTTTTGCTCTTCGTACATTGTTTTCAGACTGTTCAATATGTCTTTAGCGAGTTTGATCTGATCGAACTGCCTCTGTATTGAGTTGTCCAAAGAAGCAACGACATAGCAGCGGGCTAGGGAGTTTTTATCCTCCCAATCTTGGAATTCTCTCCTATGGGCTTCGGAAACTCTATCACCCGGACGCTCTGGGGTAGGAGACTTGACTACCTTGTCCAATTTTTCAGATGTTAAAACCAGCATTAGATTACGGTACCAGTCGGCATACTTTGGGCCCTTAAGCTTGTTGTTGTCAAGAAGCTTTGCAAATTGTCCGTTTGCCATTTTCTAATAAAACAGCAAATATCAGTCCACAACCTTATTTGATTCATGTTCATATCACAGACATGGATTTTAGTCTATGTTCCATTCCCATTTGTTCATCTCTGAGTTTTCCCTCCTTCTCAGGGACGGAGACAGCGACTTGTCTCTGGAAATGTGGGAAACCACATAGGGTGCATGGAGCCAACTATTTCAGCTGCAAAACCCCACCACCTTTCTGTGAAGGATCATATCCACTCATCATATGAGTTTTCCCTTTGGCCTCTGTCAGACAAGGTTCAGAGCCGTTTTCAGGTAAACCTTTCTGTCTAGTGAGTGCTCACCCATCATATTCATGAACGCCAAGGTACCATGAGAGAGTTCCCATTTTCTGGTGAAGCTCCTCCCACATCGGTCTATGACACCCCTATCATCTTGTGAAACACTTAGACAAGCCCAACAGCAAATGGATAGCCCATTTTCTGGTGCGTTTCCTCATTACTGAAGGACCCATCCTCATGCTAATGATGGAAGGCCTTTAGAGAGTTCAACACATGAATCTCCCTATCACGTGTGCTCATATTTATTGGAGGGAACAAGAATTATGCCCTAGTTTTTTTTAGGTCAAACCAAAGTGACTCCCACTAACTTTCATAAAGCCAGATTTCGGGGGGCCTAAATCGGCTAGGGTTCCGCACGTAAACTCTTCAGGAGGTGTGGGGCCCACCATTGAGGGAGGTCGTCCAATGACTAGGAGGGACACCATGGCAACGATGTGCATTCAGCCATGGTGTGCGCAAGAGCCACTATCGAATCTGCATGGGTCAAGTACTTATGGCCCATGAACGTAGCACATCTCACATCCATACATCACATGCAGGGAGGAATTGATCCAATCAATTAAATATCTGTAAAAACCCATTTGAAGCCCATTTTAATCCATAATATTAATAATTAATATCATCTAAGTATATGGGCTGAATTAGGGTTACCCAGTTCAGCCCATATAGCTTTATCCTTTGAAGTGGGCTTTTGGTAGTTTTAACAATTTAAAATTGGGCCTTACAGGTTGGGCCGAATTAAATATCCAATTAATTATCAATCCTTAGGCCCATTAAACAAAAATAGGGCTGATATTCAGCCTTGATCGAACCCTAGATTCGGTCCAAACAATTTGAACCAATCTTGGTTCGAATGGGTCTAGGGTTTGATCTTTAACTAAATATTTAATTCAAGAAAATAATCTGAAATTAAAGAACTGATAAAACAAAACAAGAATCAGTCAATCCAAGGCTGTTCGTACATTCCATCCTACAAAACAGAGGTTAGATCACAAAATGCAGTTTCACAAACTACAAATCGCAGGTAGCAAATGTTCCATCTGCGAAATCTCCTTCCTTGCACCACCATCTTCAATCCAAAAAAAAATAAATAGAAAACCTAATTTCTACTATAATTACATCAGATTGAATACCTAATACATTGAGTCTAAAAAATAAAAAAAAAATATTTACAGACCAAATGTAATGAATAAATCAAGAAACTGCAAATCTTGCAGGTTCCCTGCGAAACCAAGAATTCGATCTCCTCTTGTATGAACAACCCATAAATCAATAAAATCATAAAGAACTATTCTTAACAATAATCAGATTTATATAAAATTTAATTTCAGATTATTCGCCCATAATTTTGGGAGCAAATTCCCAAAACACTTATCTGCACAAATTGGGTAGAACACCTTCTGCCCATTTGCACAGGTTCAGATCTGAATTAAAAAGATTTCAAGATTTGAACCTGGCTCTGATACCACTGAAGGGATGGGATATTCATCACATGGATGCCCAAGTCTTGCGGAATGGACTGGGCAAATTTCAAAAATTTTCTCCCATCTTTGCAGGGAATCGAATTCCCTATTTCAGAAAAACATATTTTTCAATGATCAATCTTGAACCATGAACCAAACCAGATCTGAACCAAAAGGAGTAGAAGGGAGGATGTACCTGATACAGAGAAACAGTATCTCCCAATGGAGGTGTTCACGCCCAAGGAAGGATCCAAAATTTGCTCCCATTGAAGATGGCGCTGTGCAGGATGGAGCAGAATCAGCAATGTTCTTCCAAAAGAACTTGACCCTTCGCAAGAATCAACAGGATGGCTTGTGAATACAGCTCCAATCAATCTTTTCCCCAAAAGATTGGTATCAAGATCAAATCTTGATTACTCCTGTAGAGAGTAGGAGATCGAACTACTGGAGGTGGCGGCTATAGGAAGGAAGCGGCAAGAGAGTATTCGCAGGATGCAGAATTCTCTCTTCTTGTGATTTTCAGCTCTGAAGAGAATTGAACATCAATCAATAATAGTTGCCGCCCCTTTCTCCTTTCATAATCTTAAAAGGATCAGTTTCTAATCCCATTAGGAGTTGCTGATCCAAATCATATTTGGATTAGAAGTCCCTTTAAGTGATAAGGGATAACCCTTATCTTATCTGCAGATCAGATCAGCCATCTCCTAATCCAATTAGGAGGCTTCCAGATCTAAATCTCATTTAGATATTGGACTCTTTATGTGGATAGGGTCTAGGCCCAATCCTATCAGCTGATCCATCTCAGAATTTGCCCCTTTTTAATTGACTGATCAAATCAACCTAGTTAAGGTTATGCACTCACTTAGCCTTCCAAACTGCTGCCCAGTTGGGCTTCCTTGTATGGCGTGGGACCAAAACATTGATCTACACATCAGCCACATGGGTTTAGCCCAGCCTTTGTTACAAGGCTTGGCCGAATACACTATTATGGACAGTGCACCCCCTGAAACCCATCTTATGGGCTCTATGGGCCCAACACTTACCCTAAGTGGTCCTTGGGCCAAGCCACCTTGTAACACCCAGGGACTGTGGGCAGATGCAAGATTAGCCCATTAGGTATTATCCTCAATGGTCTTACACTTAACCTCTCAGCCCATAATGATCAAACACTGCCCGACAAGGGAGGCCCTCTCCCTCGACTGCAAGGAACAGTGTTGCACTCTCTGCTTACATGGATCCCGGTAATTAAAACCTTTTGCAAATCATTTCGAAACCATAACATATATATATATATATATATATATCTTTATATAAATATATTTTGCAAAACAAAATCTTAGCAAATGAAATCGGCTGCCGACAGTCTTGGTTTCCATCAGAGAGAGTGCATCCCCGATCATTACCTTTGTCCGACAAAGGGGCTGATCCTGTCACTATGATCACCCACTCAGATGAATTCTCAGAGTGTCCCAACATACCCAGGTTTTGACCCCCGCTAAGGATCTCACTGATTGGTACATCAAAGAAAACCCAATCCGACACCTAGTGTAGTATCATAATCAAGTCTAGGGGTCAAGTGCAACTTTCCAGTTTTGCCCATCTATCTCCAAGGTCCAGGGCAATACTGGAAATCTGGTCCGGCTCAAAGGTTCTATTAGTCCTACACTGCATGTGCTTCGGGTCTCACCCTGGTAGCTGAGACATGCCACCCGAACAGTTGGCAGCACACCAGTGTCAGCCTTGGCAGGATAAATCTCCCCAGACTTACCCAATGGCTGTGAATATTCTAAACTAACACAAGTCTCATTAAGTGTCCAGTTTAAGGTATTACACAGAAACACACCACAGGAACATGAATCAAATGTGTACTTTATTCATTTACAATAAATTCATAATATACATATTTTTGATTGAAGCTAAGGGCATACAACTGTCTAACAATCCTGCAAAACTTTACTAATATAGTAGATGGGTCGTTGAACCCGATCTACTTCTTTGATCAATACCGAACTAATCATTTCGTTGCTCGCAGAGAGGTATATTTTTAACACGTCCCCTTCTTTAGGCCAATTTAAAACTTGGGCGGTACCTAAATACTTTTTCAGCTCATCAAAGGCGAGCTAGCCCTCTTCAATCCATTCGAAGTTCTTGCTCTTTTTTATGGCTTTAAAAAAGGGTAGGCACCGGTCTACCGATTTAGAAATGAAGCGGCTTGGGGTAGCTATCCGGCCAGTCAGCCTCTGGACTTTTTTTATTTTCCAGGGTGGTCCCATATCTAGGATTGCCTTTATTTTGTTTGGGTTGGCCTTGATGCCACATCGATTGATTATATAGATTAGGAATTTACCCGAAGTGACTTCGAAGACGCATTTATTTGGATTTAATTTCATGTTATATCTTCTTAAAATCTAAAAAACATCATTTAAATCATCCAATAAAGAATTTGAAAACTGGGTCTTCACAACCATGTCATCAATATAACATTCTACTTAATTGCCGATCAACAGCTCAAAAACTTTGTTTATAAGGCGTTGGAATGTTGCCCCAACAGTTTTCAATCCGAAGGGCATGGCCTTGTAACAATATAAACCAATCTCTATTATGAAACTGGGCTTGTCTTCGTCAACAGGATCCATCCTAATCTTGTTGTAACTGAAATAGGTGTCCAGGAAGCTCAGCAACTCATGCCTTGAGATCGCATCCACTAGGCGGTCGATCTTGGGCAGCGGGAAGCAATCTTTCGGGCAGGCTTTGTTTAGGTTGGTGTAGTCAACGCACATGCACCACTTACCATTGGCCTTCTTCACCAGAACTGGTTTGGCCACCTAACTTTAGTAATGGACTTCCATGATGAAGCTTGCCACGAGGAGCTTCCCAATGTCCTCATCAACTGCCTTCCAACGTTCCGGGGCGAGGTTGCGTTTCTTTTGTCTCACTGGCCTGACTAAAGGGTCGGTATTAAGTTTGTGAGTTATAACTTTTGGAACAATCCTGGGCATCTCTGCCGCAGACCAAGCAAAAATATCTAAATTTTCAAGTAAGAAACTTACTAGCTAGGTTCGAAGTGGTTCGTTGGTCAAGGCACTGATTTGAAGAGTTTTGGCTGGTTCGGTGGCAGAGACTAGTATGTGGACTGTTTCCTCTTTTGGGGCAGCTCGCTCGTCGATATACTCTGTCGGTTGCTCGAGTTCGACGTCCTCACCAGTTTTGCTTTTCCTTTTAAGGCAGCCACGTAGAACTTGCGGGATTCAAGCTGAGCACCTTGCACGACTCCCACCCCGTAGTTAGTTGGGAATTTCATCGCTAAGTAGTAAGTGGACACTATCGCACGTAAAATGTGCGTAATAGGCTAACCTACTTTCGTGTTGTAGGGGGAGGGAGTCGTGACTACCAAGAACATGTGCTCAAATCACACAATGTTTAGCCACGTGCCGACTTCCATGGGTAGTTTGATTTGACCAAGAGGTCTGACCTCATCACCGCTGAACCCTATCAAAGGTGTATCTACCGGTTTCAGGTTGCTCTGCTGTAATTGTAATTTTTCAAAGGTCTCCTTGAAGAGTATGTCTGTTGAGCTACCTGAGTCTACTAAGATGCATTTCACCTCGAAGTCGTTGATCCTTAGCTTCACTACTAAGGCATCATCGTGCGGGTACTGTATCCGACGCACATCATCCTCTGCGAAGTAGATCGGTTCTTCGAGCCGAGGTCACTTTGGAGGGTTTTTGTCTTCGTTCTCTAATTCGTGGATCGAGGTCCTCCCAGCTACCAATGTACATCTGGCAATGATGGACCCGCCAGTGATCATATTGATCACCCCGTGGACTGGTCTTTCCTCTAGCAGCTATCGAGGTGGTTGCTCATTCTGCCTACTGGTCTTGGGGCTATTCCTCCTGTGGTCCCCCTGTTGATCTACTTGTCGGTCTACTTGCCCGCTCTCTTCTCACAATATGTAATTGTTCAGGTACTCGCGGCGGATAAGTTCCTCGATCTCGTCGCGGAGATTCTTGCAATTCTCCATGTTGTGTCCTTGATCTCGGTGGAAATGGCAGTAGACATTTGGGTTTCTTGTTGCTGGGTCTCCCCTTAACTTGAGAGGCCATTTGATGAAGGAGGAATCCTTAATAACCATTAAGATCTTTCCTCACTTAGCATTCAAAGGCGTATAGTTTATTCTCTCCACGGGTGGGGTCCTGGAACGTCGACTTGACTTGTGCCCACACGAAGGGGACTGACTTCTTGACTTGCTTCTTCCCCTACTTAGGGACTTGCTCTTCTTTCTTTACTACCCACCATTGCTCATCCATTCATTCTCTCTCTTCCTCTTTTCCAGTGGTGGATTGCCAATCTTTTGGTTGATCTCCTCCTCAGTAGCGATGAACTGATCTGCCAACTTGAGGAACTTGGTGATATCTTTTGGTTTGCTAGCTACCACATGCCACTTGAACTCTTTATGGGTGATTCCTTTCTTTTCTGCAGTGAGTTGCACTGCTAGATCAAGGTCTGGTATCTGTAGGCAAGTATTGTTGGAGCGCTTTATGTAGCTTCTGATTGATTCTCCTTCCCTTTGAACCACATTTAGGATTTCTTGCGACTTCAAGCACTTCTTGCTGGAAATGAAATGCACAATAAACAGGTTGGCAAATTGGGACCAGCTTTTGATGGAGCCCGGCGCGAGGTTCCGATACCAGGTTCAGACTACCCCAAAAAACATAGTAGAGAAGGCCACACACATGCAAGATTCACCAGCCCCGGCTAGGTGCATCTGAGACTGGAAAGAATCCACATGATCATTGGGGTCAAACGACTTGTCATACTTATCCAATAGGAGCACCTAGAAGTTTTTTGGCATCGGAGTTGCTAGGAGCTCAGGAGACAAAGGAGATGACTGGCAAAGCAATGGAGGTGCAGTCTTCGTTGCTACCGAGCTTGCTCTATTTGCTGGCTTGGCTTCACTGGCAGACTGTTTCTGGCCGAGGAGCAACGTGTCTTGCGACATCGCTGCTACTACTTCTTCACCGGCTCGACATTGGTGCTACTAATTTCTATCTAATCTGGTATCTCGGCATCAATACGGACATTATCACAAGGTGGATCCTGGTTCCTTCTTGCCGGGTTCTCTTGGTTGTTGAGTTCGCATCGGCTATCATGAGGGACGGAGGGGTCCTGCCTCGAGTTTGCACCTCAAACTTCGGGCTGGTTGTAATCTCCTCACAAGCCGTTATTTTCCTGGTGGGAATGCCGATCCGGATTAGCCCTGTTGAGCTGACTATCCCCCTGTTTCTAAAATTTCCTTGCGAGACTGGAGGAGTGTGCTAACCATCTCTCCTCCCACGGGGTGAAACCTAACCCCTGGGAGGAACCGGAACTTACGAGGTTCCCTCACCCCGATGGGGGGATTGGTTGACGTTCTGGCTAGTTCTAGGCCGATTTGGGTTTTGGCCCTAACGCAACCCTGGGTGTACGGGTGGAATTGGTTGCTAGTTCAGCTGCAGTGGTGGGAACTACTATTGATACTGCTGGTACAGATAGTACAGCTGATATTGCTGGAATTGTTGGACCTGCTGCATCTGGATCTGTATTGTCCCGACAAATTGAACGAGGTCACGAAATTGGAAGTGCCCGATTCCAAGAGGGACCATAGATGGCTTGGAGAAAGTTACGTTCACTAAGGGAAGCAGGACACTCCCTTGCATAGTGCCCTGTGGTACAGACAATGACGGGACTCCTAAAGATGTAAGAGGAATAGTAAACTGGTCTATGCATAGCGTGGGACCTTGGGGGAAGGTTGATTGCTAATCTTGCCCCCTAGTGATGTTCATCTCGATGCTTTTTCCGGTGTTACTAGAAGAATCCATTGGAATGAATTGAAAGCTAAAACTGTAACTAAAACTGGGATGACCTTTCGATCGATTCCCACAGACAGTGTCAATTGATGGAGCGCGATCTAGATACTCCTAACTGAAAGATGATCCGAACTCCAGTTGTGCGGCGAGTTGGACCAAGCTGCAAAATAACAGATCAGAGAACCCGGGGTGGCTAACCCGGCGAGGTCGCTCCGATGCTTAAGTCAGCTCTATACTATGGATGCGAGCTGAATACTTGAATACTTGAATGCTAGTGAGTAAATAATCATGCCTACCTTTGTCTTGGGGTTTGATGTCCTTATATAGTGAAGTAGTCGTGGACCTTACGATAGAGCTTCAGGATCTCTGGGCTGTGCGAATAAGATTTGTTTTGTTTTTGAAGGAGAGCGATGTGTTAGTTGATAAGTTTTATTGTTTTCCTCCGATTCAGGCGGAGCTAGGATGAGTTTCGTTGTGATCCCGAGAAATTCGGGGTCCATTGGGGAGGCCTTTGGAGTCAATTACGTGGCATTTCAGCTCTTTAGCTCCGAACTAGATTGGGTGTTGAGGTGTCTCTACGCCGAGGTGGTTTTTGGGCCAAGGTGACTGAATACTCGAGCTCCAATTGTTAACAACTAAATACCCGAGCTCCGATTGTTGCGGACTGGGTTCCTTTGGCTAAGTTGTCACCTCTCGAGCAGATCGCATCTACATGACCCCTTCTTACTAGGTCGTGGCAAATCACCCTTCATCAGATAATATCATTCATCTTTTCCCATTTTAGTGTGACTAAGTGAATCCTACAAAACAAATTGGAATTTGTTATTATTATTATTTTTTTGGGAAAATTCCTTAATAGTACCCTGCACTTTCAATTTGTGTCTAGCAGGTCCCTATTGTTAGTTGACCGTCAATGGCCAAGTGGAATGACTGAATTGCCCTTCATGTTTTGAGTAAGAGAAGAGAGAGACTTTAGAAAAAGACAGTAGTGCCCTCATCTAAAAAAGGGTTTATGTATCGAAAGAATGCACTGTTCACTTAAAACACTGGCTTTGTTATGAGGTTACAGTTGTCACCACCAGTGTTCGAAAGTCCCCCCCCCAAAAAAAAATACAATCCAACCAAAGGCCACATCTTCCTCATTCTTCTTCAACAATGCCAGCCTAAGCCCAACACCACTGCGACTAGGGCAACCTGCAAAGCATTGCAACCAATGATAAGGAAGGGTCTCAATTTACTTCGGCCAATGATTCCTGTTTGAATTTTTTCCAAACGACTCAACTGAATCCGCTACACAAGGGACTGTGCACCAGCCGACTGAATCATATAGGGAGCCTCATCGTGGCAAAATCCGGGCTGGTCCGAGAAATCTACCGAAGAGGGGACAAAGACCAATACATGGGTGGAGAGTGGAGAGGTGGGGGTGTCCTCCACATCATGATCGGCTCCAATTTCAATTGTTTGTGACTTGTAATGTTAAAAAATCATTCAAATTCAACAAAGATCTGATCTCCAATCAATGTTCCTAGAATCCAATGGAAGCTGCACTGATTCAATTTACTTTTTTTTTCTGGAGCTGAATCCTATTACGGGAAATGAGAATCATGCTGATGATTATGTGAACATCGTCTTTGATGGTGCACGATCTGGTCACTCCTAGCTGGCAGTGGTTGTGCTCCTAGATGGCGACGAACGAGGTAGCTATGAGGAAGAGGAAGGATCCCCGGGGAGCTCTCCCGATGGGAATACTCTGATGCTTAAGTTAGTACTCAAGTTGGAAGCTAGGAGAAGAAGAGGAGAGTTTCAGAGAAAATAAGAGGGCTAAGAGTGAGGATCACGCCAATCCCTTCTCTCTTGGGGGTCTGGGCCCTTATATACTAGTCTTCTAACATATCAGGTGTAACCGCCTCCGAATCCCTACTGCGGTGATCTACTGTCAGATAACGGCTTGGCGTGGCTGGTCATTACCTGTCGGAGCTGAGCTGTCGAGCAAAGGTGGTCGCTACAGAGTACGGCCCTGCCAGACAAGAAACGACCTTCAGTGATGGAAGGCACGACTCCGCCAGGCGAGAGATGTGGGTGCAGTCTGGAAGGTACGGTTATTAGGTGGTGAACCTCCTACGATACACCGAGTTGTTCTACCGTGAGCTACCTTACACTGAGCTACCGGTGATGCGGTGAGGTGTTTTTCCGAGGCGGATCTCTAAAGTAGCCTAAGTTTGGGTGGGAGCGAGCTGATCCCAGTTAGGGGACTGACAAGCTCATGCCGAGGTGTCTTCAACTCAGGATGCTCCCTACTTGGGAGAGTCTTAGCTCGGGTCGTCGGAGTATCATCCAGCCACGAGCTACCACTTCGGGCGAGCTATCAGGCTAAGTTGTACCGAGCTCGTTATGCTGAGTTGTCACTTACGTCAAGTCATGTCCACATGTCCCCTTATTATAAGGTCGGGCCGAATCACCCTCCATCAATTGCCCCCCACTCCCCAGGCTAGGGGTCTTGACCCGGTGTGGGGAGTTCATGACGTGACGGGTGGATTTGGCTTAAAGTCCAGGTCGCTTAGTCAGATAGTTCGTTGGTCGGACTAGTTCGCTGCTTGGCTCAATCAAGGACAACTCGGGTTGCATACAGTTCACACGCGGACGTCATGTGATCTATAGACTCCGCAGACGTCAAAAAATGCACTAAATTGATTTCACCTCGGGAGTCGCACAACCAGTTTCCTTGAGAGCCATTGGATCATCCTGATCTTGACCGTTGATTCTCAGATATAGCGGCTATAAATAGGGGGGGACCCGAGACATTTTCTCCGCCATAGGTTCACTAGAGTTTATTTTGAGGTCGCGCCTAAATTCCTTAGCTCGGGTTCTCCAGCTTGTTAGCTTCCTAGTTCGGTCGCTTTCCTTCGGTGAGTTTCCCTATATTCTTTTTCAGTTCGTAGTTCATAGTTATGTCAGGCCATAGCTTTGATAGTCTCCTAGATGAGCCCGAGGTGGGTACCTCAGCTCAAGTAGGTGCCTTTGAGGCACAGTCAACCTATGAGGCATAGGATGCCTCGGATAACCAAGCGTCTACCTCTCCTCGAGTTCGGGTACCGGATAAGTTCGGTCCCTCAACTATGACAGTAGAGAGACTTAGGGCGTTGATCCGTCAGTATAATCTTCCGAGGGAGTATACCTATAATCTCCCCATGGGTAACTTCCCTTGGGAACACGGTCACGATGAGATCGTGATTTTCAGAGAGCAGCTCGTGGTTGGGCTCCGTCTTCCTCTACATCCTTTGATCATAGAGGTCTTAAAGTTTTTCAACGTCACCATAGACCAACTTCACCCGAACTCCATTCAGAATGTGGTCGGGACAATTTCCCTCTACTTCGACAACGCCCTGCCCCTTGATCTCGAAATTTTCTCCTCTATCCCGTCCATAAAGAAGAATGGCTTTAGCGTTCTCCCCGAGCATAGGCGGGCCTACTACCTGTCCCCTCGCTCGGGCTACAAGTTGTTGCACAATCTTCCCAATAAAATCCCGGCCTGGAAACAGGATTATTTCGTAGTCTGTAACTCCGCGGGGTGGCCCTTTCCGACTCATTGGAGAACGGCTGTTCAGGACTCCGGTATTAGGCTGGACCTGAAAACAAGAGAGATGCTCCACTCTTGGGTGGAGCTCGGGTTCGACTACATGGACTATATCACCGAGGACAAGCTCAAAGAAGCCGGCTTGAGCCCTAGTAGGTCACTTTGGTCTAGAGTTAGTATCTTATCTTAATAGTTGCCATCTCTTTTTGATAGTGTGCTAATGTCAAGATTTGTTGTAGGCCCCATGGAGCAGATTAGCGCGGACAGACTCCTCGGGAAAATGAAGGGAAAGAAGAAGTGGGCTGTTAAAAGAGCTCGCGTCGAGTCTCCACGGGCTCCTACTCCCGAGCCTGAACAACACTCTGTCGCTCTGGTGATTGACTTAGAGGAACCGGAGAAAATCCTATCTCAAGAGCCTGAGACAACTGTGGAGCCCGCTCTTGAGACTACCGCTACAACTTCAGGGAGCAGGGGATCAGCTCGGAGTATTCTGAATTTGCAATACAGCCTCCGCAAGAGCAAAGGGGCTTCATGCACCGAGGAAGTCTCCAGCTGGCTGAATTGTCGCCTACTCAGCTCGGATCTCGAGCAGCTACCCACTACATGCTGGTAAGTCTTGCTTAAACTTCAATTTCATCATTCATAGCCATATTGGTGCTAACTGGCACTCTTGGCAGGTGAACAACGCCATGCATGCCCTGAACCTCCAATCTGTGGTGCACTTGAAGCGGGCTCTGGCTACTAAGAGCTCGTCCCATGAGGCCCATACCGAGCTGAGAACAGTTCGTGGACAGATCCATCGGCTAGAGGGCGATGTGCTAGCTCAGAAAGAGTTAGTCAGGTTGTTGATGTCGGAGAAGGAGCACCTGCTATGCAAGGTGGAAAACTTTGAAACGAACAAACGGGCACTGAGGTGCCAAGTAAAGAATTACAAGGCCGACGTTAAGGAGCAAACTGTGTTAGACAGTTTTTTATGCCCTTAGCTTCAATTAGATTGATGTACTTTATGAGTTTATTGTAAATGAATAAAAGTGCATATTTGATTCATGTTCCCTTGGTATGTTTCTGTGTAATACCCTTAAACTGGACACTTAATGAGATTCGTGTTAGTTTAGAATGTTCACAACCAGTGGGTCGGTCTGGGTAGATCTATCCTGACAAGGCTGACACTGTGGTGCCAAGAAGTCGGTTGGGGTGGCCTGTCTCAGCTACCAGGGTGAGACCCTAGGCACAAATAGTGTAGGATTAATTGAATCTTTGAACTGGACCAGATTTTCAGTATTGCCCTAGACCTTGGAGATTGATGGGAAAAACTGGAAAGTTACACCCGACCCCTAGACTCGATTATGATACTGCACTAGGTGTCAGATTGGGCTGTCTTTGATATACCAATCAGTGAGATCCTTAGTGGGGGTCAAAACCTGGGTATGTTTGGACTGTCTGAGAATTCATTTGAGTGGGTGATCATAGTGTCAGGATCAGCCCCTTTGTCGGACAAAGGTAATGATCGGGGATGCACTCTCACTGATAGAAACCAAGACTGCCAGCATCCGATTTCAATCGTTGAGATTTGTTTTTGCAAAATATATTTTATATGAGATTTATATATATACTATGGTTTCTAAAATGTTTGCAAGAAGGTTTTAATTTCCGGGATCCATATAAGTAGAGAGTGCAACACTGTTCCTTGCAACCGAGGGAGAGGTCCTCTCTTGTCGGGCAGTATATGATCATTATGGGCTGAGAGGTTAAGTTTAAAACCATTGAGGATAATACCCGATGGGCTAATCTTGCATCTGCCCACAGTCCCTGGGTGTTACAAGGTGGCATGGCCTAGGGACCACTTAGGGTAAGTGTTGGGCCCATAGAGCCCATTCGATGGGTTTCAGGGGGTGCACTGTCCTTAACAGTGTATTCGGCCAGGCCTTGTAACAAAGACTGGGCTGAACCCATGTGGATGGTGTGTAGATCAATGCTTGGGTCCCACGCCATACAAGGAAGCCCAACTGGGTAGCAGTTAGGAAGGTTAAGAGAGTACATAAGCATAATGGGCCTGAAGCCCATTTCGAACTGGGCTATTTTATTAGTTAATAATGGGGCGAATTCTGAGATGGATTAGCAGATAGGATAGGGTCTTTACCCTATCCACTCAGAGAGTCCAGATCTGAATGTGATTCAGATCTAGAAACCTCCGAATGAGATTAGGAGAAAGCTAATCTAATCTGCAGATAAGATAAGGGTTTATCCCTATCACCTAAAGAGAGGTCTTATCCAAATATGATTTGGATAAGCAGCTCCTAATTGGATTAGGAGCTGATCTTTTAGGTTAACAAAAGGAAGAAAGGGGCAGCAACCTAAGGACACACAGACAGATTCAGATCCTCTTGAGTGCTGAAATCAGAGAAGAAAGAATTAAGCAACCCTCCAGAATTCTTTCTTGCCGCCTCCCTGTTCTTGTTGCCCTGTTTGTCAGTTCGATCTCCAGCTGTGGGAGAAGTCAAGATTTGATCTTGACATCAGTTCTTTGAGAAAGAATTGATAGGAAGCTGTGCTCACGTGCCATCCTGTTGTTTTTGCGAAGGACAGAGTTCTTGGAGAAGAACACTGCTGATTCTGCTCCATTCTGCACTGCGCCATCTTCAGTGGGAGTAGTCTTTGGATCCTTCCTTGGGTGTGAACACCTTCATTGGGGGATACTTTTTCTCCGTATCAAGTATAATCCTCTCCTACTCCTTTTGGTTCAGCTCTGGTTCAGTTTATGGTTCAAGAATGATCATTGAAAATATGATTTTGTAAATAGGGAATGCGATTCCCAGTTGAAGGGAGAGAAAAATTTTTGAAATTCGCCCCCTAATTCCGCAATCTTCGAGCGTCCATACGATGGATCTCTCATCCCTTTAGTGGTATCAGAGTCATGGTTCAAATCTTGAACCAATTTGTTTCAGATCTAAACCTGCGCAAATGGGCAGAAGGTGTTCTACCCGATTTGCACAGATATGGGTTTTGGGAAATCTATTCCCAAAATTAATGGGCGAATAATCTGAAATTAATTTTACATAAATCTGATTATTATTTAGAACTGTTCTTTATGATTTTCTTGATTTATGGGCTGTTCGTACAAGAGGAGATCAAATTCTTGGTTTGCGCAGGGAACCTGCAAGATTTGCAGTTTCTTGATTTATTCATTACATTTGGTCTGTAAATATTTTTTTTTTATTTTTTAGACACAATGTATTAGGTATTCGATCTAATGTAATTATTAATAGAAATAGGATTTCTATTTATTTTTATTTTTGATCGAAGATGACGGCGTAGAAATGGAGATTTCGCAGAGAAGGAGATTTCGCAGATGGGAGAACTGCAATCTGCGATTTGCAGTCTGTGAAACTGCAAACTGTGATCTAACCTCTGTTTTGCAGGGTGGATTGTGCGAACAGCCCTGATTGACTGATTCTTGTTTTTATTTTATCGGTATTTAATTTCAGATTATTATCTTGAATTAAAGATTTAATTAAAGATCAAACCCTAGACCCATTCGAACCAAGATTGGTTCAAATTGTTTGGACCGAATCTATGGTTTAATCAAGGCTGAAAGTCAGCCCTAATTTTCCCACTAATGGGCCTGAGGATTGATGTTTAATTAAATGGTTAATTCGGCCCAACTTGTAAAGGCCCAGTTTTAAAAGGTTAAAACTGCTAAAAGCCCACTTAACATTTGAAGCTATATGGGCTGAACCTTTCGGCCCATATACCTAGATAATATTAATGGTTAATATTATGGATTTAAAATGGGCTTCAAATGGGCCTTACAGATGATTAATTGATTGGATCAATTTATCCCTGCATGTGATGTATGGATGTGTGATGTGCTACATACATGGGCCATAAGCACTTGGCCCATGCTCAATCGATAGTGGCTCTTGCGCACACCATGGCTGAATGCACATCATTGCCATGATGTCCCTTTTGGTCATTGGATGACCTCCCTCAGTGGTGGGCCCCACACCTCATCAAGAGGTTACGTGCGGAACCCTAGCCAATTTAGGCCCACTGAAATCTGGCTTTATGAAAGTCAGTGGGAGCCACTTTGGTTTGACCTAAAATTAGAACTAGGGCATAATTAACTGTTCCCTCCAGCTAATATGAGTGCATGTGATAGGGAGATTCATATGATGAACTCTCTAAAGGCCTTCCATCATTAGCATGAGGATGGGCCTTTAGTAATGAGGAAACGCACCAGAAAATGGGCTATCCATTTAATTCTGGGCTTGTCTGAGTGTTTCATAAGATGATAGGGGTGTCATAGACCGAAGTGGGAGGGGCTTCACCAGAAAATGGGAACTCTCTCACGGTACCTTGGTGTTCACGAACATGATGGGTAAGCACTCATTGGACAGAAAGGTTTACCTGAAAACGGCTCTGAACCTTGTCTGACAGAGGCCAAAGGGAAAGCTCATGTGATGAGTGGATATGATCCTTCACAAAAAGGTGGTGGGGTTATGCAGCTGAAATAGTTGGCTCCATGCACCCTATGTGATTTCCCACATTTCAAGAGACAACCCGTAGTCTCCATCACTGAGAAAGGAGGGAAATCTCAGAGATGAATAAATGGAAATGGAACGTAGATTAAAATCCATATCTATGTAATGAACATGAATCAAATTAGGTTGTGGACTGATGTTTGCTCTTTTATCAGAAAATGGCAAATGGATCATTTGCAAAACTACTTGATGACAACAAGTTGAAGGGCCCAAACTATGCCGACTGGTACAAGAACCTTATGTTGGTCTTAACCTCTGAAAAGTTGGATAAGGTAGCCAAGAATCCTGCCCTGGATCGTCCGGGAGATAGGGCTTCCGAGGCCCGGAGAAGAGAATACCAAGAATGGGAGGAGAAAAACTCCCTTGCCTACTGCTATATCATTGCTTCTTTAGACAATCCAATTCAGAGGCAGTTCGATCAGATCGAACTAGCTAAGGACGTACTGGACAGTCTGAAGACAATGTACGAAGAGCAGAATCGTTCTACTCGGCAGAAGGTCTTGAAACAGTTCATGACCGCGCAGATGTCCAAGGGCCAACAAGTTCACGACCATTGTCTTCGGATGATGGGCTATATCAACGAATTGGAGGCTCTTGGATCCGGGCTGGATCTGGTAACACAAATTGATGCTATTCTCAACTCTCTGCCTCCATCCTTTAATCCATTCATCATGAACTACAACATGAACAAGTTAAACGTCAGCATGCAGGAACTCAGCAATATGTTGCAGAGGGCCAAAGAATTGATTAAAAAGGATGAGCCCATTGCCATGCTTGTTGAAATTGGCAAACAGGGCAAGAAAATGAAGGCAAAGAGAAAGCCCTAGAAGAAGGCTGCCAAACCCAAGAAACAGAGGAAGGACAAGGCATCGGATGCTTGTCATTTTTGCAAGAAGACCGGCCACTAGAAAAGGAACTCTCCTGCCTACCTGGAATCCAAGAAAGGTAATTTCAAAACTTGTGTTATAGAAACCAATTTATTGGTAGCTTCTGCATCCTGGTGTATTGACTCCGGGGCTTCAACTCATTCGTGTAACTCACTACAGGGGTTCAAGGTAAGCAGAAGGCTGAGTGAAGGAGAAGTCACACTCTACTTGGGGACTAATGAAACTGTTGCAGCCACGGCCATAGGAACCGTGAAGTTACTTTTTAGAGAAGGAACTATTGTACTGAGAGATTGTCTTTATGTACAAAGTATAAGGAGAAATTTGATTTCTGTTTCAAAACTATGTGCAGATGGTTATTCTGTCTTCTTTAGTAATACGATTACTATTAAAAGAGATAACATATTCGTCGCATACGGGAACTGGAGAACGGTCTCTATGTTCTACATCCTTCTCTAGAAACTAACATAATCGAATCTACGTTGGCTGAAATCCCCAAGAAGAGAGCCCGTGATACAGTTAATCCCACGTGTCTGTGGCCACATTGGTGTTGACCGAGTTGGCCACATTGGTGTTGACCGAATCCCAAGGTTGGTAAAGGATGGTCCTTTGGATTTTCTAACTGTAGAAGATCTTCCCACCTGTGAGCCTTGCCTACAAGGCAAGATGATGAAACGGCCATTTAACGGTAAGCCTGAAAGATGTACAGGCACACTTGACCTAATACATACTTATGTATGTGGTCCCCTGAGTGTTAGGACACGGAACCAACACATGTATTTCATCACCTTCACAGATGATTTTTCACGATATGGTTACGTGTACCTAATGAGACACAAGTCTGAATCCTTTGAAAAGTTAAAGAGTTTAGACAAAAGGTTGATAAACAGTTAGGGAGAGAAATTAAAGCCCTTCGATCAGATCGAGGTGGCGAGTATCTCTCTGACGAATTCAGGGACTACTTAAAGGACAATGGGATAGTATCACAATTAGCTCCTCCTGCTACACCACAACTTAACGGTGTTTCAGAGAGGAGGAATATGACCTTATTGGATATGGTCCGGTCGCTTCTCATACACTCAGAGTTACCTACATCCTTTTGGGGTTACGCATTAGAAACTGCAATTTACGTGTTGAATTGGGTTCCAACCAAATCGGTTCCGAATACTCCATATGAACTTTGGACCGGAAAGAAACCAAGTGTCAGACACTTGAAGATTTGGGGTTGTCCAGCACACGTTAAAAGAACGAGTGCAGACAAGTTGGAATCCAAGACCAGCTGTTGCCTATTTGTAGGCTACCCAAAAGGCTCTGTAGGTTACCTATTCTATGACCCAAGTGAGCAGAAAGTGTTCTGCAGTCTAAATGCACAAGTCTTGGAAACCGATTATATCATGGACACCCATCGTCAGGAAGTTGTTCTTGATGAGGAGAGCTCAGGAGCAGTGGGAGATGTCCCACAAGTTCCAGGTAGTGACCAACCTAGAATATCAACTCAGGTATACAGGCCACCAGTCCGTTATGGTTATGACCAGGATAGTTACCTGGTGGAAACCATGACTAGTGAGGAGGATCCCGTGACTTACACGGAAGCTATGTTGGACATAGATTCCCAGAAGTGGGTGGAGGCCATGAGAGCAGAGATGGACTCAATGGAGACCAATGGAGTCTGAACTCTAGTAGATCCACCCTCCGGGGTAAAAGCAATTGGTTGCAAATGGATTTACAAGAGGAAGAAGGGCCCCGATGGTAGGGTTGAGACCTTCAAAGCTCGTTTGGTGGCGAAAGGTACACAAAGAAAGAGGGCATCGATTATGAGGAGACCTTTTCGCCTGTGGCCATGCTTAAATCCATTAGGATCCTGCTAGCTGTCGCAGCATACCATGATTATGAGATTTGGCAGATGGATATCAAAAATGCATTCCTGAATGGAGATCTTATTGAAGATATCTATATGCTACAGCCGCAAGGCTTCATTGCTGTAGGTCAGGAAAACATGGTATGTAAACTTAACAGATCCATTTATGGACTTAAGCAAGCTTCTAGAAGTTGGAACATCTGTTTTGACTCTGTTGTCAAATCGTTTGACTCCGAACAGAATCCGGATGAACATTGTGTCTACAGGAAGTACAGTGGAGGTAAGGTTACCTTCTTGGTTCTGTATGTAGAAGACATTCTACTCATTGGGAATGATGTAGGAATGTTAACTACGGTGAAAGTATGGCTTTCACAGCAATTCTCCATGAAAGATCTTGGAGAAGCCTCCTATATACTAGGTCTTCGACTCTATAGAGAAAGATCGAAGCGGATAATAGGATTATCCCAATCTACTTACATTGACAAAATAGTCAAAAGATACAGCATGGAAAACTCTAAGAAAGGAAACGTTCCTTTTAGGCACGGAGTTACTCTCTCCAAGAAGATGTCTCCTAAGACTTCTGAGGAGATTGATGGCATGAAAGACGTTCCCTATGCCTCTGTCGTAGGGAGCATCATGTATGCCATGCTTTGCACTTGTCCTGACATTGCTCAGGCAGTAAGTGTAGTAAGCAGATTTCAGGCCAACCCAGGGCAGGAGCACTGGACTACTGTGAAAAACATACTTAAGTACCTTCGAAGGACAAAAGAGTTTTGTCTAGTATTCGACGGTAGCTCACTACAGATCCAAAGGTATATAGATGCCGATTTCCAGTTGGATCCAGATGATAGAAAGTCTACATTTGGATATGTTTTCACGATAGGATCATGTGTTGTTTGCTGGAAAAGCAGCAAACAGGGGTCCACTACAAACTCCACGACCGAGGCCGAGTACATTGCCGCAAGTGAGGCTGCCAAAGAAGCCGTGTGGATGAAGAAGTTTGTTCACGAGTTGGGAGTAGTTCCGTCCAGCACATCACCCATCCCATTGTTGTGTGACAACAATGGAGCCATTGCTCGGGCTAAGGAGACACGAGCCCACTCGAAGTCGAAGCACATCGAGAGGAAGTACCACGTACTGCGGGAGATTGTTGGTAGAGGGGACGTCCTGATTCAGAAGGTAGCGTCAGCGGAAAATGAAGCAGACCCATTGACAAAGCCACTATCACAGAAAGTGTTTGAGAAACACGTGGAAAGCACGGGACTCCGGCTAGTACCTGATTGGACCTAAGTGCAAGTGGGAGCTGTTAGACAGTTTTGTATGCCCTTAGCTTCAATCAGATTGACATACTCTATGAGTTTATTGTAAATGAATAAAAGTGCATATTTGATTCATGTTCCCTTGGTATGTTTCTGTGTAATACCCTTAAACTGGACAATTAATGAGACTCATGTTAGTTTAGAATGTTCACAGCCAGTGGGTCGGTCTGTGTAGATCTATCCTGACAAGGCTGACACTGTGGTGCCACCAAGTCAGTTGGGGTGGCCTGTCTCAGCTACCAGGGTGAGACCCTAGGCACATACAGTGTAGGATTAATTGAATCTTTGAACTGGACCAGATTTTCAGTATTGCCCTGGACCTTGGAGATTGATGGGCAAAACTGGAAAATTACACCCGACCCCTAGACTTGATTATGATACTACACTAGGTGTCGGATTGGGCTGTCTTTGATATACCAATCAGTGAGATCCTTAGCGGGGATCAAAACCTGGGTATGTTGGGACTATCTGAGAATTCATCTGAGTGGGTGATCATAGTGACAGGATCAGCCCCTTTGTCGGACAAAGGTAATGATCGGGGATGCACTCTCACTGATGGAAACCAAGACTGTCGGCATCTGATTTCAATCGTTGAGATTTGTTTTTGCAAAATATATTTTATATGAGATATAAAAGTATATATACTATGGTTTCTAAAATGTTTGCAAGAAGGTTTTAATTCCCGGGATCCATATAAGTAGAGAATGCAACACTGTTCCTTGTAGCCGAGGGAGAGGTCCTCTCTTGTCAGGCAGTGTATGATCATTATGGGCTGAGAGGTTAAGTGTAAGACCATTGAGGATAATACCTGATGGGCTAATCTTGCATCTGCCCACAGTCCCTGGGTGTTACAAGGTGGCTTGGCCCAGGGACCACTTAGGGTAAGTGTTGGGCCCATAGAGCCCATTCGATGGGTTTCAGGGGGTGCACTATCCTTAACAGTGTATTCGGCCAGGCCTTGTAACAAAGGCTGGGTTGAACCCATGTGGCTGATGTGTAGATCAATGCTTGAGTCCGACGCCATACAAGGAAGCCCAACTGGGTAGAGTTAGGAAGGTTAAGAGAGCACATAAGCTTAATGGGCCTGAAGCCCATTTCGAACTGGGCTATTTTATTAGTTAATAATGGGGCGAATTCTGAGGTGGATTAGCAGATAGGATAGGGTCTTGACCCTATCCACTCAGAGAGTCCAGATCTGAATGTGATTCAGATCTAGAAACCTCCTAATGAGATTAGGAGAAAGCTAATCTAATCTGCAGATAAGATAAGGGTTTATCCCTATCACCTAAAGATAGGTCTTATCCAAATATGATTTGGATAAGCAGCTCGTAATTGGATTAGGAGCTGATCTTTTAGGTTAACAAAAGGAAGAAAGGGGCAGTAGCCTAAGGACACAGAGATAGATTCAGATCCTCTTAAGTGTTGAAATCGGAGAAGAAAGATTTAAGCAACCCTCCAAAATTCTTTCTTGCCGCCTCCCTGTTCTTGCCGCCCTGTTTGTCAGTTCGATCTCCAGCTGTGGGAGAAGTCAAGATTCAATCTTGACATTAGTTCTTTGAGAAAGAATTGATAGGAAGCTGTGCTCACGTGCCATCCTACCGTTTCTTGCGAAGGACAGAGTTCTTGGAGAAGAACACTGCTGATTCTGCTCCATTCTGCACTGCGCCATCTTCAGTGGGAGCAATCTTTGGATCCTTCCTTGGGCGTGAACACCTTCACTGGGGGATACTTTTTCTCCATATCAGGTATAATCCTCTCCTACTCCTTTTGGTTCAGATCTGGTTCAGTTTGTGGTTCAAGAATGATCATTGAAAATTTGATTTTCTAAATAGGGAATGCGATTCCCAGTTGAAGGGAGAGAAAAATTTTTGAAATTCGCCCCCTAATTCCGCAATTTTTGGGTGTCCATACGATGGATCTCTCATCCCTTCAAACTGAGATTCTCCTTAACGCCATGGAGGAGGCCAAGGTCAAGGCCATCGAGGACTACAAGAGCTCAAAAGAGTTTGATGGGGTGCTGGTGGAGGCCTACCGCAAGGGCTTCAATCTTAGCAGGCTGGTACCTCCACGGAGGCTTCGAGCAAGAACGATGAGTCCAAGTAGTTCATGTAGCGTTTGTACTTGGAGCCTGCGAGTTTAGTGTTTTTTATTTCTTCTACTCTTGTAATGAACTATGTTTAATGAAATACACTTTTTTCTCATCGTGTCATGCAATTTCCTTATTCCTGTTATCAAATTAAGGATATAAATTTTTCCTGTACTGTTAAGCCATCGAGCTTAGATGGCTGAAGTGGGGGTTCCTTAGTTGTTATCCCAAACTCACTTAGTACTTGAGGCAACTTCAAAAGGTGTACGCCGAAGTGAGCGACATTGTAGGGTGCATGCCCGACCTGTCTACGCACTAGTTACTTCGCCTGTGTCGAACTACCTGGTATGCCCGAGCTATTATAGGTGCTCATACCCGAGCTGCCTATACTTTGGACATTTTGGAGTACTTTGCCCGTCCCAAGGTCTTTGGTTAGCTCGGCGTTTTAGCTCTTAGGCTTGGAGAGCGACTTATAGTCCACTCTCTTCTGGAGTTCGCCCATGCCGAAGAGGCGACTGGGTGCTGAGGTCTTTAGCTCGGTGTTTTAGCCCTTAGGCTGGGGGAGCGACTTATAGTCCACTCTCTTCTGGAGTTCACCCATGCCGAAGAGGCAACTGGGTGCCGAGGTCTTTAGCTCGGTATTTTAGCCCTTAGGCTGGGGGAGCAACTTATAGTCCACTCTCTTCTGGAGTTTGCCCATGCTAAAGAGGCGACTGGGTGTTGAGGTCTTTTTCTCGGCGTTTTAGCCTTTAGGCTGGTGGAGCAACTTAAAGTCCACTCTTTTTTGGAGTTCGCCCATGCCGAAGAGGTGACTGGGTGCTGAGGTCTTTAGCTCGGCGTTTTATCCCTTAGGATGGGGGAGCAACTTATAGTCCACTCTCTTCTAGAGTTCGCCCATGCCGAAGAGGTGACTGGGTGCTGAGGTCTTTAGCTCGGCGTTTTAGCCCTTAGGCTTGGGGAGCAACTTATAGTCCACTCTCTGGTCATTATAGGTAATATTGCCTTAGGTTGACAATATTCCATGCCCAAGGTACCTGCTTCCCTTCTAGGGTTTCGAGATCATATGTTCCTTCCCCGAGCACCCGCTTTACTCGGTAGGGTCCTTCCCAATTTGGCCCGAGCTTACCAACGCCGGGCTCAGGTACCATAACTTTACGAAGAACCAGGTCTCCAATGCGGAGGTTCTGCTTCTTGACCCTGGCATTATAGTACCGAGCTACTCTCTGCTGGTATGCCACGGTCCTAATGTATGCGAGGTCTCGTACCTCATCGAATAGGTCGAGGTTGGTGCGTAGCTCATCATTGTTTGCTTTGTTGTCGTAGGCTTCTGAGCATAGTGTAGGGAACTCAATTTCGGCTGGGATGACTTCCTCTGTCCCGTAAGTGAGGTTGAAGGGAGACTCACCCGTCGCAGTCTTCATAGTGGTTCGGTAAGCCCATAGTACGCTGGGCAATTCGTCTACCCACAGTTCTTTATTTTGGGCTAAGCATGCCTTCAATCCGCAGAGAATGGCCCTGTTCGTGACTTCCGCTTGATCGTCTGCTTCGGGGTGCACCACCGAAGTGAAATTCTGTTGTATTCCCATGTCTTTACACCAGTTCTGGAATTTAATGTCATCGAATTGTTTGTCATTGTCAGACATGAGCACTCGAGGTAGTCCTAAATGGCAAACTATACTCTTTCAGAAGTTCTTTTCAGAAGAAGTTCTGCATGTTTCGTGTTATGATCATTGTGAGCGGTTCAGCCTCTACCAACTTAGTGAAATAATCAACTGCTACTACTAAGAACCTCCTCTATCCTGTCGCTGGTGGGAACAGTCTGAATGTATCGATTCCCCATTGTGCGAAGGGCTAGGGGCTGGTGAGGTACTTTAGGTCGGCAGCGGGATGGTGGTGGATGTTGGCGTGCTTCTGACACTTGTCACACCTTATGACGAACTCAATCGCATCTACCTTCATCGTTGGCTAATAATATCCTTGTCGTAGTGCCTTCTAGGTGAGGGCCCTGCCCCCCATGTGCCTACCGCACGGACCCTCATGAGTGTTGCGGAGCACGAGCTCGACTTTAGAAGTTCATAAGCAACGCAGATAAGGGAGCGTGTAAGATCTTCGGTACAGCCATCCGTCTATCATGACGTATTTGGGTGACTGGTGCTCTACCCTTCTGGCAGCATGCTAGGCCGAGGCAAGTTCTCTATGTACACGGTTCTCATGGTGTTGTCGCTTGTGCTAGCTAATCGGGACAACGCATCAGCCTCAGTGTTCTCGGATCTCGGGATCTGCTTGTTGAAGTAGGAATGGAAGTTGAGTAGAGCCTCTCTGACTTTGGCTAAGTAGGCGACCATGGTTGGCTCGCGAGTTTCGTATTCGCCATTGACCTGGTTGACCATGAGCTAGGAGTCCTTGCAGATAACGATGTGCTTAGCTTTCACTTTGCTTACTAAGGCCAGTCCGGCTATCAATGCCTCGTACTCCGCTTCATTATTGAATGCAGTGAACCTGAAGCGTAGCGCATACTCCAATTTCACACCGCTTGGCCCATACAGAATGATTCCAGTCCCGCTACCCTGCTGATTTGACAAGCCATCCACATGGAGGATCCAGGGCTCCTCATCCCAGGTCGGTTTTGGTCTAACCAGGAGAGAAGCCGTGCTGGTGGGAGCTTCCTCACTGTGCTCGGGCTCGACTATCTCAGGGACCTCAGTCCTGAAAGTGCATTCTACCACAAAGTCAGTTAAGGCTTGGGCCTTAATGGCAGTTTGCAGCTTGTACTGGATGTCGTACTCGCTGAGTTCGATGGCCCACTTCATCAATCTATTGGAGACCTTGGGCTTGAGCAGGACTTGCCTCAGAGATTTATTGGTGAGGATGACGATTGTATGAGCTTGGAAGTACGGTCGAAGTTTCCAAGTGGCAACAACTAGCGCGTACGCCAACTTTTCGATCTCAGGATACCTCGTCTCTGCTTCCTGCAACACTTTGCTAACATAATAGATGGGTTGTTGGACCCGATCTACTTCTTTTATCAGTACCGAAAAGGTACAGATCCAAAATATCTCCCTACTCGGGTCGGGTTAACACCGGGATGCAAGCATGGTACCGTTTGAACTCGTCAAAAGCGAGCTGGCACTCTTCGGTCCATTCAAAGTCCTTGCTTCTCTTAATTGCCTTAAAGAAAGGCAGGCAACGATCTGCCGACCTAGATATGAAGCGGCTCAGGGGCGGCTATACGGTCATTCAACCCCTGAACATCCTTCAATTTCCGGGGTGGTCTCATATCTAAGCTGGCCATGATTTTATCAGGGTTGGCCACATTGCCACGTCGGTTAACGGTGTAACCTAAGAATTTACCCAATGTGACACGGAAAACACACTTGTTTGGGTTTAATTTCATGTTAAACTTGCACAAAATTTCAAAAACAGAATGCAGATCTTTTATTAAGTCATTTGAAAACTGGGTTTTGATGACCATGTCGTCTACATGGGTGATGGGCCGACCTATTATGGCGTTGTACGGGGAGGGAGTTGCGACCACCAAGAAGCTGTGGTTGAGCCTCACTATGCTAGGCCAGGTGCCAACCTCTACAGGTACGGAAATCCTCCCCAAGGGCCTGACTTCCTCTTCACTGAAGCCCATCAAGTGAGTGCTCATGGGCTTGAGGTTGCTTTCTTGAAGCTAGAGCTTGTCAAATGCAGCTTTGAAGAGGATGTCTGCTAAGCTACCAGAGTCGACGAGGACACGCTTCCCCTTGAAATCATTGATTCTTATCTTTACGACGAGCGCTTCATCGTTGGGGTAGTGGACTCCGTGTGTGTCATCTTCGGTGAAGAAAATCGGCTCCTCCGTCCTCGATCGCTTCGGGGGATTTTGCTCTTCTCTTTCGATCTCGCGAGCCGAGGTCTTGGCTGTAGCCGAGGTGCAGCCCGCGACGACCGATCCGCCAGTGATCATGTGGATTGTTCCCTAAACTAGCCTTTCTTCGGGAGGTGGCCTTTGCGGCTGCTCGCTTTGCTTGCTACTAGACTCGAGAGCATCTCGACCTTGCTCCCCCTGCTGTCCTATCTTATTATCGTTTCATACAAAATTTCTCAAATATCCGCGACGGATGAGATCTTCTATCTCGTCGCGGAGGTTTTTACAGTTTTTGGTACTATGACCGTGATCTTTATGAAAATGGCAATACAAGTTTTTATTTCTAACATTTGGGTCTCCTCTCAGCTGAGGTGGCCACTTCACATATGGTGCAACCTTGATCGTCATGAGAATCTCAGCTCGCTTCTCGTTCAATGGTGTGTAGTTCAGCTTTTCGGCTGGAGGAGCTCGGAAAGACTGATTTGGCTTTCCTCCCCGAGCTGGCTCTTTTTTCTTCTTGTTGTCCCCGTGGGTCAAGAACTCTCCTTCTCTTTTCCTCTTCTCAGGCAGGTTCTTGCTCTTCTAGTTCATCTCCTCCTCCATTCTGATGAACTGGTCCACGAGCTTGAGGAATTCACTTACATCCTTAGATTTGTTGACAACCACGTGCCACTTGAATTCTTTGTGTGTTATGCCTCTCTTGGCTGCTGTGAGCTTCACTGTGGGGTCCAGGTCAAGTATCTGCAAGCATGCATCATTAAATCTCTTGATGTAGCTGCGGATGGACTCCCCTTCCCTCTGGACTATGCCGAGGAGGCTTTCTTGGGTCCTCGAGCACCTCTTGCTGGAGACAAAGTGGGAGGTAAAAATTTGCACGAACTGTGCCCAATTCTTGATCATTCCAGGCGGGAGGTTCCTGTACCACGTGCGAGCTACTCCCTTGAATGTGGTAGAGAAGGCTACACACATGCAAGACTCACTTGCCCCGATTAAGTGCATCTGCGATTGAAAGGCATCTACGTGATCATTTGGGTCGAATGATCCATCATACTTGTCCAGGGGAGGTACCTTGAAGTCTTTGGGCATTGGGATGGCCAGGAGTTCGGGAGACAGAGGAGATGGTACAGAGAGGAGCGGAGTGGCTTTCATTGCTCTCAAGCTCGCCTCTTCTTTGGGGAGTTCGGGCAGACGCTGGGCTGTAGCTCGGCGAGCTCGGCGGCGTCTTCACTGCTTCTTCGTTGGCTCTGTGTTGGTACTACTGGCCTCTGTGTTGTCGGGCACAGTATGCCCGGGGAGGGGCTCGGACTATTGTCAATGGCTATGGATCAAAGGGCCTTGTCTATAATCCACAGCCAGGACCTCGAATTGGTTCTCGATGAGTGGGATGCCGAACTGTGAGGGCCGAGGTGCTGCGGATTTGGTTGGCTGAGAGTCCCCCGACCTGACTACATGCTGCGAGGTGGGGGGAGTGGCTTGTCTTTCCCTCCTGCCGCAGGATGAGGCCTGACTCCCAAGAGGGTTTTGAGTTTGGGAGATCTCTCCTCGGCGAGGGGGGTGCTCGCCACGACGGCGGGGCTTAGCCTGCTGTGCAGTGGGGTATCAAGGAGGAACTTGTTGATGGTTATGAGGCAATGGTGGAAACTGCTGCTAGTACTACTGTTGATGGACGTAGTGCAGCATTTGTTGCTGGTACAGCTGAAACTGCTGTACTTGTTGCATTTGCATAGCTCGCATGCAGTGCATCAGGTCTTCCAACTAGTTTTGTCCAGCCACCGGAGGAACGGACGGTTCTGCAAAGGTTGCATCTACTGTGGCGGGGAGCAGAGCATTTACTAGCGCCATGATGTGGGGCACATTCAGAGTAGGGACTCCATCTGCGGGGAGGGGTATGGTGAATTGGCCGATGCATACCGTTGGGGTTTGGGGTTGTCCCCCGGAAGCGTTCTGGTCAGCACAGCGTCCGGCATTACTGGAAGAAGCCATGGAAACTTGACTGAAATTGCTTGGTGAGATAGGCTTTTTGAAGCGTATTCCCATAGACGGCGCCAATTGATGGTGTGCAATTTGGTCACTCCTAGCTAGCGGCAGCTATGCTCCTAGCTGGCAACGGACGAGGTCTCATTGTGGGAATACTCTGATGCTTAAGTTAGTACTCGAGTTGGAAGCTGGGAGAAGAAGAAGAGAGTTTCAGAGAAAATAAGAGGGCTAAGAGTGAGGATCACGCCAATCCCTTCTCTCTTGGGGGTCTGGGCCCTTATATACTAATCTTTTGACATATTAGGTGTAACCACCTCCGAATCCCTGTTGCACCGATCTGCTGTCAGATAACGGCTTGGCGTGGCTGGCCGTTACCTGTCAGAGCTGAGCTATCGGGCAAAGGTGGTTGTTGCAGAGTACGGCCCTACCAAACAAGAAACGACGTTCAGTGATGGCAGGCACGACTCCGCCAAGCGAGGGACGTGGGTGCAGTCTAGCAGGTACGGTTGTCAGGCGGTGAACCTCCTACGATACACCGAGTTGCTCTGCCTTGAGCTACCTTACATCAAGCTACTGGTGATGCGCCGAGGTGTTTTTCCGAGGCGGATCTCTTAAGTAGCCTAAGTTTGGGAAAGAGCGAGCTGATCCCAGTTAGGGGGCTGACAAGCTCATCCCGAGGTGTCTTCAGCTCGGGATGCTCCCTACTTCTACTGAGCTCGTTATGTTGAGTTGTTACTTACATCAAGTCATGTCCACGTGTCCCCTTATTATGAGGTCAGGCCGAATCACCCTCCATTTCATACACTTCAATTCAGTCTGGAAACCACCTACAAAACTTTTGAAACAACTCCTCTTTCTTGAGTGACAAGACCCTCTGTTCTCAGTCACTTGGGACTTCTCTACAATGCCATTAGAGTTCGGATCTAAAGATGTGTTCAAGGTCTTCATTGATTTCTCTTATCATCCAAATCAATACCGATTTGGATCTCCATATTCATTCGTTCATTGCGATCTTGAGCCTCAAAAATGATGTCCAACACAGGAAACCCTAAATAAAATTATGGCTTTTTCATTCAATCCAACTTTGGACCACATATTCACTCGAACAAAGCCAATTGGAACAAAAATTACATAAAATCACGAGCTGGGGGAGATTAACTCTTCAGTGCTATTAGAGATTCAACAAAGAAATTTATGATGATTTTTGCCTTTTCATCGACTGGTGCTATTCATTCAAAGGCTATGTATCATGATGGTGGACGGGGGAGTCTGAAAAAAGGATCATAGTGGATTGAAGGGATGAGAGATCCATCATATAGATGGCCGAGCCCTGCAGGTAGGTTGGGCGAAATTTCAAAAATTTCTCTCTCCCATCTGGGAATCACATTCCCTATTTTAGAAAATCTGCATTTTCAATGATCAATCTTGAACCAAGAACTGGACCAGATCTAAAACCAAAAGGTAGGAGAGGGAGGTACCCGATACGAAGAAATAGTATCCTCCAATGAAGGTGTTCACGCTCAAAGAAATCTCCAAAGACTGCTCCCACTAAAGATGATACATTGTAGGATGGAGCAGAATCAGTAGTATTCTTCCCAAGAACCGAACTCTTCAGCAAAAATTCGATGGAGGCTGTGAGCACAACTTCAGATCAGCCTTTCTCCAAGACTGTTATCAAGAAATATTCTTGATTGCTCCTACAAGAATGAAGATCGAACTGGCAATTGGCAGCAACTAGAGGAGAACATAGGGAGAAGATGGAGCAGTCACACTGTTGCTGTCCTCTCTCTATGTGATCTAAGATCTGGTAATGAGATGAACTGAATGGTTCGCCCCCTCCTCCTTTTATAGACTTAAAGAGATTATCTCCTAACCCCATTAGGAGTTTCCTGATTCAAATCCTTATTTTAATCTGGACTCTCTTTAAGTGATAAGGATAGATCCTTATCTTATCTGCAAATTAGGTCAGCTCTCCTAATCTCATAAGGAGGTTTCCAGATCCAAATCTATATTTAGATCTAGACTCTCTGAGTGGATAGGGATAACTCCCTATCCTATTTGCTGATCCAATTCCAGATCCGCCCCTCTCTTTAACTAATCAAATTAGACCAGATCAAAATGGGCTTTAGGCCCAATAAGTCTATGTGCTCAGCAACCCTCCAAACTGTTGCCCAGCTGGGCTTCTTTGTATGGCGTGGGACCCAAACATTGATCTACACATCAGCCACATGGGTTTAGCCCAAACTTTCTTACAAGGCCTGGCCGAATACACTGTTATGGACAGTGAACCCCTGAGCCCATCACCATGGGCTCTTAATGGACCCAACATTTACACTAAGTGGTCCCTGGGTCAAGCCACCTTATAAAAACCCAGGGACAGTGGGCAGATGCAAAATTAGTCCATCAGGTATTACTCTCAATGGTGTTACACTTAACCTCTCAACCTATAATGATCAAACAATGCCCAACAAGAGAGGACCTCTCCCTCGGCTACTAGCCTATCAGGTATTACCCTCACTGATTGGCATATCAAGGACAACCCAATCCGACACCTAGTGCAGTACCATAATCGAGTCTAGGGGTCAGGTGTAACATTCCAGTTTTTCCCACCAGTTTCCAAGGTCCAGGGCAATACTGGAAATCTGGTCCGGTTCAAGGTTTCAAGTAAATCCCACATTGCATTTACCTCGGGTCTCACCCTGGCAGCTGAGACAAGTCACTCCAACCAACTTGGCGGCACATCAGTGTCAGCCTTGGTAGGATAAATTTTCCCAGATCTATCCAACGGCTGTGAAGATTCTAAACTAACACGAGTCTCATAAGTGTACAGTTTAAGGGTATTACACAGAAACACACCACAGTAACATGAATCAAATATGTACTTTATTCATTTACAATAAATGCCATAATGTACATCATTCTGATTGGAGCTAAGGGCATACACTGTCTAACAGTCTGAACAGAGGATCATAGTGGATGATGGAGCCTGAACGGAGAGCTTCAACAATGGCTTGTTGGATGGAGAGCTTGAAGATGGGAACTCGTTGACGGAGAGCTTGACCGGTGTCCGATTCCCCTTTCCTTCTTCCCTTCCATTCTTTAAACAATCAGATGCAATGAGCAAAATAGTTACAAAAATGGGAAAATCTATGATGCGGAATAGATATGGTATAGGAAGAGTTTTGACCAATCAAAACCCACCCATGAATTTTGATAAGTAACACCTAATTGGCTATCATGTTTATGATTCCGGTTGACTGGTAAGAAGTTTTTCAGATATCATATTTTTCCCATATCATAGTCAAACTACAAAAATATTAGAAAGGGTAATTTTGTCATTTTGAAAAAAAAATATACGTATCTGATATCACGTGACAGTGTTAACTGATAGTCAATTAACGGTAAAGACCTATTAGACACAAATTGAAAGTTCAAATACTGCAGTGACGCATTTGAATGTCTGAGTGCTGACTAGACACAACCCCAACGTTCCGGGCAATGATCAGGAATTTTTCCCTTTTTTTGTATTTTTGTTTTAACCAAAGAAACTGCGAACTCTAGCTATATCTGGAAAAAAAAATCAAATTGAACGCCGAGAATATGCTAGTTACGCACTGCCCCGAAAACGGAGTTATTTTTTGTTTTGATAAGAAATCGGAATTTAGAAACTTTTTTCGTGGTAAGCAAACTAAATTAAACAAGAGAAATATTCACATAATCTGATACAAGAGGTAACCACAAAGGCTTGTCATCAAATTCAAACCAAACAAATTCAGAAATCAGAGTCACTAGTCATGGCATACTGAACTAATTTATGATTATATTTTCTATTAATATAGCGAAAAACACAATGAACCTAATCTGTCAATAACGTTGTATTTGGTTTGAAAGAAGAGAATAGTAGAAAAACCTTTATAAACTTGGTGCAGGTTTTTTGACTTGACTTTCTTTTCCCTATTTTTTCTTTCAAACCAAACACAGTTTAGGAGATGTAGATACCAAAAGAAAATAATAATAATTGAAGGCCGCATTGTCATAGCACTGATGGAGATGATTTTTGAAGAGAATCTATTACAGTCATGGAATTAGAACAGATAAGTATAATGCTGCCATCCCTCAACACCAACTCGGCTTCTCCTCCTATAAAACAAGTCCTTTGTTATGCATACAATAATACTTAAGCGTTGTACAACATGTTCCCCCTTCACAGTATAATATAAATCTAATAAAACGAGGAACAGAGGTGGTGTTTGGCATCGTTGTCGTTTCCTAGAGCAACAATGTCACATCAGCATCACGTATAAAAAAACAGTGCTCTAGAAAACAGCTATCAGTTTGGAACTGTTTTTCCATAAAAAACGGTGTTCCAAGTCACGTCTAGGAAATCAGTTTGGCAGCTCGTTGCTGCCAATAAGGCATTGATGTGGCAGTGATGTACTGGATAATGGGTAGAAGTACAGAAAACATTTTCTGGAACATTAGCACCAAACAGAAAAAGTTGTTATTCCAGGAAATGTCTTACCTGGAAGCAACGATTTCAAACAAAAAAGGCACCATTTTCTAAGAAAACGGTGCTTCCAATCCACACATCAGTAGCACTATTTTCTCTACAGCTGCAGCATCAATGCCAAACATATACAAATTCAAACAATTCCGATGAGAAATAGAATCAGAGTCAACGACAGAGTTTGCAGGAATATTAATTAGACAATGAGAAGATAAATTCAAACAATTCGCATGGGAATGCCATTCTATACCCTCGAGAGCCAATTCTGATAACAGTCCTATTATGGTTGATAGTCAGCCTACCAAGAAATGGTATCCTAGGCCCTTCAGATTTGAGGAGGCCTGGACCACACATCATGGTTATAATATTTGGGGCACTGATTTGGATGATTCTGACATGGGTGGCTTGGTTTGTAGAATTTGGCAAGTTAAATGAAAGGTTGGTGTCATGGAATAAGCTAGAGTTAGAGAGAAGGCTTGATCTTGAGTTTCAAAGAGAAAATAAATGTTATGGATTAAGGCCCTATTCTCTTTTCGATAAGTTATCTACTTGGGTAAATGCAATTGCTTGGGTAAGTTTTTCCTAAGAAATACTTACCCGATTAAGTGCATTTATCTATTTTTTTTATTTCCCAGGTAAATAAGGTAATGATCATTTTTATCATAAAAATCTATTATTAAAAGGGGCATTTTTGTCCCATTCAAGTGTTAGCAACTTTCTTCTTAGGTGGAAAAATTATTTATCCACTTAGGAAATGGGGTAAGTGATACTCAAGCAAATAAACTTTCACTGGTCCCCATATTAATGTAAAAAATGAGCATGTGATTCTTGGTTAATGAGAACTAAAATCCCATTGACTAACTTTCCCTCTTCTCAAAATCCAAAAAAAGAACTCCCTCTAAATGGTTGAATTAGGGGGATAAGAATACAAAGTTCTTTCATGCTACAACTATTCACAAAAGAAGCTTCAATCCAAGCCAAAACACTTAAGAGACTACAATATTACTGATCACTTTAATAACTTATTTTCTTCTCAAGGGGTCATCTCAACAGTGGAGAAATCATAAGCAAGGTCATGAATAAGATTTCGGTTGAGCAAAGAACCGTGCTTGAACAAACCCATTTCTGTAGAAGAAATTGAGCAGGCCCTTTTTCAAATGGCCCTTTCTAGAGCTCTTGGGCTAGATGGGCTACCCAATTCTTTCTTTCAGAGATATTGGAGTATTGTGGGAGAAAATGTTATAAAGGCAATCAAAAGCTTTTTCATTAATGGTGTAAACCATGTAATGGCTTCCAAACTAAAGTAAACCTTCATTGCCTTAATTCCCAAGTCCCCACACCCTCAAGACATTAACCAATTTAGACCCATATGCATTTATGAGTGCCTTCATTGCCAATTGGCAAATCTCTAACAACATACTTATTGCCCATGAAGTCATACATTTTATGAAAAAATCAAAATAAAAGAAGTATTATTTGGCTCTCAAGTTAGATATGTCCAAGGCTTATGAATGAACTGAGTGGGATTTTCTTGACAAGGTATCTATATAGGTCCTTTTTAACGGTTCCCCCTCCAGAGTGATCCACCCTTTTAGAGGTATTCGTCAAGGTGATCCTCTCTCACCTTTCCTTTTTCTCTTAGGGCAAATTTGTTTTTTGTGAAATAAAAGTGGAGAACCAACTTTCCCATATTCAAATTTCAAAAGCAAGTGGGACCCATAGTAAATTTTATTTCTCCGGGTATCACTTACAAGGGTAAGTGCTTCCCTCCTTAGACTCGGGTAAGTCGATTTCTCGAGTAGAAAGTAAATACAGTAAACATGAAAATGTCAAAGTTGCCCCCAAAGCATAAGGCTTCACCCATCTGAGAGTTTCTCCACTTCTACTATTTCATCATCTTCATCGTTCTTGTTGCCACTAATCCTCTTACTTGTCGTTGCCGCTGCATTAGTCACTGCCGGTTGCTCATTTTCTTTCCTGGTAAGAATCGTTGTTCCTACTTTGATGTTCCTTTGTGATGCACAAATGCATTTTATTTTTTTCTCTCTTCTTCGATGTTTGCTCCGGTCTCCTGAAATCCCTCTCTCTCTCATAGGAGATTTATTTAAGTAGTTTCTTACATATATCCATCTCTCGTATCTACGATACTCAAATCGGTAACTATTCCTCATCCTGGATTCCGTACGACCCCATCATCATCACCGCAGCTTCATCAATTAATGCTTGAACATCGGGAAAATCTATAGCCTACCAAAATTTAAGGGCTTGAGGATTCAATTGTGTCCTCTGAATTGCACGTCTGCGTTGGTAAGCTTGAGGAACATGTGAGTTTCTCGAGGAGGAGGAAAGATCGCCTGCAAAGCTCAGGATACAACTCTCAATGGTTAGACCTCTAGCTTTTCCTGCCACTTCTTGTGTTCACTTGAACTGATATTATTATTATTTTGTTTTATTTTTTGGTTATATGTTTATCTTTTGTATGATGTAGAAGTTTAATTTGAGGGATATAAACAATTTCATTTGTCTCTTTTGTAAATGATTGTTGAAGATCCATTTCCATTTCATTTGTCTTTTCAAATGAAGCTAATGCTCTTTTTCTTTACTTTTTCGGTGGGGTGGGGAGGAATACTGGAAATTTGAACCATTTCTTAATATTCATGAGTCATTGTTTAATAGCTTGTTTGAGTACTTGAAAGTGCATGAAGTTGACTCTTTGTTCAGATAGCTTGATTGGATGGTAAAAGAACTCAAGTAATTTGGCACACTAGAGTTCTAGAAAAGGTGTAATATGTAAAAGAACATGACATTAAATAAACATTGATACAATTAATAGATTACTCATAGCACAATAATCAAAATGAAACATTAGCCATTTAACCTTAAACAACACAATGTATGTGGTTCAGCTTACTGGCCCTCTTTTATAGAGCACAATATAAAATGAGACTTGACTATTTACTACATTACCAAAGTCTTTTATAGAAATGTGCCATTTATTGCAATTTAGAATATTTGTCTGGTTCTTGGTTTTGTCATCATGTCTACATTTTCAGGTTTGAGGCATATTTGATTTTCATATTTTCTATTTTCTTTTTCTTGCTCCGGTTTGATTGGTCTGAAGAAAAAACAACAATAGAGAAGAGGCCGCTAAGAAAATATTTACACATTGATCCTAAAAGAGTGAGATTAGGATACTAGTCAGTATGAAGGTGTTGAATATTTTGTTAGGTTATGGCATTGGAAGTTTCTCATCTCTTGTTACTTATAGATGATATAAGTAAACTATATATCACAAGTAGCAAGCTTGTTGAAGTGTATTGAGTAGATATAATGCAGCAATACTAGTGGAATTAAGGGAAAAAAGCTGAGGAACTAGGATTTTCTCATGGTTGATGTGCAAACACACCTTGCTTTCTAAAGTGATGTGCAATTTCTTTCAAAAAATAAAACATATGTTCAGAGGAAAGTAAAAAATTGTGAAAGAAACAAATAGGCATAGATACACAAAGGCATGTCAAGCAAGAAAATAGAGGGAAAATAGATGGAAAAGCTAAGGAAAAGATATGGATATTCATGAGATTATGAGGAATAGCTTAAGTAAGATAAATAGCAGCAATCCTTGAGGTTTCTTATGAATATTGGATTCCAAACTACTACACTTGTTCCCGCTTCATTGCAGTTCTATGCTAATTAATGTATCTTTATTCTCTGCAGCAATGAAAAGAGATTGATAGAGCTCAATAGGACGTTATTCAACACACCATGGATCTCTTCATGACGACAACTTGGAGACATCCCCCACTTTATATATAAGCCCAGTTATGAAAGTGTTAGACAATGTATGCCCTTAGCTCCAATCAGAATGATGTACCTTATGACATTTAATGTAAATGAATAAAGTACATATTTGATTCATGTTATTATAGTGTGTTTCTATGTAATACCCTTAAACTGGACACATATGAAACTCGTGTTAGTTTATAATCTTCATAGCCATTGGATAGATCTGGGGAGATTTATCCTGCCAAGGCTGACACTAATGTGCCGCCAAGTTGGTTGGGGTGGCTTGTCTCAACTGCCAGGGTGAGACCTGAGGTACATGCAGTGTGGATTTTCTTGAAACCCTGAACCGGACCAGAATTCCAGTATTGCCCTGGACCTTGGAGATAGATGGGAAAACTGGAATTTTACACCTGACCCCTAGACACGATTATGATATTGTACTAGGTATCGGATTTGGTTGTTTTTGATATGCCAATCAGTGAGATCCTTAAAGGGGGTCAAAACCTGGGTATGTTAGGACAGTATGAGAATTCATCTGAGTGGGTGATCATAGTGATAGGATCAGCCCCTTTGTCGGACAAAGTGAATGATCGGGGATGCACTCTCTCTGATGGAAACCAAAACTGCTGGCAGTTGATTTCAACCATTGAAATTTGTTTTGCAAAATATATTTATATAGAGATATACATATATTATGGTTTCAAAATGTTTGCAAAAAGGTTTTAATTCCTGGGATCCATGTCAGTAGAGAGTGCAACACTGTTCCTTGCAGCCGAGGGAGAGGTTCTCTCTTGTCGGGTAGTGTTTGATCATTATGGGCTGAGAGGTTAAGTATAAGACCATTGAGGGTAATACTTGATGGGCTAATCTTGCATCTGCCCACAATCCTTGGGTTTTTATAAGGTGGCTTGACCCAGGGACCATTTAGTGTAAATGTTGGGCCCATTAAGAGCCCATGGTGATAGACTCGGGGGTTCACTGTCTCCTACAGTGAATTCGGCTAGGCCTTGTACCAGAGGCTGAGCTGAACCCATGTGGCTGACGTGTAGATCAATGTTTGGGTCCCATGCCATACAAGGATACCCAACTGGGCAGCAGTTTGGAAGATAAGAGAGCACATGGACTTAATGGGCATAAAGCCCAATTCGAACTGGTTTAATATGATTAATTAAAGAGGGGCGGTTCTGGGATTTAGATCAGCAGATAGGATAGGGAGTTATCCCTATCCGCTCGGAAAGTCCAGATCCAAATAAAGATTTGGATTAGGAAACTCCTAATGAGATTAGGAGGGCTAATCTTTATCTGCAGATAAGATAAGGGATTATCTTTATCTCTTAAAGAGAGTCCAGATCAAAATACAAGATTTGGATTAGGAAACTCCTAATGGGATTAGGAGAAGCTCTATTTAAGGCTATAAATAGAGGAGAAGGGCGAACCCCAATTCACCTATCAGATTATTGATATAAGAGAGAAGACAACTGTAGTTGGATTAACGCCATCTTCTGCTCTTGCCTTCTCCTATTGCTGCCGCCATTGCTAGTTCGATTTCCACCTGTAGGAGCGATCAAGAAAGGTTCTTGATATCAGTTTTTGGGGAAAAACTGATTTGAAGTTGTGCTCACTCACCATCCATCGAATTCTTGCTGAAGAGTTCGGTTCTTGCTAAACAACCACCTGCTGATTCTACTCCACCCTATGTTGTGTCATCTTCAGTTGGAGCAGTATTTGGCATTTTCCTTGGGTATGAATACCTTCATTGGAAGTTACTGCTACTTCATATCAGGTATTTCCCACTCCTACCCTTTGGTTTCAGATCTGGTCTGGTTTAGGATTCAAGATTGATCATTAAAAATGCAGTTTTCTAAAATAGGGAATGTGATTCACACATGGGAAAGAAAAATTTTTGAAATTTCGCCCAACCTACCTGCAGGGTTCGGCTATCCATATGATGGATCTCTCATCCCTTAATAAAGAGGTAAGGGATTGATCAATCCAATCATTTACTATGCACCCACTCCCACTCAAAATTTATTATTCTATACTTAGTTGCAATGGTTGATCTCCCTAGTATGTTGCTTCATTAAACCGCCATCATTTTTTAGGTGGTTGGGGTGGGGGGGATGTGAGCTAATATTATTATTCTAGTCCTTTAGATGGTTCTTGAACTCACCATTTCACCATCTCTATGAGAATACCTCTTTATGTTTGCTAGAGGGTTAAAGGCAGAGGGGCCACAAATTCTCATAGTTTAACAATTGCTAAGGTCGTAAACAACATAAAATAAAGGGGAAAGAATCATTCTTGGTCAATCCCAGAATTCCCCTCAGTATTAGTTTTTATCAATTTATTTTTGGATTCAAAAAAGTTGTTGACCAAATAGGTATGGTCCATGTTTAGAAAATTAGTTAATAAATGTTTGTAGGGTCAATAATGGGGTCTAGAGAGGTGAAGATGGATTTGAGATAGATAGGTTTAAAGTTTAAACAAAATTTCTCAAGATAGTAAAATAAAGAAAATTAAGAAAAACATAAAAATTTGAAATTTTGTAAAATAGTCTAGATAGAGGGCATGCAAGCGGCAACTAAGTTTGGTAGTATTTTCTCATTAGGGAAAAAACACTTTGTTAACAATAAAGAGAAGAGATGAGGAATGAAAGGTCATTACAGAATGTTGGTCCCAAATAATTTTTGGCATTACTTTTATTTATTTATTTATTTATTGCATAAAGAAGCTGCTCTTATATATATCATATTGTCATAAAAAAATACTACTGCCAACATGAACAAATCAGCCATTACATTATATCATATTGTCATAATGCTTGTTTATGTTTTCCATTTGACCATGCTAGTCATGTTTGATTTCCTTCTTAGATATTGTATGCATGAGTGTTCTATCCATATGCAAATATATGGTTTAGATTCTCATATTTCATTTGATTCTTGTTTAATTTTCCATAGATGTGCATAGGGTAGAAGAGATGTGCAGTAATCATATCCAATAGCCATTTTGGAGCAGATTTGCATAAGTGTTGTGTAGGAGAGATGATGTGCAATAACCATATCCAACCAGAGCCTTATTGTTCAATTAGATTCTAACTGTTGAATGCAGAGATTGTTTTAACATTTGTGAGGATGATGTGAATGCTATCATCTGAAACTCGAAAGATGTTGTTCAATCAGATTCTAACCAACAGTTTCAACTATAGTTAGCAGCAAGATAATGGTAAAAATTTACAAAAGTAGATCTTTATCCAGATGTGCCATACCTAGACGTCATAAATTTTGAGTGGTTCTAGTCTAAAAAAAAATTGTGTGTTTCACATATACTAGAAAATGTTCTTTCCCCTTCTAAAATAGCTAATGGTGAAAGGGTTAAATTGGCAAAAGGTGAAAAAAATAACTTATCCAAGAAAGTGGGTATTGAAAAAGAACATGGGAAAGTAAGTAATGTTATTTACCTAAATAAATTAAACAAAAAAAGAACATGGGTAAGTGCAGTTACCTAGGCAAGTGTTACCTCGGAAACACTTACCCAAGTAAGTGCATTTACCCAGGTAAATATGTTTCCGAAAAAAGAACATGGCCTTAGTAGTGGAAGTGTTCTTTGCAAATATACCTGATTTGCAAAATCAAAGCAAAATTTCATGTGACAAGCACTATAAGAAAAATGGTCTAAGCAAGCCCTCTCTAGTCCACCACCTTTGGTTGCTTGTTCAAAGTTGTTCAAACATCTCTAAGGCAGCGGTATGTCAGAACCGCTGGCTTGGCATTGTCAAAAGCGGCAGTTTGGACTGCCAGCTCAAACTTCGCCAAACATTAACTGATCCTTTTAGATGGCAGTCTGGACCATATCGGCTTAGATGTTTCTAACTACTGCCTTAAGTTCTGCCAAACATTGCTAAACTCTTTTAGATGGAGTTTCGGACAATGCCTTAGACTTCACCAAACATTGTAGATGACAATTATGTTTTCTTGTGAGTGAGATTGAAAGCTATGGTGAGATATATCTAGGTTTCTTAAATCCTATGAAAGAGCCTCAGGGCAAATGATAAACCTCTGCAAATCTGAGATGTTCTTCAGTCCCATCTCTCCCCCCTCTGATTCAGAGACTTCTGTCTGGAATCCATTAGGTAAAGAGAGTTAGCAATCTAAGGGTGTATTTAGGCCTTCCCTCTTGGATAGGAAGATAAAAAAAAATGGAGGCGTTTAGCTATATCATGGATAGTGTCTAAAAGGGAAGAGGGTTGGAAAGAAAAATTACTCAATCTAGTCGGCCTATATCATCAACTCAAAAGTTCGTCAGTTTGGGCTCTGTTCAGCTCGAGCTTGATTATGAGCCAAGCTTCCTACAAAAATTAAAAAAAATATATATACATATAAAATAGTATTTTTTATTTCATATATAAGAAACAAAAAATTATACAAACTAGTTATTATTAAACATATAAAAATAATAATATTATTATATATTATTAAATATAATATATAAGCTTGATTAGGTTCATAAATCGTATGAATTAAATTTGAATAACTCGTGAAAAGTTTGATTCATGCCCATCCTTACCTATGTCACTCCTAAAAAAAGAATTTTGGGATTGGGTGTTGGAAAATGGGGTCACTTTAACTTCGGAGGAGAAGCTCTGAGGCGCGTCTGAAGACACTGTCTTTAGAACGTTATTTGCCCCCTCTCAGTTTTACTGAATTTGCTGTTGGGTTACAGGTAAATCCTTTCTCAGGATACAACAGAGCCTTGGACGAGAATCTGCAACTAGCAAAGTTGAAGAGTCTTCGGAAAAACCTTCTGTGAGACTGTAGTAGACCGGACTGAGTGAAAAAGAGAAAGTGGATTTCGAAAATGTGTATTTTTGAACTCTGATTCATGCTCTTTAAATAGTTTATGAAGATGTATGAAAAAAGGTAAATGCTAGTTTAGAAAAGGCATTTTGAACAGTCAAAATTTCGAACATTATGACTATTTAAAAAGTAATTAACAGTTAATGACTGTTAACTTTAAATTATGCATCTTAATTATTGGATTCTGGCCTCTAGGTATAATTAATTCTCAATACTTAGGACATGACTTAAGACACTTCTAAAATCTAATTTCTAATTGTAAGGAAATGTCGAATTTATTTATTTCTGTCTACTCCTTGGCTTATATGCATAAATAGTAGCAATGTCGTTCATGGTACTGACACTATTCACTCATCATTTGTAATTTGGAATGCGCACTGATTATGCCAGGCTTGCCAGAGAGGAACGAAGGGAAGATCTTCGCGTCATTCCACAGCATCTGTCCCAGTCAGAGATCTTACTTTGGTCATGATCATATTTTCTAACACGTGTTCTTATTCCATCAAGTTTTACACTATATTCAGTTACGGATCAAATGGATCGAGGTTGACGTTGACTGATGAGAACTAAGAGATGAAGGGTGATTCTCTATTGCTATTGTCCCTCTTGGTGGCGTTCACCTTTCACGCTGTCTGGAGTGATGAAGTATGAATCTGGTATAGATTTATTCGCTAAAGTTTGTATTTGATTTGTTTATAAAACTCAAAAGAATAATAATAAAATTATTTATTGACAATTAGGTGTCATTAGCTACTATATCAACATAACAGTGAATATACATCTAATTATTGAGTAAAGTGTTAAAATAAAATTCTCAATACATAAATCAAAGCTAATTTTTATGGATCTCTATATATAAAAATCAATATAATGGACTAAATGCTGAAATAATGCCTACGTGGCAGCATTTATTAAAAAAACGCCCACTCGGCCAATATCCACATTCACAACATCCCATGTCTGCCAATTTGGTATGTAAATAGAACCGGCCGGCCCAGCCAGCAGTGTTCAATTGTTTCGTTGCTAAGACTGTCAGAGGACAAAAGCCTCACTTATTGGTTATTGCAAAGCCAGACCCAGACCCTCCTTGTCCTTAATTGAAAGCAAGTGGCCCCACCATTTCTGATGGGTCAATAATATTGTCTAGCCTTGTCACACTCATTAAACGGGCCCCACCCAATATATAGATTATCTGATATGGGTGCATTGGGAACAATCTAAGCCATCCAATATGTGGATATGGATGAGATGTACACCGTCAGTTGGTGAGTGACATGGACATTATCTTTGACAATAATGGATGTTCGGGGGACCCACATCAATAACCGTTAAAAGCTTGGGAGTGGTGGGATACGAGGTAGGGTCTCCGGAAGATGGTAGTACATCAATTATGTTTTGTCTTTTAGCTTTTTGTTCTCGCAACATGTCCATCTGGCATTGAAATATCACATCACGTGGAATGTTTGTAGCTTATGCTCATCTGGCCTTCTTGTCCTTTTCTCCTGCCATACCATAACCAGCATTGTTGCGCAACAAGTCCGTTCGGATCTCTCACCGGGTCATCCTGTCCTTCCAGTTGAGGTTTTCTGATCCTTTTTATCACGCTAATTTGGGATATCTTTGCCTTAGTCCCCGTTCGTTTCGTTTGACGGTATTTAACAATAATGGCTATGTTGGTTAATTACCCGATCCGCATGTTCATTCATCGCTGTATTTTGTTTTATAAGGATGTTTGGTATCAATGTTATTTATTCAAAAAATAGTGTTAGAGTTAATTTAGCGTTTTCATTTTTTGTTGTTTATCATCTTATTTGGTTTAGATGTTTTTTTTGAAAATATATGGTAAAAAAGCTCATAAATCACAACGTCAAATTTGACATTTACTACACATGACACTTGATTTGTATTAAACAGATTCTACATTCAACAAAAACAGTGATGAAAATCATCTTACCAAATAGCAAAAACGTAAAAATTATTGTTTTACTAACTAAATAGATTAACATGTATCATCTTGGGCATAAGATTTTTTTTTCAAAAAACACTCACATTACCAAACACCACCGTAGTAAATGACACTCTCTCCCTTTTGCCTCTCCCTTTACCCAAACAAAATTTTATGTAGAAAATGTTTGCTTTGGTATATGTTTGGCATTGATGTTGTTTGATGTGTGGGTTGGAAAACGGTGTTTTTTTTTTTTTTTTTGTTTGGAAACGTTGGTGCCAGGTAGGATGTTTTCTGGAACAACAATAATATTTCCTGTTTGGTACTAATGCTCCAAGAAACGTTTTCAATACTAGTACCTATTATTTAGTGTCACGTCATGTCCTTATCATTGTCATCTCATGTTCCTGTTGACAACAAGTTGTAGCTCCAAAAAATACCAAATTCAGCGTTACTCTAAGCTATGCCTTTCCAATTTTTAAGACATAATTTGAAGTACAGTTTTTTATGGAAAAACAATTCCAAACAAACAGACATTTTCTAGAATGCTGTTTTTTTTCCGATGTAACACTGATGTGTTGCCGTTTCATGGAGCAACGGCATCGATACCAAATAGACAGCTTGACAAACTCATGTAACAAAGAACGGAGCCTTACTTGATAGTTGATACTGACCTGGTTTAAACTTGAGTTTTTGCTGGGTCGGGGCGGAGACAGATCCGGACCTGATTTGAGAGGATGAGTCTATAGGGCCTTGACTTCTTTGCGCAGAGGGGGCCAACCATGTGGATGTACTGTTGGTATTATTTGTTCTGGCGGCAATTGTCTCCACGTGAGTAAATACGTACATAAGATTCGAAATCCAATAAAATCCTAATAAACATGTGTGAAGCATGTTTATTAAGGAAAATCCCAAAATAATTTGGAAAAACTTTCAACTAAACAGAAATTAAAGACAAAGATAACTAAACCCTTCAAATCTATTATTACTTTTTTTTAATTTTCAAACAATTAAGCTTGTTTGTTGAAATCATGGTCACAGATTAGGCAAATTTTAAAATTATGATGAATTAAAGAAACTTATGATCTCAAGCGTTCAATTTGCCAGCTTAACATTGAACATTTTTCCACCACAAATCAATATGGTTGGATATATTGACCAAAACCAAAAGTACAGCATGGTATTGCTATACATTGAAAAACAATACATTTATTTGGTCATTTAATCAGTTGTCCACATCTTCGAAACGTCATTGAACCGTTCAACCGGTGACCCAAATGGGTCCCAGACTCCCAACTATTTTGATCATGGTTTGGTTTTAAAAACTGGTTTGGAAATGGAATCTCTTTTCACTATTAGTTTCCGGGTCAAATAGTTCGATCATTCGATCTGAATTTTCGTTAAATGGCTTTTGGGTCAAAAATCAAATCTGGAGCCCTGATCATTTTCCAGGTCAAACAATCTGATTGTGCAGTCCAGTTCAATTTTCAAAATCATGATTTTGATGGTTTTAAATTTTGTATCACTACAATAGGAACCCGGATTTCCTACTCACTTTTCCTATCCACACTGTACTTGTGTGAATTGCAGCCACACATCTCTCAATTCATAATAGAGATGTGAGAGATGTGTGGGCCGTGTGACTACAATTTAGGGCGAGTAGAGAGTGGGTAGAAAAAGTGAATAGAAAATCCCATTTGTACAACAGGTTGACTAGCCACTAAGAAAACAAGTGTAACCGTAGAAAAAATTTATACAGTTTACTGGGTTATTTTGTTGATGTTCTCTAAGAAGCTTTACAGCTTAAAAGTAGGCAATCCTTATTAAACTTCCTTCCTTTTATGCCTCAAAGCTTCAAATTCACTCCGGGTCTTGTACCTGCTAAGGCTGCAACTCAGGACGGGTTGGCCCTAACCCTAACTCAACCCAATGGTTGGGTCAGGTTGTTGCTCGGGTTAGGGTTAGGGTTGAAATTTATGAACACAATTTTACTTCAGGTTGAGTTAGAAGACTCTATAGTACATATCATATAAAAATATATGCTATATATATGATTTCATGCATTGATTTATTTAGATGCATGATAGTTGTATAGCCCCTACCACATACTATCATTTATTTCTTTTAAGATAATCACTTCACTTAATCCTAATCGGAAATACTAAAATCTTAATAACATTTTTTTTATGTTTTTTGAATATTTTATTCTTTATCTCCTCTTTGTTGTTTGCCACCCATAGCTTGCTACCCAAAAAAGATCTATTATAAGTTATAACTCATAATAAACTATAATCATTTTAAACACTTTTTTTTCTAAATTTTGTACTTAAGGCTTAGTTTGGAAGGAGTACAAATACAAATATGTACAGTACAAATACATACAAAATAACATAAAATTTATGGTTTTGTACTCTACAAATTTGTATTTGTACTCCTTCCAAATTGAGCCTAAAGAACCAATAAAAACATCAACAAACAATAACATAGGATTAATATATGTAGTGAAAGTTGAGCTGAGATCTGAGATTAAGAAGTTCTACGAGATTTTAAGAGATGGGAAGAAGGTTGGGTTGGGGTTGGCATTTAGAACTTAGGGTTGGCCTTAGCCCGACCTAACTCGGCCCAACTTGCAGCCCTAGTACCTACAATTTGTTCCCACATCTCCATTCACAAAACATCATTGTCGTGTATTAAGAACATTTCCCCATGAATGATAAGAGAGATATTCCCAATGCACAACTGTAATGTGTTGTGGGTGGAGATGTGAGAACATATTGTAGATAAATTGAGAGAGAAGCCAAATAAAGAAAAGTTTGCTTGAGAAGAACACAAAGAAAAATAGAATTCACATCTGCGTGCCAAAGCATATCCCATCCATGTATTGGGAAAATCTCCCACTGACAGCTTCAGGAGATGTTCCCAATGCATGTTGAGATGTGCATGTGGGGCATTTGTGGGGTGCATATGTGATCTCTAGAAAATAAACAAAGGGTAAAATTGTAAATGACTTAAACCTCCCTCAACTTTACCCTAAATATTGAAACCTCCCCCTCTTTTTAAAATGGACTAAGATCTCACGTGTTTGGAAGTTGTCATGGGACAAAAACCTCCCCTCTATTAGCAATTTGTCAATAACATTACAATGTAACACATGTGAAGTGTTTTTTTTTTTTTTTTTTTTTTTCTGAAATAGGCAAAATTGTTGAAACCTCCTTTGAAGTTTCTGGCCATTGTTGAAACCTCCCCTAATGTTTGGGAATTGTAACCAAGTAGATCCCTTTGTTAGAATCCCCTAACAAGAGGCACAAAATGTCCAAAATACTCATGCAATTACTATTGAGGGGCCAGTTTTTATAGAAAAACAATAACAATTAAAAAAAAGGGAATTTGAAATTGCAACTTTACCTTTAAGCGGTTGGTATGAAGGGAAAATTTGAAAAATAAATCAAATTTAGAAAAGAAAATGAAAGGGTTTGGGCTGATGATTCATATGAAGAGAGAATTTGAAAAATAAAAATTTTGATGAAAGCTAACTATGTAGTTATTTTGGACATTTTCATGCCTCTTTATAAAGGATTTTAACAAAAAAGGATCAACATGCAACTATGTAACAAAGTCAAGGGAGGTAATTGCATTACAATTATCAAACTTGAAGAGAGGTTTCGGCAATTTACCCAAAAAAACCTAATTTTGCAATAGCGATAAAGTCAACAGTCACACCTGCTTGTGATCAGAGTTGTTAATGGAAGCTGGAGTGTATCATGAATTGAGGGAAATATCTTTAAAAAATACTTGAAATTCATGTACTGGGCAACCCTACTATGGCATAAAGTGTTATAGAGAAGAAACATCTGCTGGACAAAATACTAGTGGGCAATTAGTCTACATGTGGAACAATCTAAAAGACAAATGAGCTTTGCTAATAACTCTGTACTAGAGACCCTCTCTCTAACTAGGCTGTTAATGGTCCGGGTCTGGTTTGGGACAAGGTAGAACCATTCAGAACCAATTGTTAGAAGTGGTAGTACCAGAACCAACAAAGCCCTATAGATTATGCAAAATCAGAACTAGTACTGAACCGGTGTGTAACCTGGTACAATCGGGTCTGATGACTCAATCAGACTCGATTAAATAAAAAAAAAAAGTTAACACTCAAAGGAAATATCAAAGGAAATTTGAACTATGGAGCCGTTTATTAAAAATCAAATAAATCTGATCTAATTTAGATGACAGGGAATGCATTTGCAGTATCTTTATCAAAATAAGTTGAAATATTAAATACCAAATATATATATACTACTTTAAAAAGTACAAATAGCCTCATGAATATTTCTGAAATTTTTTGACGACAAAATTTACCCCTATATATATAAATTTATTGATAAAAATTGAGGGCAAATATGGTAATTGGTTATTAAAATTAAATGAGTTGAAAAGATGTAATTTTAAGATATTCAATGCACTTAATTCACTCTCACTAAATCCAATATTTAAGGCATTAACTTGCACTCACCTCCATACAATTATATATTTAAGGCATTTTTTGTTTTTTTTTTCTCATTATTAAATTCTATTAATCAAATCTATAAATAATAAATTAATAATTCTGATAATAGAAAAACTTATACTTCTAAAATCTACCAAAAAAATAGTGTTTTCATCTAGGTGGTGGTAAGAAATTAAACCATTTTAGGTCAAATGGATCAATCCATGTTGCTACAATTAAATAATGAAAATTCAAAAATAAATAAAACACAAAAAAATATAAAAATTAATAAAATGAGAAAATTTTTAACATCATATATTCGACATACTAAACAATAATAAGAAATGTTTTTATTAATGATCGAAATGGAATGCCAAATATAAAACCAATTGGAAATAAAACTATTTTCCTATTCTCTCTCATTAAATCTCATATATAAAGTATATTTTTTCATTAAATCCTACATTTAAGATATACTTTTCTCGACATTAAATTCTACTAATTAAAACCACAACATTAATTTTAATAGTATAAAAATAAATATTTTAAAAAGTCACTTGGAAGCAAAACAATTTTCTTTCTTTCTAGTGGTGAGTAAGTAATTCAACCATTTGGGGTCAAATAGGTTAAAAAATAATGCCATAGATAAATAATGAAAGATTAAAATAAAAAAATGATATTGTTGATGCTCAAATTGGCTGAGGACAACAAAGTAATTTCGTCGCTAGGCTCTGGAGGCTGGCTTCGAGGGTTCGGAGAGGTTGCTGCCGAGGCTGAGGTATGTAAGTCGAGGCCGAGGTATGTAAGCCGAGGCGGAGGAGGCTCCGAGCACTGTAGAAGCCGAAAGTGGGTGGCCGAGGTACTGCAAGATAGAACGTCAGAGGCCCCGGGTGAGAACCCAAGGCAGAGTCTCCGACGGTCATGTTAGTATGGGGTACGAAGAGGGGAACCAGGATATGGCTTGTGAGCCCAGTTCCAAATTCAGACTGGAAATTGTATTTTTCTTCCTCCCTTACCTGGAGGGGGGCATCCCTATTTATACTTGAGCTGCCTATAGGTAGGTGGAGATGAACGCCTGAGATGGGTGTCGTACAAGGGTAGTTAGAGAGCTCTACGAGGACGCATGGGCGCCCCACGATTGGCTCTGTACAAGGGGAGCAGGGTAACCTCTACTGTAGCGGATCTCATTCCCGAATCTGGCACTCATGGGCTGGGCCTCCCAGCCTCAAATGGTTTGGGTTAGGTCACCCCCATCACTTGCCCCCCACTCCCAAGGTCGAGAGAAAAATTCAGCTTTAGCTGATTGGAGTAGTAATGGTGAGCACCAGTGGGCCCGGTAGCCAAGGTGTACTCTGCTGTGGCGTCCTCTTTCTTGTCTCTGCCTGGTTTGTCTTTATAAGTTGGGCCAAGGCTGCTAGTGGTCTATGGCACTACTACTTTGGACAAGTGACCCGGGAGGCACGCTCAGCGTGGATGCTCTAGTGCCGTCATTTGGGTTGAGGACCAATGGAGCCGAAGGCTGTTTAGGCCGAGGGCCTATGAAATCGAAGGCTGTTTAGGCTGGGGGCCTATGAAGCTGAAGGCTGTTTAGGCCCGAGGATCCGTGTGTGTGACGGTCTTTTGGTTGAACCAGTGTGCGCGCTCGCGGGAACAAGTCGCCTGAACTGGCGGCCCTCTTTGGGCAGACGTGCCAGTCTATCTCGAGCATCATTTCGTCTTCCAAGGGTGAGCACTCAGGAATGCGGCATGGCTGGATTGCAGGTGCGGAAGTACTTCTCATCCGTTATATTTGAGATGATCTGAGTCGTTATTTGTACGTTGCTTCGCCTTCCAAAGCTGAGTGTCACACGGCGTGCCATGATTGAGTTGTGGAGGCAGTGGCTTCTTAGCCATTGGATCTCGAGAAATCTAGGCCATTGGTTCCTCTTTAAATAGGTGCTTCAACAATAGAATTCTTGTCATTTTTCCTCCAAGTGCTTTCACCTTCGAGTGAACTCAGCTCCCAGATTCTCCAGTCTTCAACACTTTACCTTCACTTATTTTCCTTCCACTCCCCTTGTTAGGTAATTTCCAACGATGTCTTTCTCAGATTCTGGACCTGAATGCTATGAACTTCCGAATGTATCGGAGGGGAGCTCCATTTGAACCCCTTCTCCCTTTTCCCCTTTAAGCCCTTCAGTTTCCATTCCCCTTTGGTGCGAGGTGGAGGTGCTCCGGGAGAGGGTTACCTCCAAGGGAGCCGAAGGCACTCACCGAGGCAATGACCCTCCCTGTGAGAGCACCACATTTGTGATGCCAAGGGCTACCCCCAGGCCAAGGGGGAGCAGGACCCGGACCTCATCCCCGAGATGAGGGTTAAGAGTGTTGCTGGGGTAGAGATCGGGGCTGATCCTTCTCGCCCAAAGTTTGAAGGTTCTTTGAAGTGGTATCAAGTCAAGGCCCCGACAAGGCAATACTTCATCCCTTCGTCCTATGGGGTGAGGGTGCCTGAGGCGGGTGGTTGGCCATGGACTCCCAAGGAGGTGGAGATCTGCGTTTGTTAGCACTTCCTCCAATTCGTTCTTCGGTTCCCCCTTCATCCATTGATATCTGACATGCTAAGGGTGTATAGGATTACCCTTAGCCAACTGGCGCCCAATGTGATAGGAACCATTGTGGTGATGCTGGTGGCGGCTCTGCTCCAGGGGGTGGAGCTGATGCCGAAGCTCATTCGAGCGGTCTTCGTGTTGAGGAAGCACTCTTCCGAAGCTGGTGTCTTCTACTTCCAACCCCACAAGTCCAAGCCCGTAGATAACCCCTCTTCCGTGCACAACTGGAAGAGTAAATATTTCTTTTTGTCTTGTCTCGAGGGCTGGTCCTTTAAGTCGGGGTGGGGAGAGGTCAGCTTGTCTGTGGAGAAAAGTGTCCCCTTGCTTACGAGTGAGGAAAGTGATGATCTCACATGGCTGCTCAACTTGGGGAGAGTCTGAGCCCAGCCCTTGGTGGAGGAGGAGATCCCATTGGTTTTCGCGGGACTCAACCCTACCCCCCTTGGTAGGATAGGCCACACAACTCCTTTCCACATTTTCCTCGCCTTTGTCTTTGTGTAATGGCACTAACTGTTGTTTTGCTTGTGGAAGTGCCGATGAATTCTCGGAAGGCCATACTGGACCGTGCCCGCATGATACAGAAGGAGCGGGCGAAGGTTGGCGGACAGATGACTCAAAGGCCCATCGAGGGCACGCTAGCCTAGAAGGAGAAGGCATCGGCCCTTGCAAAGAGGGGTCTTCCCGCCAGGTCCCTGCCAAGGGGACGAGAGCATAGGTCCCTACCAAAGGGACTTCTTCAATAGCTCTCTCAAAGGGAGCCACTCCACAAATCCCCACGAAGGGGAAGGGGCCCGTCGAGGAGGGCCAGTCGGGGCGTAAGGAGCAAGTGCCACAACAGCCAGCCGAGGTTCCGAGAGGACCTGCCAACGGGGTCGAGGCAGGGAGGAAGAGGCCGACCGAGGAGGCCCCACAAGGAGCGAATGGGGCCGTTTTTTGCTCCTACGCCGTTGGAGGAGCTTGTTCAGGGGTCTGACCAAATCTTCCGCCCTGAGTGGGAGATCTGCGAGGGGGACTCTATCCACAACGCGGGAGTTAGCCCGAGGTTGGTGAGTGGGGCTCTCCTGTTGCAGGACCACTTCTAGATGTTGGGGATGGTCCCGAACAAGTTGTACGAGCAAGGGTTGCAAAGCCTAGCTAAGGTAACAGCTCGCTCCCCTTTCCTTTCCTTCTTTTCTTCGTTTATCTACTGGGTGCTAATTGTTTTCTCGTTGCAGGTCTGTCTTCACTTTGTTGGGCTAAGGGATTAGCTGAAATTGACCCTAGCCAACATGGACAAGCTGGAGGCTAAGAAAGACAAGCTTTAGCAAGTTGCCACCACTGTTGTGGAGAAGCGTTCCGAGTTCCAGTGATACTTCGACAATGAACAAAAGCTTCACATGGAGACCAAAGAGAAGTTGAAGAAGACGCAGGATCTCCTTTCCCAAGAGTAGATTGAGAGGGCTCATGTAGAGAGCCTCATTTCTGAGGCCGAGGCCGAAGTAGACATCGCCGAGGTGAACAAGCGGGCGGCCGAGGAGGCAGGTAAGAGGGCTGCAGAGGCCGAACGAAAGGTAGTCGAGTCTAAGAAGAGGGCCCAAGAGGTAGGGAAACGAGCCGATGAGTTGGCCGATCTCGCTTTCGAGGCTTACTTGGATGGGATTGAAGACACCAAGAAGGCACTTGCACCGGTGCTATCAGATTTTGATGCCGAATCTTTGAAGGTGATCCCTGACTCTCCTGAAGAGGCTGTTGATTTTGCACTTCCTCCTCCGGCTGGTGGCGAGGCTTAGGCTAGGCTTTTTCTCTTTTTTCTTTCTCTCTCTCTTTTTTTTTGACATTGTACATATCTTTGGCCTGAGGGGCCGTGAGACAATTTTGTAAAGACGAAAATTTTGTACATAATGAAAATCGGTGGCATTTTTTATCTTTGCCTCAAATGTTGTACTTGTACTTTGCTGTTTTGTTTTTCCTTGTACTTTTTGCACTTATGCTTTTGTTGTCGAAGGGTCCTTAACCCTTCAAGAGAAAAATCACAACGTGAGACAAGTATAGCTCTCTTCGGTTTACTTTGCTTTATGCGTGAGGAGCATGGTGGAGGGGTGGCCAAGGCGAAGCCTCCACGACTAGGCCGGGGCTTGCTTGGCCTACCACCCTTCTTAAGCATTCACTTAGGCAAGGCCGAAGTGGGGCATGAGGCTCGCCTGGCTCTCCTCCCTTCGAATAAATAGCAAGATGACCTATCAACGTGAGAGTGGGGCCGAGGCTGAGCTGAGGCTCGCTTGTCTCCTAATCTTCTAAGTATTGGTTTCGGCGAGGCCGAAGTAGCTTGCCGTATTGAAGGGTGGACGAGACAAAGTTGAGGCCCATCTGGCTCTGGGAGGCCTAGGCAGAGCCGAGGATCGCCTAGCTCCCGTATCCCTGTACATTAGCTTCAACGAGGCTGAGGTGGCCTACCCTATTGGGGGGTGGCCAAGACAGAGCTAAGGCTTGTCTAGCTCCGTGGGACCTGGGCAGAGCCAAAGCTCGCCTAGCTCCCATATCCCCGCGTACTTGTTTCGACGAGGCCAAGCACAATGCTCTAAGGAGGTTGGCTTCCTTTGCTGGTAGCGCTAAGTGTGAAAGTTTAGGAGGCTAGCTGCCATCGAGGTGGGGCACTGAGGCACATGAGCCCCTCGGCTGTCTTGGTGTATTCTGACACATTAAGTCACAGATAGGTTGTTCGTTACTTATTCGCTAAGTCTTGGCATCGGTCTAACAAGGGAGTACAGTCCTCGGAGGAGGCCATGCGCCTTTGCCAGTCGCGAGGCCGAGGAGGAACTTAGTAGGTACACGCACTAAGCATTGAGCCGAAGAGGAACTTTGCTTCATTCATCCAATAGTTTCAAAAAGATATCACAATCATTTGTAGTACTTCCGGAGATTCTTCAAGTTCCATGTCCGAGCTACAAGGTCTCCTTCTTGATAATGTCTTTCCCTACTCGCTACTGTTAAGCGGCTACCCATATCCATGCTTGCTCTCGGGCTTCTTCCAATAGATCTAAGTTTGCTTTAAGGGCTTCATCATTCTCGGCTTCATTATATGCCTCAATTCGGAGTGTCGATTGGCCGATCTCTGCTGGGATTACTGCTTCTGTGCCGTAGGTTAAGCCAAAGGGGGTTTCTCCCATGGCTGTTTGAGGCGTAGTTCGGTAAGCCTAGAGTACACTGTTTAGTTCTTCAGTCCATAGGCCTTTAGCTCGGTCCAATTTGGTCTTCATCCCATCCAGTATTGTCTTGTTGGTGACCTCGGCTTGGCCGCTGGTTTGAGGATAGCCTACCGAGGTGTACTGTTGCCTGATACAGAAGGAGGCGCACCACTCCCGGAACTTGGTGTCATCAAATTGCTTCTCGTTGTCGGTGACCAGCATGTAGGGTAGGTCGAAGCGACAAATAATGTTTTTCCAAAAGAATTTTTGGATGGCTCGCATTGTGATGGCGGCCAGAAGCTCGGCCTCTACCCACTTAGTGAAGTAGTCTACTACAACAATGAGGTACTTTCTCCCCCCTGTGGTCGGAGGAAAGGGGCCAAGGAGGTCCATGCCCCATTTAGCAAAAGGCCATGGGCTGTTGAGGGTTGAAAGTGTGGTGGCCGGTCAGTGGATGATGCGTATTGCTTACACTAGCAAGTGCACTAGCCGATCAAGTAATAAACTGATGAGTAGAGTATCGTTCCCACAAGGATTTATCCAACAACTACTAGTAATAAATCAGTCAATTGTTATCTGATAAACTGAATTCTTAACCTAATAAAAATCCGAATTCCTAACTAGCAAACTATCCTAATCAATTCAGATCAAACCACCTTCATGTAGAGAGAAGCAAGGTTGTACAAGAACACTAACAGATTCGGTCCAGCAATTAATTCATAAAGTTATTCAATTGAATTGGGATTCAACCATGGTTTGGTGAAACCTTAATGGCATGAGCAGCCTCTCTCGAGCACAACTCATCCTATCCATGAGTGACAATTCTTATATCTCTATCATGAATATAATCCCCATGGATGCATTAAGAGTAAACAATTCAAAGGACATCAATTCAGATTTGAATGAACACCAACCGAATCACACAAATTATCTCTAAGATGTGTTAGATTCAGTTCTTGGTTAGCATATCTCATTACCTAAATTCTTTCTTAAGCAATTCATGTTAGACAGTGTATGCCCTTAGCTCCAATCAGATTAATGTACATTATTACATTTATTGTAAATTTATAAAGTACATATTTGATTCATGTTATTGTGGTGTGTTTCTGTGTAATACCCTTAAATTGGACACTAATGAGACTTGTGTTAGTTTAGAATGTTCACAGTCGTTAGATAAGTCTGGGGAGATTTATCCTACTAAGGCTGACACTGATGTGCCGCCAAGTGTTGGGGTGGCCTGTCCCAGCTGCCAGGGTGAGACCCGAGGTACATGCAATGTAGGTTTACTTGAAACCCTGAACCATACCAGATTTCCAGTATGGCCCTGGACCTTGGAGATTAATGGGCAAAACTGGAAAGTTACACCTGACCCCTAGACTCGATTATGATATTGCACTAGGTGTCAGATTGGGTTGTCTTTGATATGCCAATCAGTGAGATCCTTAGAGGGGGTCAAAACCTCGATATGTTGGGACAGTCCGAGAATTCATCTGAGTGGGTGATCATAGTGATAGGATCAGCCCCTTTGTCGGACAAAGGTAATGATCGGGGATGCACTCTCTGATGGAAATCAAGATTGCCGGTAGTCGATTTCAATCGTTGAAATTTGTTTTGCAAAATATATTTATATACGAATATACATATATATATATATATATTATGGTTTCAAAATGTTTGCAAAATGGTTTTAATTCCCGGGATCCATGTGAGCAGAGAGTGTAGCACTGTTCCTTGTAGCCGAGGGAGAGGTCCTCTCTTGTCAGGCAATGTTTGATCATTATGGGCTGAGAGGTTAAGTGTAAGACCATTGAGGGTAATACCTGATGGGATAATCTTGCATCTGCCCACAGTCCCCGGGTTTTTAAAAGGTGGCTTGGCCCAGGGATCACTTAGTGTAAGTGTTGGGCCCATTAAGAGCCCATGGTGATGGGCTCAGTGGTTCACTATCTATTACAGTGTATTCGGCTAGGCCTTGTAACAAAGGCTGGGCTGAACCCATGTGGCTGATGTGTAGATCAATGTTTGGGTCCCGCACCATACAAAGAAGCCCAACTGGGCAGCAGTTTGGAGGGTTACTGAGCACATGTACTTTTTGGGCCTAAAGCCCATTTCGCAGTTCTACTCATTCTGGTCTGTAATTAATTTTTTTTTTTAATTTTTAGACTGAATGTATAGGTATTCGATCTGACGTAATATTAATAGAAAAATTAGGGTTTTCTATTTTATTTTATTCAAGATCAAAGCTGCATGCGCTGGAGAAGGAGAATTCACAGATGGGAAAATCGCTATCTGTGATTTGTAGTTTATGAAACTGCAAACTGTGATCTAACATTGGTTTTGCAGGTTTGAGGTGTGCGAACAGCCCTATTACTGATTCTTGCTTATTCTTTAATCAGTAAATTTAATTTCAGATCGTTTATTGAATTAATTCTTTAATTAAAAATCAAACCCTAGACCCATTCGAACCAGATTGGTCAAAACTGGTTGGACTGAATCTGTGGTTCGATGGAGGCTGATGTTAGCCCTAATTTCCCACTTTTGGGCCAAGGGATTGATATTTAATTGAAATATTTAATTCAGCCCACACCTGTAGGGCTGTATAGGTGTCCACATTGTGAAGTTCGGACTGTCTCCTAACTTGTGCTCTCTCAGAATGCCATTGGTAGTTGTTTGCATCCATCTCCTCTATGAGTGCATGGGCAACTTCAGAGGTTTTGTTATTGATGGAACCCCCAGCTGTAGCATCCATAATGGTCTTGTTGGCTTCGGTTAGCCCATTATAGAAGGTTTGGACTTGCAGCCATATGGGAAGTTCATGATGAGGGACCTTCCTCAACAGCTCCTTGTAACGCTCCCATGACTCATACAATGACTCTCCGTCCTGCTGAAAGAAGGTGGTGATATCATTCCTCATCTTTGCTGTTTTGGACAGAGAAAAATACTTGGAGAGGAATCGGCTTGCCATTTCATCCCATGTTGCTATAGATCCAGCTGGCAAAGAATTCAGTCAAGTCTTGGCTTTGTCCTTCAATGAGAATGGGAACAACCTGAGCCTCACCGTATCATCACTAACCCCATTGTGCTTGAATGTATCACAAATTTCCAAGAAGTTGGCGATGTGAGTGTTCGGATCTTCATGAGCCATGCCGCAGAACTGAACCGTGTTTTGTATCATTTGAATGATGGATGGTTTGATCTCAAAATTTTTGGCAGCTATAGTTGGTCTCACAATGCTTGAAGCAGCCTCGGTGAGGGTTGGTTTGGCATAGTCCATCATGGCTCTTGGTTCAGCCATCTCTTCAATTTCAGCTCTCACTTGCCTAGAAGCTCTAAGGCGGCTGTGGAGAGTTCTTTCAATCTCGGGATCGTAGGTGGTGCTCTCCGTTTCACTTCTGCGTGTCATAAACTGTACAAGTAAAAGTCATAAAGAGGCTAATATACACATATCAGAAAAGCAATGTACCAATCCAAGAAAACTGAATACTACCGAGAAAAAAAAAGAAAAACAAACAAAGACAATGAGCAAGAAGAAAGGAAACTACTTATCAGCAGTGGAGGCTAATATGCACATATCAGAAACATAATATACAAAATTAAAATCAGATTAACAATGGCTAATGGTTCCTAATATTGTTGTAATAAATCCCTGGCAACGGTGCTAAAAACTTGATGTGTATTGCTTACGCTAGCAAGTGCACTAGCCGATCAAGTAATAAACTGATGAGTAGAGTATCGTTCCCACGAGGATTTATGCAACAACTACTAGTAATAAATCAACCAATTGTTATCTGATAAACCGAATTCTGAACCTAATCAAAATCTGAATTCCTAACTAGCAAACTATCCTAATCAATTCGGATCAAACCTCCTTCATGTAGAGAGAAGCAAGGCTGTATAAGAACACTAATAGATTCAGTCCAACAATTAATTCAAGAAGTTATTCAATTGAATTGGGATTCAGCCATGGTTTGGTGAAATCCTAATGCCATGAGCAGCCTCTCTCGAGCACAACTCATCCTATCCATGGGTGACAATTCTTATATCTCCATCAAGAATTTAATCCCCATGGATGCATTAAGAGCAAGCAATTCGAAGGGCATCAATTTAGAGTTGAATGAACATCAACCAAATCACACAAATTATCTCTAAGATGTGTTAGATTCGGTTCTTGATTAGCAGATCTGATTACCTAAATTCTTTCTCAAGCAATTCAGACAATCCAAGAATCAAGAACAATTCGGCCAATACTGTTCTAACAATTAAAACCCTAACCAAGAAACATCAAGAATGAATCCAATCAATCGAATAACCCTAGAGAACTAATTATAGATCTAAAACATCATCAATCATGGTTCAAATTCTAGCAAGAAAGAGAAATTAATTTACAAAATTGCATGAAACCCTAGCTGAATTCAGTTACAAATTGTGCAGAACCAAAGAAGAAGACAACCTAGAATTCTGCTTCAATCTTCAATTTCTTAGATGTGATTCTCCTCCAATACGCATTCAGCAACCTTCTTCTTCCTCTAGATCTTCTCTTTTCTCCTTTCTTGCGCCTCTTCTCTCTCCGTTCTCCTTTTGGGGGTTCGAACCCTTTTCTCCTTTTATACTTTTCTCTTCATCCCTCTCTCTTCTAAAAGGTAGCCGCCTTTAGAACCCCTTGGGCTGCACTTGGGCCTCCCACTTGGTGGGCCGAAAGGTCTCCCTTGGAGAGTCTCGGCCGGGCTCTCTTCTTGGTGTCCCCCATGGGGCTTTGCTTCTTTATGGGTCGAAAGTGCCCTCCTTATGACTCTCGGCTGGGCCTGTCTTCTAGATGGGCCGAATTGCTTCCACATTTTCCCTCTCAACATGGTTTTATGCTATCTTCCCCCTAAGCTGGTCCACACTCTTGAATTCCTAAAATCATTCTCAATTAGGTGAGAAATCATGCAAATTATCATCAAAACCATGCATAAAACAATAGAATTGCTGTGTAGCTTGTGCACACATCAGTGGCATAAGTAGGCATGCCTCTGACATGGATCACACTTTTGCACCAATCTAGCTACGTCCTTATAGAGGGTAAGCCAGAATTAACCCTGCATTAAGGCTTTTTGGTCTAGGGTTCTCCCACCGAGGTGGTTACCGCAGATGCCTTCATTAATTTCTTGTAGCACATAGCTGCCCTCCTCTGGATGAAGGCGTCGGAGGTAAGGCAATGTGACGGATCTTCGGTACAACTTCCCTTCCAATAGGGTATAGTGGGCTGCCTGTCGTTTGAGTCATTTTGCCTCATTTCTGTCTTCGGGCAACCATCCAGTTGATAGGAAGTTGACGATGGGATCCATCCATGAAGGTTCGACCTCTATAGGGAGTACTTAGACTTCTTCAATGGAAGGCCAAAGTAGCTTCTCGATGTGCATGTCCCGGATGAGAGTTCCGCTCGAGGTACTTGCCAACTTGGAGAGGGCATTGGCTCGTAAATTCTTGGCTCGCGGGACCCGTTGCAAGGAAAAGCATTGGAAGTGGTGGGATAAATCTTGGACTTTGGCGAGGTACTTGGACATGCTTTGTTCTCTGGCCTCGTACTCACCGTTCACCTGATTCACCACCAGTTGAGAGTCGTTGAAGGCTTCGACATGTGAGGAGATGAGGTCCCTAGCAAGCTGGAGACCAGCGAGGAGGGCCTCGTACTCGACTTCGTTGTTTGTTGCTGGAAAGTTGAACCTTAGCGCATACTCTAGGACAAAATCATCTGGGGTGAGGAGGATGAGGCCCGCTCCGCTTTCTTTGGCGTTGGAGGAGTCCCCAGCAAAAAGCTTCCATCAAGGTTGAGCCTCATCGTCCACATGATCCTCCTTAGGATTTTCTATGGGCTGGCAAAGGGCTCGGCTGAAGGTGCATTCTATTATGAAATCTGCTAGGGCTTGTGCCTTGATCGCGGGTATCGGTCGGTACTAGATGTCAAGCTCAGATAGCTTGATGGCCCACTTCGTTAGGCATCCCGAGGCCTCAGGTTTGCCAAGGACAACCTTGAGGGGTTGGTTCATCAGGACCACTATAGTGTGGACCTGAAAGTATGATCGAAGTTTCCTTGCTGAAACCACGAGGGCGAGAGCCAACTTCTCTACCTCGGGGTACCTGGTTTCGGTGTTGCAGAGGACCTTGTTGGCATAGTAAACTGGCTTCTGCATGCCAACATCCTTGATGAGGACTGAACTGACTGCCTCATCTCCAACCGAGAGGTACAGGTATAGGGTTTGCCCTTCGGCTAGCCAGGTGAGGAGGGGAGGCGAAGTAAGGTATGCCTTGAGCTCATCAAAGGCGTGCTAGCACCCCTCCGTCCATTGAAACTCTTTCAGCTTCTTGATGGCACGGAAGAAGGGTAGGGAGCGGTCGGTTGACTTTGACATGAAGCGATTGAGAGCTGCTATTCGACCGGTGAGTCTTTGGGTCTCCTTCACCGTCCGCGGGGGTGCCATGTCTAGTATGGCATGTATCTTGTCAGGATTAGCCTTAATGCTTCTCTGATTGACGATGAAGCCTAAGAATTGACCTGATGTGACACCAAAGGAACACTTGCTGGGGTTGAGCTTCATATTGTACTTCCACAAGGTGTCAAAGGTCTCGGCTAGGTCCAAGATGTGGTTCTTGGCCTTCAGGCTCTTCACTACCATGTCATCCACAAAGGCTTCGACATTCCTCCACATCTGCTTTTTGAACACCTTGTTAATAAGGCGCTAGTAGGTGGCCCCATCATTCTTGAGGCCAAAAGGGAATCGCACGGTAGCAGTATGTGCCATGTACAGTGATGAACAAGGTCTTCTCTTCATCATCTGGGTGCATCTTTATCTGATTGTATCCGGAGAAGGCATCCATGAAGCTAAGTAGCTCGTACCTTGTAGTGGCGTCAACGAGGTGGTCTATCGTCGGCAAAGGAAAATTTTCCTTGGGGCAAGCTCGGTTAAGGTCTGCAAAATCAATACAGATCTGCCATTTCCTATTACCTTTCTTTACCATAACCACATTTAACAACCAATTAGGGTAGTGTACCTTTCGGATGAAGCCGGCGTCGAGTAACTTTTCGACTTCCTCCTCTATGCTCTTTCAACTTTCTAGTGCAAAGTTCCTCTTCTTCTGCTAAACTAGCCTAGAGCTCAGGTCCACGCTTAGCTTGTGTGTAATAATCTAGGGGTCAATTCTGAGCATGTCAATAGTGGACCAAGTAAATACGTCGGCATTGAGTCTGAGGAAACTTACTAGTTTGGATAGGCCCTTGGGGGGAAGGTTGGATCCGACATGAACTGTCTTGTCAAGCTCGTCCTCGTCTAGGGGGACTGAGACGAGGTCCTCGACCAGCTGGCTGGAGTGTCCGGAAGCGTGTTGTTAAGCACTTCGGAACACCAGTTTAAACATTTATAAAAGTTTTCGACACTCAAACAAATACTAATGCAGTAAATGGGTGAAAATGGGTCGTATCCACAGGGAAGCGAGGGAAAAATTAATATACACTCAAAATCCAGACAAAAAAACACAAGAGGGAAGTGCAAAAATATAAAAATTAATTAATTAAACTAAGAAAAATATAGAGTTCGAATAGTACTGAAAGTTAAAAGTGTAGAAACATAAATAAATACAAAAATAAATTAACAAAAGAAATGAAACAAAATCTGTAATCCGATTAGAGGTAATAGTCTCTGGATCTCTCCTTTGACCCTCAAACTTCTCGAGCTAGCCCTTTCGTGTTACCTGACCGAATTGCAGATCTACAGAAAATAAAATGAAGATCAAATGGAATGAAATAAATTGCCGAAAGTAAATAACGAAACTGGAATAGAAAGAATAGAAATTAAAACTACAATAAAGTAAAAGCAGTTGGGATCTGATTCTAGATGTGGCTGTAGTGGTGTTGGCGAATGGCAAGTAGGAACCCCTCCTTTTGCCTGGGCATCCTCCTCTTTCTCTACCCTTGAACTTCTCAAGATCAGCCTTCCGTCTTACTTGGGAGCCGAATCTAACCCTATCTCAGGAGCTCTTGGGTCCTTTTTATAGAGAATGGTGGATACAATTGAGATTAGAGAGAAAGAAGGGAGTGGCGGCTGGGTTTTAGCAAAGATATGGGCATCCTAGGGTTTCTAATGGAGGGTTAGGATGGTTTTGAGGTGATCCTAAGGCTGAGAATAGAAGGAGAGGGCGCCCAATATTATGTAGGGCTGAGATTTGGGCGCCTAGAAATAGATGGTGGAGATTGAGGCGCCTAGGGCTGAAAGGTGGAGATTAAAAGAGGTGGGTGGCGCCCTAGAGTGGATGGCTGAGATAGAAGATGGAATGGAGGGATGAGATCTAGTGGTTAGGGGCTGAATGGTGAGGATTAGCAGTTAGGTGGCGCCCTAGGGTTTAAAAGATACAAAAAGAATGCCCTAGAATGAGTGGTGGAGATTAGGAGTGGAGGGTGGAGATTAAACAGCTGGGGGCGGTTAGGATTTGCTAAGAAGGAAAAGAATAGGTTAAAAGGCACCCTAGGATTTGCTAAGGAGAGGGGAGCATGCTAATATAGAAGGAGGGGTGCCAAACTGGGTTTAGTAGATAGGAGGCACCCTCCTATTCTCAATGTTTCACAAAAACACCCCCTCTCTCAGCTGGACTTCACACCGGCTTCCCAAAAGCTGCATTTCAGCCATGAATGTTCCCCAATTTTCTATAGAATTTGCACAAAGACCCTCAGAGGTCACAACATTGAATTTAACTGGGAAAATGGCATACTTTGACTATTTTAAGGCTGAAAATACCCCTGAAATGATGCCCTTAAGGCATCAAAATGCAGAGTTATCACACACCCCAACTTAACCATTGCTAGTCCCTTAGCAATGCAGCCTTAAAATTACATTGAGCATAGAGGTCCTTCCCATCTCAAGATCATTTCTGAACTGTCTTAACCATTCCAAAATTCTTAAACTTTGTATAGATCAGTATTGGGCTTTAGGGGTAAAATTGTCTTACTTTGAACAGAAATTTGGCTTAAAAATCTTATTTACCCTTCCATTTGCAAACTGTCTTGATAAGTTGAGATTGATTTTTAAAATCAGACAGGTATTCTTCTCATTATTTCTGACAATGGATTTCTACCCCTGAACTTGATATGCACACTTATTTTTATTGTTACCTTCCACCGTTTTACGCAAATCTTGACACTTGCCTTAGGTGAAGAGACCCAATTACTAAGTGTTAGGTGAGTGCCTTTGGCATTCCCTTTTCCGTTTGGTGTGAATCTTGACATTGACTTAGGTGATGAGACCCGGTTACTAAGTCTAGGGTGTCCATTGACCTTTTATTCTCTCTTTTTTTTTTTTTTGCAACACTATTCAAGGTAGTCCACTGTTTCTAACAATTTGATGAATTTTTGTCTAATTTCTCAATCTTTCTCTTCTTATCCTACCAGGGGAAAACTTGGGAGTATTTTCCAATTTTTAAACGGTTTCAACAATATTCAAATAAGACTAATTTTTACTCCTATCACTTGCTACCAATTTGTACAAAATTCAATATTCTTTTATCAGTTTCCTCAACTTTTTCTGTTTGGGAATCTCTTTTAATTGAAAGAATTTTTAAAATTTTCAATGAAATTTTAATTCTACATATTTAAGGCTTAGCTTCTCAAATCTTTTTTTTTTCAAATTTCCAATTTTCTCTCTCTTTCCTCACCCCCAACTTAAATGCCATTGTCCCCAATGGCATGACTAGATTGATGTAAAAAGGACTTAGGCCAAAGGGAACAATCAATAGGGTTTTCTTGAGGGGTTCAAGGTCTGCCACCTGGTCTTGAATCAAGAAAACAAAAACTCTAATCCTAAAAGTATCTGAAAATTATGTTGGCTTGCTTCCCAACCAGCGCTAAGTTTAATGTCTTCAGCCGGACGCATTCATGCACTTTCTTCATCTAAAGTCTCCGACTTGCTTTCATCTTCCGTTAGACAGGGTTCAAATTGGGCTAACCAAGGAGTAGGTAGGGCATCTAAAAGATCGTCCACTATATCCACCTTGCACTCATCTTCCCCTAGGTTTGGATACTTAGAGGCACTAAAAGTGTTTAACCGGACTTTCTGCTCCCCTAATGAAATATCCAATTCTCCCGATTTACAATTTGTATTAGCCGTTGCTAGAAATGGACATCTTAAGATTATCGGGATATGGTTCAGTTCCTTGGTTGGGATCATTTCTAGGACAATAAAATCTACTAGGAAGTGACAACTCTCTACCCTAACAATGATGTCCTCAATAACACTTCGAGGAGTCTTGACTAACCAATCAACGAGTTGTAGAATTACCGGGGTAGGTTTTAACTCACCGATCCTGAACCTGTCATAAATGAACGGAAGCAGTTTTATACTGGCCCCAAGATCCAATAGGACCCGATCGAAGGTGATTCCAGAGATGACACAGCTTATGAGAGGAGCACCAGGGTCTTTCATTTCTCGGGGAAGTTACTTTAGGAGAGATGCACTAACATCTGCCGAGAGCATCATTTTTTGGGGACCGATCGTGGCTCCATCATTTGAGTACACAACTCTTTCAAGAACTTGGCATAGGCTAGGATATGTTGGATCGCATCGAGGAGAGGGAAGTTAATATGGATTTCCCGACTCTCCTCGTTGCAAGTCTCATTGTTCTTTCACATCGGCCCAGTTAGGAGTGCAGTTGGAAAGGGAACTACGGGTTGGTTCACTATAGACTCTTCTTCTAAATTTTCCTTTCCTTTTTCATCCTCCCCCAACTTATGGTCTTCTTGCTCTTTTTCTTCTTCATTAACTCTCTTTTCCTCACACGAGCCCTCTAAAATCCTCCCACTCCTTAAGGTTATAATAGACTTGGTATTTTCAAGCTTAGGGTTCTTAGGAGGTGGTTGAATCTACTGTGGAGGAAAACTCGGTGGCTGATTGTTAGACAATTTTGTATGCCCTTAGGTCCAATCAGTTTTGATGTACTTTTGACATTTAGTGTAAATGAATAAAGTGCAAGTTTGATTCATGGTGTGTGGTATGTTTCTGTGTAAGACCCTTAAACTAGACACTTAATGAGACTCGTGTTAGTTTAGAGTGCTCACAATTGTTGGATAAGTCTGGGGAGATTTATCCTCCCAAGGCTGACATTGGTGTGCTCCCAAGTGTAAGGGTGGCCTGTCTCACCTGCTAGGGTGAGACCCAAAGCACATGCATTGTAGGAATACTTGAATCTTTGAACTGGACCAGATTTCCAGTATTGCCCTGGACCTTGGAGATTGGTGGGCAAAACTGGAAAGTTACACCTAACCTCTAGACTCGATTATGATAGTGCACTGGGTGTCGGATTGGGCTGTCTTTGATATGCCAATCAATGAGATCCTTAGTGGGGGTCAAAACCTGGGCATGTTGGGACAGTCTGAAAATTCATCTAAGTGGGTGATCATAGTGACAGGATCAGCCCCTTTTTCGGACAAGGGTAATGATCGGGGATGAACTCTCTCTGATGGAAACCAAACTTCTGGCAGTTGATTTCAATCGTTGGAATTTTGTTTTGCAAAATTTATATATAAGATATATAGATATGTACGGTTTCAAAATGTTTGCAAATGGTTTTAATTCCCAGGATCCATATAAGCAGAGAGTGCAACATTGTTCCTTGCAGCCGAGGGAGAGGTTCTCTCTTGTCGGGCAGTGTTTGATAATTATGGGCTAAGAGGTTGAGTGTGAGGCCATTTAGGGTTATACCTGATGGGCTAATCTTGCATCTGCCCATAGTCCCTGGATTTTTATAAGATGGCTTGGCCCAGGGACCACTCAGTGTAAGTGTTGGGCCCATAGAGTCCATGTGATGGGCTCAGGGGGTTCATTGGGCTCTCTAGTGAATTCGGCTAGGCCTTGTAATAAAGGTTGGGCCGAACCCATGTGGCTGATGTGTAGATCAATGCTTGGGTCCCACGCCATACAAAGAAGCCCAACCGGGCAGCAGTTTGGAAGCCTATTGAGCACTTAATACATATTGCGCCTAAAGCCCATTTCGAACTAGGCTTATTTGATCAGTCACTTAAAGGGGCAGATCTGAGATTAGGTTAATCTAAAAAGGATAGGGTCTTGACCCTATCCACTCATGGAGACCAAATTCAAATTAGGATTTGAATCTAGTAATCTCCTGATAAGATCAAGAGTGGGCGGATCTAATATGTAGATAGGATTAAGAAGACTCCTTATCCAGATACAGATTTGGATTAGGATAACTCCTAATGACATTAGGAGGTTTCTTAATCACAAAAAAAGAGGAGAAACCCTAATTCAAATTACAAGAATTCGAACCCCAAGGAATTTTCGCAGATTACACTACCACTTTGAGATAGGATCTCAGAAACCCTAGAGAAGAAAAAAAAGCAGTTCGCCATCTTCTTCTCTAGATTTCTCCTCCAGCAGCCACCACCATCTACTGCCAGCTCGAATTCTCTGTGAAGGAAGATCAAGAAAAGTTGTTGATTTTGTGTGGTGCTCTCTACTTTCATTGAGTTCTTCAGAAGAACCTGGTTCGTGGGATGAACACTGCTGGTTCTGCTCCATCATCACTGTGTCATTTTCAGTGGGAGCAGTTCTTTGGACTTTCTTTGGGTGTGAACACTAACGTTAGGAGATACTATTTCTCCATATCAGGTATATCCCTTCCCTTCTCTTTTGGTTCAGAATTGGTTCGGTTTTGATTCAAGATTAATCCTGGAAAATTCAGGGAATAAGATTCTCAGTTGGAAGAATGACAAGAAATTTTTGAAATTCATCCACCCATTCCGCAACCTTTTTGGCATCCATATGATGGATCTTACCATTCTTTCAATAATATCAGAGTCATAGGTTCGAATCTTGAATCAAATAAAATCATATATGAACCTGCATAAATGGGCAGAAGATGTTCTACCTGGATTTGAGCAGATTGTTTCTATTTCTAGAAAATTTGTTTTTGGATGAGGGGCGATTGATCTGAAATTATTTTTATAAATCTTAAATTAATTTAGAATTGTTATTTATTTATTTCTTGATTTATTGGGCTGTTCATACCTGGAGATGGAGATGCAGATTTAGCATAGATTGTCTGCGCATTCTTTTTGCAGTTTCTATTCTTTCGTTGTGTAAATAATTTTTTTTTTATTTTTCTAGACTGAATGTATAGGATTCAATCAAGTTGTAATTAATTAATAGAAATTAGGATTTTTGTTTTTTTTTTTATTTCTTGATTGGAGTTGGCGGCGGTGCTAGAGGTTCGCAGATGTCGCTGTCGCAATCTGCGTTTTGCAGTTTATGAAATTGCAACCCTGCATTCTAACCTCTATTTTGCAGGTGGATTTGGTATGAACAGTCCCATGTCTGATTTGTGATTGTCTGTAATTAGAATTTTTAATTTCAGATCTTTGTTGAATTGATTCTTGAATTGAAAATTGGTTTCGGACCATTCCGGACCAGATTGGACCAAAACTGTTTGGAACAAATCTAGGGTTCGAAGGAGACTGTTTTCAGTCCTGATTTCTCCCACTTTTAGGTCTGAAACCAATGTTTAATTGCAAGAATTAATTCGGCCCAAACCTGTGAAGCCCAGTTTTAAAGAGTTAAAACTACAAAAGCCCATTTTTGTGTGGAAGCTATATGGGCCGAACTGCTAATTGCTATTCAGCCCATATACCTAGATGATGTTAATTGTTAATATTATGGACTTTTAATGGGCTTGTTAATGGGCTTTACAGCAAGTGATTGATTGGATCAATTCTTCCATGTCATGTGATGTATGGATGTTTGATGTGCTGCGACCATGGTGTTGGACAATTTTTGTATGCCCTTAGCTTCAATCAGTTATGATGTACTTTTGATATTTAATGTAAATAAATAAAGTACATGTTTGATTCATGTTGTGTGGTATACTTCTGTGTAAGACCCTAAAACTGGACACTTAAAGAGACTTGTGTTGGTTTTAAATGTTCACAGCCGTTGGATAAGTCTGGGGAAATTTATCTTGCCAACGCTAACACTGGTGTGTTGTCAACCGTTGGGGTGGCTTGTCTCAGCCGCTAGGGTGAGACCCAAGGCACACACAATGTAGGATTATTTGAACCCTTGAACCGGACCAGATTTCTAGTATTGCCCTAGACCTTGGAGATTGATGGGCAAAACTAGAAAGTTACACCTGACCCCTAGACCCGATTATGGTACTGCACTAGGTGTCGGATCGGGCTATCTTTGATATGCCAACCAGTGAGATCCTTAGCGGGGGTCAAAACCTAGGTATGTTGGGGCCGTTTGAGAATTCATCTGAGTGGGTGATCATTGTGACGGGATCAGCCCCTTTGTCGAACAAAGGTAATGATCGGGGATGCACTCTCTTTGATGGAAACCAAATTGCCGGTAGTTGATTTCAATCGTTGGAATTTTGTTTTGCAAAATTTTTATATATGATATATAGATATATATGGTTTCAAAATGTTTGCAAATGGTTTTAATTCCCGGGATCCATTTGAGTAGAGAGTGCAACAATGTTCTTTGCAGCCGAGGGAGAGGTCTTCTCTTGTTGGGCAGTGCTTGATCATTATGGGCTGAGAGGTTAAGTGTAAGGCCATTTGGGATAATACCTGATGGGCTAATCTTGCATCTGCCCACAGTCCCTGGGTTTTTATAAGATGGCTTGGCCTAGGGACCACTTAGTATAAGTGTTGGGCCCATAGGGTCCATGTGATGGGCTCAGAGGGTTCACTGGGCTTTCCAGTGAATTCGGCTAGGCCTTGTAACAGAGGCCGGGCCGAACCCATGTGAATGATATGTAGATCAATGCTTGGATCCCACGCCATACAAAGGAAGCCCAATTGGGCAGCAATTTGAAAAACTATTGAGCACTTATTACTTAATGGGCCTAAAGCCCATTTCGATCTGGGCTGATTTGATCAGTCACTAAAAGGGGGTGGATCTGAGATTAGGATGAGTCCAAAAGCTTATCTAATCTACAGATAAGATGAAAAGAGTCGTAATCCAAATACAGATTTGAATAAGGGCAACTCCTAATCTGATTAGGAGGTTTTCTTAATCATTAAGCAAGTGGAGGAAACCCTAATTTCAAATTATTTGAATTCGAACCCTAGGTTCTCTCCAAGAGAACACTCTGCATTCTTGAGATAGGATCTTAGAAACCCTAGAGAAGAAAAAGTAGTTCCCCATCTTCTTCTCTAGCATTCTTCTCCAGCAGCAGTCGCCTTTTCTGCCAGTTCGAGTTCTCAGTTTGAGAAAATCAAGAAAGGTTCTTGATTGTACGTGTGGTGCTCACAGTCTTCCATTGAGTTCTTCAGAAGAACTTGGTTCATGTGACGAACATTGCTGGTTCGGCTCCATGATCACTGTGTCATCTCCAGTGGGAGTTGATCTTGGTGTCTTCTTTGGGTGTGAACACCAACTTTGGGAGATATTGCTTCTCTAGATCTGGTATAATCACTCCCTTCTCTTTTGGTTCAAATTTGGTCTGGTTTGGTTTAAGTAGGATCCTTGAATATGATTCTAAAATCAGGGAATGCGATTCCCAATTGGAAGGAAGGTAGGAAAATTTTGAAATTCGCCCATCCATTCCACAACAGTTTTGGCGTCCATATGATGGATCCTACCATCCCTTTCACATGGGCTATAAGCACTTGGCCCCTGAAGATATGATAGTGGCTCTTGCGCACACCATGGCTGAATGCACATCATTGCCATGGTGTCCCTTACGGTCATTCGATGACCCCTCCCTTCGTGGTGGGCCCCATAACCCTGAAAGGGGTCACGTGCGGAAACCCTAGCCGAATTGGGCCACCAAAAATCTGACTTTATGAAAGTCAATGGGAGCCACTTTGGTTTGACCTAAATTAACTAGGGCATAAATTTTGTTCCCTCCAGCAATATGAGTGCATGTGATAGGGAGATTCATGTGATGAACTCTCTAAAGGCCTTCCGTCATTAGCACGATGATGGGTCCTTCAGTAACAAAGAAATGCACCATAAAATTGGGCTATCCATTTGCTGTTGGATTTGTCAGAGTGATTCATAAGATGATAGGGGCATCATAGACCGATGTGGGAGGGGCTTCACCAGAAAATGGGAACTCTCTCACGGTACCTTGGCGTAACCTGAATATGATGGGTGAGTACTCACTGGACAGAAAGGTTTACCCTAAAATGGATATGAACTTTGTCTGACAGAGGCCACAGGGAAAACTCATACGATGAGTGGATGTGATTCTTCACAGAAAGGTGGTGGGGTTATGCAGCTGAAACAGTTGGCTCCATGCACCATATGTGATTTCCCACATTTCCAGAGACATTTCGCCATCTCCGTCACTGAGATGGGAGGGAAATCTCAGAGATGAACAAAATGGAAATGGAACATAGATTAAAAGCCATATATGTGTAGGTAACATGAATCAAACTAAGGTTGTGGACTAACATTTTGCTGTTTTACCAGAAAATGGAAAATGGTCAATTTGCAAAGCTCCTCGACCATAATAAGCTTAAGGGCCCAAACTATGCCAACTGGTACAGACACCTTATGCTGGTCCTGACTTCAGAAAAGTTAGATAAAGTGGCAAAGAATCCTGCACCGGATCGTCCGGGAGACAGGGCTTCAGAAGCCCACAAGAGGGACTACCAAGAGTGGGAGGAGAAAAACTCCCTAGCCCGCTGCTATATCATAGCATCTTTAGATAATCCGATACAAAGGTAGTTCGATCAGATCGATCTCGTCAAAGACATATTGGAAAGTCTAAAAACTATGTACGAAGAGCAGAATCGTTCTACTTGCCAAAAGGTCCTAAAGCAGTTGATGACCGCGCAGATGACCAAGGGTCAGCAAGTTCATGACCATTGTCTTCGGATGATGGGTTACATAAACGAGTTGGAGGCCCTTGTGTCCGAGCTAGATCTGGTCACACAGATAGACGCAATTCTTAACTCCTTGCCTTCATCCTTCAATCCGTTCATAATGAACTATAATATGAACAAGCTGAATGTCAGCATTCAAGAGCTCAGCAATATGTTGCAACGAGCCGAAAAACTGATTAGAAAGGATGAGCCAATAGCCATGCTTGTTGAAGCTGGCAAATCTGGCAAGAAGAGGAGGGCAAAGAGGAAGCCCCAGAAAAAGGCCTCTAAATCTAAGAAGCAAAAGAAAGACAAGGCATCTGATGCTTGTCACTTTTGCATGCAGGTCGGTCACTGGAAGAGGAACTGTCCTACCTACCTAGAATCTAAGAAAGGTAATTTCGAAACTTGTATCATAGAAACTAATCTGTTAGTTGCTTCTGTGTCCTGGTGTGTTGACTCCGGGGCTTCAACTCATGCGTGTAATTCACTGCAGGGGTTCAAAGTAAGCAGAAGGCTGAGTGAAGGAGAAGTGACACTTTACTTGGGGACTTCTGCAAGTGTTGCAGCTACGGCGATAGAAACCGTAGAATTAGTCTTTAGAGAATGAATACTTGTACTTAAGGATTGTCTTTATGTACAAAACGTAAGAAGAAATTTTATTTCTGTTTCTAAATTGTGTGCTGATGGATATATTATCTGTTTTAGTAATATGATTACTATTAAAAGGAATAATAAACTCATCGCATGCGGGGAACTGGAGAACGGTCTCTATGTTCTACATCCTTCTCTAGAAACTAACTTAACTGAAACTATGTCGGTCGAAATCCCCAAGAAAAGGACTCGTGATATAGTTAGTCCTACGTGCCTATGGCATTACCGACTTGGCCATATCGGTATTGACCAAATCACAAGGCTGGTAAAAGATGGTCCTTTGGATTTTCTAACTGTAGAAGATCTCCCCCTTCGATCAGATCGAGGTGACGAGTATCTCTCTGACGAATTCAGGGACTACTTGAAGGTCAATGGGATAATATCACAGTTAGCTCCCCCTCCAACACACAACTTAACGGTGTTTTAGAGGGGAGGAATAGGACATTGTTAGACATGGTCTGGTCACTTCTCATACGCTCGGAATTACCCACATCCTTTTGGAGATATGCATTAGAGACTGTAATCTACGTGCTGAATCGGGTTCCAACTAAATCGGTTCTGAAAACTCCATACAAACTTTGGACCAGAAAGAAACCAAGTGTCAGACACTTGAAGATTTAGGGTTATCCTACGCACGTTAAAAGAATGAGTGCGGACAAGTTGGAATCCAAGACCAGACGTTGCCTACTTGTAGGCTACCCGAAGGATTCGGTGGGTTATCTATTCTATGACCTAGGTGAATAAAAAGTGTTCTGCAGTCAAAATGCCCAGTTCTTAGAAATCGATTACATCCTGGACACCCATCGTCAGGAAATAGTTCTTGATGAGGAGAGCTCAGGAGTAGTGGGAGATGTCCCACAAGTTCCAAGTAGTGACCAACCTAGAAGATCCACCCGGGCATCCAGGCCACCAGTCTGTTATGGTTATGACCAGGATAGTTAACTAGTGGAAACCTTGACTAGTGAGGAGGATCCCGTGACTTACACGGAAGCTATGTTGGACATAGATTCCCAGAAGTGGGTAGAGGCCATGAGAGCCGAGATGGACTCGATAGAGGCCAATGGAGTCTGGACTCTAGTAGATCTGCCCTCTGGGGTAAAAGCAATCGGTTGCAAATGGATCTATAAGAGGAAGAAGGGCTCCGATGGCAAGGTTGAAACCTTCAAAGCTCATTTGGTGGTGAAAGGGTATACTCAAAAAGGAGGCATCGACTATGAGGAAACCTTTTCGCGTGGCCATGCTTAAATCCATTAGGATCCTACTAGCTGTAGCAGCATACCATGACTACAAGATTTAGCAAATGGATGTCAAAACCGCATTCCAGAATGGAGATCTTTGTGAAGATATCTACATGCAGCAGCCGCAATGCTTCATTGCTGCTGGTCAGGAACACATGGTATGTAAACATAACAGATCCATATATGGACTTAAGCAAGCTTCTAGGAGTTGGAACATCTGTTTTGACTCTGCCATCAAATCATTTGACTTTGAGTAAAATCCGGATGAGCCCTGTGTTTATAGGAAGTCCATTGGGGATGAGGTCACCTTCTTGGTGTTGTATGTGGACGATATCCTATTCATTGGGAATGATGTAGGAATGTTGACTTCTGTCAAGGTGTGGCTTTCGCAGCAGTTCTCCATGAAAGATCTTGGAGAAGCTTCCTATATAATGGGTCTTCGACTCTATAGAGATAGATCGAAGCAGATAATTGGATTATCCTAGACTGCTTACATTGACAAAATTGTCAAAAGGTACAGCAAGGAGAACTCAAAGAAAGGAAACGTTCCTTTCAGGCACGGAGTCACTCTCTCCAAGAAGATGTCTCCCAAGACTTCTGAGGAGATTGAGGGCATGAAAGACGTTCCCTATGCCTCAACCATAGGGAGCATCATGTATGCCATGCTATGCACTCGCCCTGACATCGCCCTGACATCGCCCTGACATCGCTCTCGATCCGATTGGATTCGATTTCCAATCGGATCCAGATGATAGAAAGTCTACATCTGGGTATGTTTTCATGATAGGATCATGTGCTATTTGCTGGAAAAGTAGCAAACAGGGGTCCACGACACACTCCACGACTGAAGTCGAGTACATTGTTGCAAGTGAAGCTGCCAAGGAAGTCGTATGGATGAAAAAGTTCATTCACGAATTAGGAGTGGTTCTGTCCAGCACATCCCCATCCCATTGTTGTGTGACAACAATGGAGTGTTTGCCCAGTCTAAGGAGCCTCGAGCCCACTCGAAGTCGAAGCACATCGAGAGGAAGTACCATGTACTGCGGGAGATTGTTGGTAGAGGTAACATCCTAATTCAGAGGGTAGCATCAGCAAATAATGTGGCAGACCCATTGACTAAGCCACTCACACAGAAAGTGTTTGAGAAACATGTGGAAAGCATGAGACTCCAGCTTGTACCAGATTGGACCTAAGTGCAAGTGGGAGCTGTTAGACAGTTTTGTATGCCCTGAGCTCCAATCAGTTTTCATGTACTTTTGACATTTAGCGTAAATGAATAAAGTGCATGTTTGATTCATGTTGTGTGATATGTTTCTATGTAAGACCCTTAAACTGGACACTTAATGAGACTCGTGTTAGTTTAGAATGTTCACAGCCGTTGGATAAGTCTGGGGAGATTTATCCTACCAAGGCTGATTCTGGTGTGCTGCCAAGTGTTGGGGTGGCCTGTCTTAGCTGCTAGGGTGAGACCCAAAGCACATGCGTTGTAGGATTATTTGAATCTTTGAATCGGACCAAATTTCCAGTATTGCCCTGGACCTTGGAGATTGATGGGCAAAACCAGAAAGTTACACCTGACCCCTAGACTTGATTATGATATTGCACTGGGTGTCGGATTAGGCTGTCTTTGATATTCCAATCAGTGAGATCCGTAGCGGGGGTCAAAACCTGGGCATGTTGGGACAGTCTGAGAATTCATCTGAGTGGGTGAACATAGTGACGGGATCAGCCCCTTTGTCGGACAAAGGTAATGATCGGGGGTGCACTCTCTCTGATGGAAACCAAATTGCCGGTAGTTGATTTCAATTGTTGGAATTTTGTTTTGCAAAATTTATATATAAGATATATTATGTACGGTGTCAAAATGTTTGCAAATGGTTTTAACTCCCGGGGTCCATATGAGCAGAGAGTGCAACACTGTTCCTTGCAGCCGAGGGAGAGATCCTCTCTTGTCGGGCAGTGTTTGATCATTATGGGCTGAGAGGTTGAGTGTAAGGCCATTACGGGTTATACCTGATGGGCTAATCTTGCATCTGCCCATAGTCCCTGGGTTTTTATAAGATGGCTTGGCTCAGGGACCACTTAGTGTAAGTGTTGGTCCCATAGAGTCAATGTGATGGGCTCAGGGGGCTCACTGGGCTCTCTAGTGAATTCGGCTAGGCCTTGTAACAAAGGCTGGGCCGAACTCATGTGGCTAATGTGTAGATCAATGCTTGGGTCCCATGCCATACAAAGAAGCCCAACCGAGCAGCAGTTTGGAAGCCTATTGAGCACTTAATACACATTGGGCCTAAAGCCCATTTCGAACTGGGCTGATTTGATCAGTCACTTAAAGAGGCGGATCTGAGATTAGGTTAAGCCAAAAAGGATTGGGTCTTGACCCTATCCACTCATGGAGACCAAATTCAAATTAGGATTGAATCTGGTAATCTCCTAATAAGATCAAGAGTGGGTTGATCTAATCTACAGATAAGATTAAGAAGACTCCTTATCCAGATATAGATTTGGATTATGATAACTCCTATTGAGATTTGGACGTCTCTTAATCACAAAGAAAAGAGGAGAAACCCTAATTCGAATTACAAGAATTCAAACCCCAAGGGATTTTCGCAGATTACACTGCAACTTTGAGATAGGATCTCAGAAACCCTAGAGAAGAAAAAAAAGCAGTTCGCCATCTTCTTCTCTAGCTTTCTCCTCTAGTAGTCGCCGCCATCTACTGCCAATTCGAATTCTCTGTGAAGGAAGATCAAGAAAAGTTCTGGATTTTGTGTGGTGCTCTCTACTTCCATCAAGTTCTTCAGAAGAACCTGGTTCGTGGGACGAACACTGTTGGTTCTGCTCCATCATCACTGTGTCATCTTCAGTGGGAGCAGTTCTTGGGACTTTCTTTGGGCGTGAACACCAATGTTGGGAAATACTGCTTCTCCGAATCAGGTATATCCCTTCCCTTCTCTTTTGGTTTAGAATTGGTTCAGTTTTGATTCAAGATTAATCTTGGAAAATTTAGGGAATATGATTCCCAGTTGGAAGAATGGCAAGAAATTTTTGAAATTCACCCACCCATTCTGCAACCTTTTTGGTGTTCATATGATGGATCTAACCATTCTTTCACTGATTTCTAGGATTTGCAACCGATTGATGCGGTATTCGCCCTACTCCTCTCCTCACCTTGGCTTTTGCTAGTTGTCCTATTTGGATTTCTAATCTGTCGATTGATTGCTGCTGATTTAGGATCAGCTATTGAAGCTGCTTGAATTGGTCATCTACTGTACGGGCTTGAGGAGGTTGTGGGTAAACCTAATAAGCTTGAGTCGGTTGATTCCTAGAGTACATCTGCTAGAATTGGTTTTGTGTTGTGGCCTTTGAAATTGCTGGGCCATGGAGTTAGATGGATGATGATACCATTGGAACTATGTGTAGGTTTGACATGGTTGAGCCGGTTGAGTCCCAGGGTAATCATTGTACTCTCAATGAGTCTGGTCTTCAGACCATCGAGAGTGCACATCTGGTAGGGGGTTTTCTTGGACTTGGGTCCTATAACTAAAGTTGGGCTGATTTTCCCACCCAAAGTTATATGGCTGAAAGAATGGTTTAGCATATTGGGTTGGGAAAATCTGTTGGTCGCATGTACTTGGTCTGGAATGACTGGTTGACATGGGCCCGCCGCAGGGCACTGGCTAACATGATGGGTCGGGTGTGCACAAATGGAACATGTTGGATAGGATGACAAGGTTGGGTACAGACCACTTTGTTGATGATATGCAAGGACTTGGTCAATTCTATGGGCCATCCCATTAATCTTGTCTATTTGCCAGGACACATGGTTCTAATTTGTTTGTGGCTCAGGTTGGAAGTAGTTTCTCATTCCACACACTCTGGCCATTGAATTCATTTTCTCTTATTTTGTTTTAACCCCCTTTTTTTCTCTTTTTTGAAATTTGAAATTTAAATTTTGAATTTTAATTTCAAATTTAAATTTTGAAATTTAAATCCGAATTTAAATTTTGAAATTTAAATTCTACAATTTAATCTTAAATTTGAATTTTAAAATTTTTATTTTTTATTTTTCTTTTAATTTTCTTTTTTTTAATTTTAATTTTTTTATTATTTGAAGTTTGAAATTTAAATTCAAATTTAGATTTTGAAATTTAAATTCAAATTTGAAATTTTAAATTTAAAAAAAAATGCAAGTGAATCAACCATACGACCTAGGGCCGACCTAGGGTTTCCTAAACTAGTGGTTCAACCAATGTGAATCCTTTTAGGTTCACTTGGAATTACACCACTTCCTTTGGTTAGCTAGGTAAGAGGTGGGGATGTGGGAGGCTCCCCTTGCTCTCGCAAGTGAAGGGATGAGAGATCCATCATATGGACACCCAAATCTTGTGGAATAAGGATGGCGAATTTCAAAAAAAAATTCTCTCCCTTTCAACTGGGAATCGAATTCCCTATTTAGAAAATCATATTTTCAAGGATCAATCTTGAACCATAAACTGAACCAGATCTGAACAAAAGCAGTAGGAGAAAATTATACCAGATATGGAGAAGTAATATCTTCCAATGGAGGTGTTCACGCCTAAGGAATGATCCAAAGACTGCTCCCACTGAAGATGGCGCAATGCAGGATGGAGCAGAATCAGTAGTGTTCTTCTCCAAGAACCTATTCCTTCGCAAGAAACATCAGGATGGCACGTGAGAACAACTTCCTATCAGTCCTTTCACAAATAACTGATACCAAGATCAAATTTTGACTTCTCCCACAACTGGAGATCAAACTGGCAAGGTAGGTAGCAAGAAGAAGGAGGCGGCAAGAAAGAATTCTGCAGGGTTGCTTAATTCTTTCTTCTATGATTTTTTCAGCTCTGAAGAGGATGTGAATAATGTGTCTTCAAAAGGCTGTCGCCCCTTCCTTCTCTTGTAACCCTAAAGGATCAGCTCCTAATCCAATTAGGACTTGCTGATCCAAATCTGATTTGGATCAGACATCCCTTTAGGTGATAAGGATAAACCCTTATCTTATCTGCAGATTAGATTAGCCTTCTCCTAATCTCATTAGGAGGTTTCTAGATCTGAATCATATTCAGATCTAGACTCTCTAAATGGATAGGGTTAAGACCCTATCCTATCTACTAATCCATCTCAGAATTCGCCTCATATTTAACTCATTAAAATAGCCCAGTTCGAAGTGGGCTTAAGGCCCATTAAGGTTATGTGCTCACTTAGCCTTCCTAACTGCTACCCAGTTGGGCTTCCTTGTATGGCGTGGGACCCAAGCATTGATCTACACATCAGCCACATGGGTTCGGCCCAGCCTTTGTTACAAGGCCTGGCCGAATACATTGGTATGGACAGTGCACCCCCTGAAACCCATCAAATGGGCTCTGTGGGCCCAACACTTACCTTAAGTGGTCCCTGGGCCAAGCCACCTTGTAACACCCAGGGACTGTGGGTAGATGCAAGATTAGCCCATCAGGCATTATCCTCAATGGTCTTATACTCAACCTCTCAGCCCATAATGATCATACACTGCCCGACAAGAGAGGACCTCTCCCTCGACTACAAGGAACAGTGTTGCACTCTCTACTTATACGGATCCCGGGAATTAAAACCTTTTTTGCAATCATTTTAGAAACCATAATATATACTTTTATACCTCATATAAAATATACTTTGTAAAAAACAAATCTCAACGATTGAAATCGGCTGCCAGTAATCTTGGTTTCTATCAGAGAGAATGCATCCCCGATCATTACCTTTGCCCGACAAAGGGGCTGATCCTGTCACTATGATCCCCCACTCAGATGTATTCTCAAACTGTCCCAACATACCTAGGTTTTGACCCCCGCTAAGGATCTCACTGATTGGTACATCAAAGACAGCCCAATCTGACACCTAGTGCAGTATCATAATCGAGTCCAGGGGTCGGGTGTAACTTTCCAGTTTTGCCCATTAATCTCCAAAGTCCAGGGCAATACTGGAAATCTGGTCCAGTTCAAAGATTCAATTAATCCTACACTGCATGTGCCTTGGGTCTCACCCTAGCGGCTGAGACAGGCCACCCCAACCGACTTGGTGGCACATCAGTGTCAGCCTTATCAAGATAGGTCTCCCCAGACCGATCCACTAGCTGTGAACATTCTAAACTAACACGAGTGTCAATAAGTGTCCAGTTTAAGGGTATTACACAGAAACACACCACAGGAACATGAATCAAATATGTACTTTATTCATTTACAATAAACTCATAATGTACATCATTCTGATTGAAGCTAAGGGCATACAAAAACTGTCTAATAACAAGGACCTAATTAAGTAACCACAAAACCCACTTAGGCATAGCCATTTAACCTCTTTCCTTAGATACCAACCGCGGGTTATGGAAAGTAATTACAAGCTTCCCTAAAATTCAGCACACCTTTGAACCAAATGTAAGGCTTCCTAAAGGATCTTGCTATCCAAATTTCAAATTAGGGTTTAGGGTGAACCGCACGTGAAGGATGGCGATTTTTGGGCCAAGGATGGGTGATGAAATCCCCACCTTATCATATTTAAGTTGGGTGCCCTTAAATGGATTAACGAAACAAAAACAATCAAACAAAATGAATGCAACTAATTACAATGCATGAACAATTATTTCTAAAATGCAATTCAACAATATAAGATAAAAGAATAAAACAAACTAATTAAGCAAAAGGAATAATTAAAATAGTAAAACGAAGAAAACCTAACACATTCACAACTAACAAGATGACTTCAACAATTAAATAAACCCATATGATGCATGCTCTAGTATATGAAACCCTAAATGTTGGAATGCAAATGCAAGAATTTTAAAATATTAAACAATCTTTTTTCGAATTTTTATTTTATTTTATTTATTTCTTTTTTAATTTTTTTGAAATTCGAAATTTTAAATTTAAATTTCGAAATTTGATATTCAAATTAAAATTCAAATTCAGATTTGAATTAAAATTCAAATTTGAAATTTAAATTCAAATTCGAAAAATTGGACAATTTCCTAGTTAACAATTAATTATTCAATTAAATAAAAAAAAGGAAATTAAATAAGGCAACAACTAATTATAACAAACATAAAATAAAAGAAATAATTATGCTGAAAAAATTAACTACTACCAAAATAAATTCTAACAAGAAAATTTCTATTCTAAGAATTAAACCAAAAATAAAATAAAAAAAAAGAAAATTATGCGGCAATAAAAAATAAAATAAAACAAAATTTTTTTTTCTGTTTTTTTATCTGAAATAAAAGAAAAACACAAACCTAATAAGATAGAAATTCGATCAAGAAATTAAAATAGATTTAGAAACAAAATAGAAGAAAAATAATTCTAAAAAAATAAATTGGATCTAGAAAAAATTTAATTAAAAATTTGAAAATCACTATTCTACCAAAAAAAGAGTTCAAAACTAAAAATCAAAAAATCAAAAGTAAAATGGGATGACTACACTTGAAACGCAATCCAATTAATCTTCTCTTCTTTTCTCTCCTGCAGTCCCACAATGCTCCAGTACCCCACCTTTCGCTATTACGTCCTACAAAATCAAAGAGAAACAAGAATTAAACTGAGATAACAGATCAATTAATAAAATAAAATTAAAAAAAATAATGAAACAGATCTGTACAAAGCAAATAAAAATTTTTCTTTGTGCTTCCCCGATAACGGCGCCAAAAACATGGTGTGTTCGGAAGCGTGTCGTTAAGCACTTCGGAACACCAGTTTAAACATTTATATAATTTTTTGACTCTCAAACAAATACTAACGTAGTAAATGGGTGAGAATGGGTCATATCCACAGGGAAGCAAGGGAAAAATTAATATACTCTCAAATCCGAACAAGAGAACACAAGAGGGAAGTGCAGAAATATAAAAATTAATTAATTAAACTGAGAAAAATATAGAATTCGAACAGTACTGAAAGTTAAAAGTGTAGAAACATAAATAAATTAACAAAAGAAATGAAATAAAAATCTGTAACCCGATCAAAGGTAGTAGTCTCCGGATCTCTCCTTTGACCCTCGAACTTCTCGAGCTTGGCCTTCCGCCTTACCTGGCCGAATTGCAGATCTGCAAAAAATAAAACAAAGATAAAACAGATTGAAAATAAATTGCAGAAAGTAAATAACGAAATTGGAATTGAAAGAACAAAAATTAAAACTAAAATAAAGTAAAAGTGGTTGGGATCCGATTCCAGATGTGGTAGTAGTGGTGTTGGCGAACGGCAAGTGGGAACCCCTCCTCTTCATCTACCCTTGAACTTCTCGAGATCAGCCTTCCGTCTTACTTGGGGGTCGAATCTAACCTTATCTCAGGAGCTCTTGGGTTCTTTTTATAAAGAAGGGTGGATACAATTGGGATTAGAGAGAAAGAAGGGGGCGACAGCTGGGTTTTAGCAAAGATATGGGCGGTCTAGAGTTTCTAATGGAGGGTTAGGATGGTTTTGGGGTGATCCTAAGGCTGAGAATAAGAGACGACGCCCAATATTATGTAGGGCTGAGATTTGGGCACCCAGAAATAGATGGTGGAGATTGAGGCGCCTAGGGCTCAAAGGTGGAGATTAAAAGAGGTGGGTGGCACCCTAGAGTGGATGGCTAAGATAGAAGATGGAATGGAGGGCTGAGATTTAGTGGTTAGTGGCTGAATGGTGAGGATTAGCAATTAGGTGGCGCCCTAGGGTTTAAAATCTACAAAAAGAGTGCCCTAAAATGAGTGGTGGAGATTAGAAGGAGTGGAGGGTGGAGATTAAATAGTTGGGGGTGGCTAGGGTTTGCTAAGGAGGAAAAGAATAGGTTAAAAGGCGCCCTACGGTTTGCTAAGGAGAGGGGAGCATGCTAATACATTAGAAGGGGCACCAAATTGGGTTTAGCAAATAGGGGGCGCTCTCCTGTTCTCAGTTTTTCACAAAAACACCCCTCTCTCAGTTGGACTTCACACTAGCTTTGCAAAAGCTTCATTTCAGGCATGAAACTTTCTCAGTTTTCCATAGAATTTGCATAGAGACCCTCAAAGGTCAAACATTGAATTTAACTGGGAAAATGGCATACTTTGACTATTCTAAGGCCGAAAATACCCATGAAATGATGCCCTTAAGGCATCAAAATGCAGAGTTATCATTGGCCTCGGCTCGCTGGCTCCTCCTTGAGGTCGAGCCCCTCTAGTGGCTCATAGAAAATTTGGTTGCTATTGATCAAGATACCTATCTCTTTTTTTCAGGTTTATGTGGGGTTCATAGAAAATTTATTTTCTCCTACCCAAATAAATGATACTGATTTCCGAGGTGAATAAATAACTTTTTTACTTGAACAAAACAAAATTGTCTTTTTTTTTGAATCAAACAATCGTTATTTTTTATTTATTTGTGAAATAAAAGAAATAGCTTCTTTTAGAGCAAACGAGGCCTTCGGAGGTTTTAAACCTAAACAAAACGATCTGATTTTTCTCTTGTTTTTTCGAGCTTTATGCCTACTATACCTCTTTTTTTTTGTGTTTTTTTGATAAGTAAGCAAAGACTGTCCCCCCCCCCCCCCCCCCTCTCTCTCTCTTAATGTTTATCGCTGGACCTTTATGACTCGTTCTAGTTCCTTTTGAATTAAGACACGTGGCAAGTTATGTTCCAAGTAATAGGTCACATGCTTATTAAACCGTTTACGACAAATTTTGCATCCTTATAAGACCATAATCGACAACATTTAAGCAGATAAAATGGCTGCCAAAACTCATTAGGGTGGGCCGACCGGTTGTCCGGTCCAACCCGGAGAATAAGGTGGCCCACATTACATGATTCATAATTTGGTTGGTCCCAACCACCCACAAATTAAAGCTTCTTTTGGTGGAGCCTCCTATTAAAAGACAAAAAAACGATAATGACACAAGTAAGCCATTGGATTGGAATAGTATATCTCAGCCTCTACCAGACAGTTCGAAACTCTCCATAGTTGATTAATTGGGACCCACATGAAACATTCTGCCCCTTCCAGAAGATGGGATAAGAGGTCCGTGTTGAATTCCCCAAAGAGAAGAGAATTGGCATTTGGAAAAGAAAATTAGAGAATTCACCCATGGAAATCGGAACTGAACCAACGGCGCAATCAGTAATCAGGCCAAAGATGATCAAAACTGAACAACGGCACAACCGCGTCTCGACGCGGTTTTGCTTCAATCAACCGCGTATTAAGGGTTAAACTGTTAACTACTATTACAACACCTACCGCGCCGCGCGATATTCAGAACAAAACCGACACATGTTATTTATTTGCATTCCCTCCCAATTTCCCAAAGTCCGAACTCCGAACTTCTCTGAAAATACAAAAACCCGGCCCGGCTACCAAGTGGGCAAGTATCGAATACCGACTACTGGGACGGTTTGGTAACTTTGGTTCGGCCTTTTCTTGTTGGCTCGCCCGAAACACCCACAGTCCAGGGGGCCACCGCTTGGACGTATAATAGGGACAGGTGTTATCGATGGCGTGATTATTACGAAATATGCCACTGAAATGAAATGATTTGTGTTACTGTTGTTATTAACTTACCATCGCACCACGTGATACGTGGCAGAAAGTATGCATGACTAGTGGCACGCAAAAGGAAAGGGTATTAGTTTCTGTTGTATCTATGGAAGCCGGAAAAAGTTGCTCTGATGTGGCCGTGAGTCCGTGACGCGTTTGCTCCCTCCCATAAATTACAACATCTACCCTTTTCACGATCCACCGCTTTTAGGGAGTCAGGATCTCCTCCTTACAAGAATTCTGTCCACGCGTTTGCTCCCATAAATTACAACATCTCATTCTCCTGAGAGATGTTTCTAATGCACGAAGGTAGTGTCGTGAGTGAATGTGGGCAGAAGATTTTGAGTCTTTTTAGGGGTACAATTTGGGTGGATTAGTAATGGTCGGATTGAAGGTCAATCCAATTCAATTTTAAAGGTGCAAATCTCATGCTCGGGTCTATGTCAAGGTTTTAAAAAACAGGGTGGACATAGAATCGTTTTGGAACCGATTTTCAAGTCAAACAGTTTAACCGTCCAATTTGAACGATGGCCTATTCTAATTTTAAAAAATTAAAAAATAAAATAAAATAAGAGATGGCTAAAACCATTATTCAGGTTAATGGATTGATTGTTTTACTGCTTCAGTCATTGGTTTGCTAATCAAATCAATAGTTTTTTTGTTTTTTTATTTGTCAACTACCTGACCGGTTCTTGAGTCGACCAGTTTGATTGTCCAGTCATGTCTGATTTTCAAAACCATGATCTAAGCCCAAATTTATCAATCCAAGTGCGATTAGAGTTTAAATCAATTTAATTTGGCTTCAGCTTAGGCTTTGTTTGTACTAGATTTGATTAATCAGATTCAAAAGAATTTATGTATATATTTTTATACAATTATATTTTATTGGTGTTTATTATCTAATTTAAAAGTATAATTAATTAAAAACATGTATAAATCATACATAGAAAAAAAGATATTTTTATATACACGTATGTGTATATATTTTTTGGAGTAGGCTCGACTAGTCGGCTTATCCGACAACTCAATCTAAGTCAGGCCCGAATTTTGTGACTCAAGCCCAACCCGCAGCTTGAAAACTCATGCCCAATAGGCCGGGTTCAGTTAAACCCGCCTAAGTTGCACCCTAACCGCTTCGCAAAGAACACTGGAAGTGTTGCAAATTCCATTGTCTTCCGACCCGATCCATAATAGTGCTCAAAGTATCTTCCCATGTTTTTTCGATATCATATCCTTTTCATATCATAGATTCATAGTCGAACCCAATTAGGTGAATAATTAGTGTCACGAGCGAACAGCGAAGCCAACAACTCAGTGGCAAGGCCGTAATTAGAAAACCCACAGAGGAGTATTTTCGTAAGCTCGGACCAACACCACGGGCACGGGACGCATTCGGCGTACCGCGTACCTAATAAGCCATTCTCACGACACATAACAGACAAGATATTATCCTACATGCAGTTTTACGGGACTCCATCAGATGATCTGGACCGTCAAATCAGAGGACTACAAATATTGTGCAACTTAACTGACTTAACGATGAGATTAGACGGTTCAGATTGACAACAACGTTCAAAAGTGTACGACAATGATTGTCTTGAAATTTAAATGAAATAGTACTTGAAGCACAGGGATAATTGAAAGTTTTCCATTTGGCGCATTTGCCAGCTGTGCGGCCACGGATTCCATGATTGCAAACAATGTGGACGGTGGGCCCATCTCTTTATATAAACGAACGACTCAGGAGTCAGGGAGTCAGGATCAAGCATCACTTGCTCTCAAGATCAAGAATCGCTGGAGAGAGAGAGAGAGAGAAGTCGTTTTTGCCATTTTTTTATGCCTGATTTGTTTTACTGCTAGGAGAAGCAAAAACAGAAAAGAAAAAAGAGAATGCGAGAAAAAGATAAAATCTCGATCATCGTTGTTTTCTCAGAATTCGATTCTGGTTTTATGGGTTTTCTGAGATTTTAGATTGTTTCTCTTCTCGGTGTTTAGTGTTTGTTCTGGAGTTCCAGAGAAATGGCAAAGACGGGTGTGGTTGAGACCGATCCAACGGTAGTGGCGAAGGTGGCAGAGTTGAAAAAGGAGTTGAAGAGGCTTGTGAAGATAATCGTGGAAGAAGATGAGTCGCGGACTGAGACGTTTGATCAGGCTATAGAGGCTTTGTCTGGTTTGAAGGATTTGAAGTACAAGAAATCTCTCTCGCTTAAGCTTGATGCTACCGCGTGCCCCGAGCAGTTCCGGTGTCCTCTTTCGAACAAACTCATGAGGGATCCTGTTATCGTGTCCAGCGGACAGGTTAGGGTTAGGGTTATGCTTTATGTCTTGTTCCTTTTATGGGATTTTAGGGGTTCTGGGTTTCTCTGTGCCGTGTTGGTGACAGAATTTTGGGTTATCCGGAGCCTACTTGCATTTTTATCCATAATTTCAAGAATTTTGATAGTAAATTAAATAATTTTTTCCTTATTCTTGTCTGTTTTTTGTGTTTTTATGCGTCATTGATGAATTTGGAAGCGTCTTTCTGTTCATTTGAATTACAGAGATACACTGTTACTACGAGGATTCTGATTTTGGGTATTCATTGAATTCAATCGTCTTTTGATTCTGTTCTTTGCGGTTTCTTTAGAAGTATTTTTGTTTCCAACTGTTGAATTGTTTAAACAAAAAATACAAAAAGCAAGGAAAGATAAATTTTCAGTGTTAATTTCATCTTTACATTATTATTTTACTCTGCAAGATGAAATAATTTAATTCAGATAGAACTGTTCCAAGTGGTTGATTTTCTCGATTGAAGAATAGCAGTGTCAATTGAAAGGGTTTCTCTATCAATCTATGTTATTTGATGAATGGATTGAGTTTTTGAGTGTAACATTACGGAAGAAATTTATAGAATTTGGTAGAATAGGTTCTCACTGTAAATTAGTCATTTTCTACAATTTCCGGTTGTTTCAATTTAGAAAAAACTGAAATATGCTTCTCTTGGAAACCTTCTCTGCAATTCAGTTTTATGATAATGTTCTTTTACTTTGGTTTATAATTTTTGATGTCTGTTTCACATAATTTCTCTTTAATCCTCTTTTTTCTGCTTGAATCATGCAGACTTATGATCGGCCATTCATTGAGAAATGGCTGAAGGAAGGCAATCGGACTTGCCCTCAGACCCAACAGGTTCTTTCGCAGACTGTCCTAACACCCAATCTCTTGGTAAGGGACATGATTTCTCAGTGGTGCAAGAACCAAGGGATCGAGCTACCCGACTCATTTCGGGATGCTCAGGAGGAAGGGATTACACAGTCAGATCGCGAGTATTTCGAATCGTTGCTTGAAGGAATATTATCTGGATCTGTTAGTGAACAGACAAAGGCTGCAAAACAGCTCCGGCAACTGACCAAACGAATGCCTTCATTCAGGGCTCTGTTCGGTGAGTCTTTAGACGCCATTCCCCAATTGCTTGTGCCGCTCACACCAGGCCAAGCCAGTCTTCATCCTGATCTCCAAGAAGATGTGATAACAACCGTCCTCAACCTCTCAATCCATGATAGCAACAAGAAGCTTGTTGCAGAGACCCCAGAAGTCATACCTCTGCTGATGGAGTCTTTAACGTCTGGAACCATTGAAACAAGGAGCAATGCAGCGGCAGCCCTGTTCACATTATCTGCTCTCGATTCCAACAAGGCCCTTATCGGCAAGTCAGGAGCCTTGAAACCCCTGATCAACCTTCTGGACGAGGGGCACCCATTAGCCATGAAGGATGTGGCATCGGCCATCTTCAATCTCTGCATCATGCATGAGAACAAGGCCAGAGCTGTTAATGATGGGGCGGTGAAGGTAATCCTGAAGAAGATAAAAAATCATATACTGGTTGATGAGTTGTTGGCAATCCTTGCAATGCTGTCTAGCCATCAGAAGGCTGTAGATGAAATGGGTGATCTGGGTGCTGTGCAATGTTTGCTTAGTATTATCAGAGAGAGCTCTTGTGGACGCAACAAGGAGAATTGTGTTGCCATTCTATACTCCATCTGTATCAATGATCGGACAAAGTGCAAGGAAATCAGAGCAGAGGAAAGTGCCCACGGTACGATTTCTCAGCTTGCAAAGAATGGAACTTCCAGGGCAAAGAGAAAGGCTAATGGTATCCTGGAGAGACTGAAAAAGACTGCAGCAAATACACACACAGCTTGAAAATTCTCGTTACACCTTAGTTTTTCTGTAAATAGTGTCTCTGTATTTTGCAAATCGATCTGATTCGGTCCACCCCCCCTGTAAAAATAATATCATTCCCATATACATGTTCCATATTGAACACCCGAACCGTGATCTTCCCTTGCATATAAAAGGAAGAGGCTGGACTTTGGTCTCCCAGGAGAAGAGTTCTGTTCCATCATCATCAATAAATACTATGCCAGCTTTACTGGTAAGATTTTGTTATGGGTTCTCATTAAATGATTTAAGTTTAATTGAATTTGAACCCTCACTCCTAACCTGGAGTGTTGGGTCAAATTTGCTTCTCTTCCATATTTGTATCAGTATTGATTTGAGTAGCAATGGCATCAGCAACAGTGGCTAGCAGTACAAATTTGTGAATTGATGTGTCAAATCCCATACCCATCAATTCCATCAAATCATATAGCTAAAGCCGGTGAATCGGTGCTATAACTTGTGGCTGCTACAAACCTGTGAATTACTGTACCAGATAGAAAGATATAAGGATTCCACCGTGTATCACCACCATCCTTGATGAGTCGGCGCCACTGTCATTTTAGTTTTGTTTATTGCTAGTTGGTGGTAGTGGGAGTAGATTACAAGTGTGATTTGTGAATGATATGAACTATTATGGACAGTCTTTTAGAACAGGAAAAATAAAAATAAAAATAGAGAAGGGGGGATTAAAGTAAACTAGTGGCAAGCTGGTTGTCAATTCATGAAGCTGATTAGTCAATTCATGAGGGATTCAACTGATAATGGTGGAACTATAATTAATTGACTATTGACTTGCATGCAAGCAAACAGGGTCTAGACGCCTGGCTAATTTTTCTGAACAGCAGTTTGCTTCACTTGACACGGTTACTTACAGACGCTGTGATTCTGGGTAACTATCATGAAACAGAATTCGAGAGAATTGCTGTGTGTGTGAGAGAGAGAAGAGAGAGAAGAGAGAGAGAGATTTGAAAGGTGGTCCAGGAATCTTTTTGGGGCTTCATATCCCTTTTTTAATTATAAATAAAAATGTAAAATAAAGAAGCAGTAGTTGCAACACGTGTCCTGACAATGGATTTAGTTCTCTGTGGAGACCATTCTCATCATCCTGACGTCTTCTCAGCAAAACTTACAAAAACAAAGAATGTCCGTGGTGGCAATGGGCTGCGTTTGGATCTGTCTGTGAGCTTTGTCCAGCTCAGTCCATTATCCCAAAGAAAAGAAGTCTGGGACAAGTTGGCCTGAGTCCGATTGGGCCCATCTGGAGATTGACAGTTGTTGGGCCATACAATGAAGTTTAACCCATCTTCAGTGTCCAGCTCAGTCCATTATCCCAAAGAAAAGAAGTCTGGGACAAGTTGGCCTGAGTCCGATTGGGCCCATCTGGAGATTGACAGTTGTTGGGCCATCCAATGAAGTTTAACCCATCTTCAGTGTTTCTACAGTTTAGTCTCAACCTAAAATTTTAGTTCAAATTCCCATCAACAGCTGTAGTTTATTGAATTTGTTTGAAAATGCTGGCTGGATCTTTACATCAATGAAATATTTGCTAGAAATTGAAGATGACATGCCAATGCAATTTGAATATATCGTTGTTCGTGGACAAAAGATTTGAGATACTGAGCCCATTACAGTGAAAGGCCAGGTCGTTCTGGGCTAGGCATGGATAGAACCAACCCGACCCAGTCATACCTCATACGCCATCTTTCCACCCTTCCATTCCATTCCCTCCAATAAGGGAAATAATTTTTTGTAACCCAGCTCTGTGGGCCTTGCCTCTAATATAAGCCAAATCAATATATTTGAATTCATCATAGTAGACAATGGAAGAATCCAAATGAATCCACAGACTTCCAACTCTAACCAATTAATAAAAAATGAACCAAACAGTAACACTCACATACATACCCAAAAGCATTTGCAAAGGTACTTATTGATGACTTTTATTGGTTTTCTTTTAGACCAAGAAATTCTTTGTCATTTTCATTATACAACGTATGAGCGGGGTGGATAAGGCGACAGAGGGTCTACTTGAAAAACGCTAGATGGCTCTAACTAGCGGAAGGGAAAAGAGAGAAGGTTGCGAAGAAAGCTTTATGAAGGCTGAGAGCACAATTCAGCAGAGCTTATGCAAGGGAACAACAAGATGTCAGTGAGGAGGACTTCAGGCCTCCGTTATTTATAGAGGAAATCACACGGGAAGAAAAAAAATATCTTTTCCCAAAGCGAGAAAGTTTGTTATTTAGTTAGATACTTAGATCTAGATTGAGATGATACAAATAGGGTTTCGCCATGTGTTTTTATGGAAATCCTGAGGTCTGAGTTCTCACCCTTATCCTCGGGATCCACATGTTAGCACGGTTGTAACTATAACCCTACTTCTAAAAGACTCTTGTAACTTAGACAGTTTTTAGAGCATTCACATATCGGTTGTCATCACGGGCTTTTTATGGGCAGATTACTGTCATCACAACGCATAGAACTGCTGCAATGATATACCAAATCGTAGGACAATAACTAGGTCCTTAAAATAGCAGTGCTTGTGCATTGTGTCATAATGATAATTTAGTACTTCGCATTGCAATCGTAAGCAATTGTCATAGCTTAAGAGTTGCTGTTATGGGATTTTACTGTAGAGGTTTTTTAGAGTATATGGCATTTTGGTTTAGTCATGCTTAAATGTTCTTAAGCCCAGCTCATACTATGCAGGTGGGATGATTAGGCTTATGGTGCAATATGATTGTGCTATGATCACTTATTTGAATGTCTTCCAATGGATTTTTCATAGTGCCCAAACCTATGTAGTTACATCGGAGAGATATTCCCAATACACGGCGGGGATTGATATACTGTGAAACGTTGTGGGGGCTGATTTGATATCGTAAAAACAATGGGTCTAACCATTTTGCAATTTACTTATTCAAAGGTATCCCTTACTTATTGAGTCTACGAATAAGTACACATGAAGATTACTGTTACATTGAAGAATTTTTCTTAAATTGTGTTGTTGGCAGTGGTTGTGTGTGAGAATGGTGTAATGCTTGGATGTAACACTTGGCATTCTTTAATCGAACTAAATAGCACAGTAAAGTATTTACTATTGGTCATTTAATGCATTTGGCATGATGCAATCAAAGAAACAGAGAAGTCTCCTGCAACTTTTCGTCATTCTCAGTTTCTGTTTTTTATTGCAGTCCGCTTCATCCTCTTTTAAAGTCTACTTTTCTCTTGCCTTTTATAGCATATTTAGATCAAATCCAATCTGGAGGATATTGACAAGAAAATGGCAAAGTTGAAGACCAAGGAGACCATAGAGGTGTCTTGTCCTTCTATTACGATGACCATTGGAGATGAGGTGCGGTAGGATGTGATAAAGAGAAGTATGCTTTATTTTTAGGGAAAAATCACTATCAGTACTCTTTATTAGGTCCAGTCGGGTCTGGACCGACCCAGCTGAACCGGCCCGATCTGGTTTGGTCTGACCGGTTTGAATTGGTTCAATCGGGTCTGGTTCGAATCGGTACAGTCAGGACCTGGCCTGGCTGGACTGGTCCAGATCTAAACGGTTCAACCACTCTTGATGTGATTAGTTCAAAGAAAATCCAATTAGATAGTTCAAGTTTTGGTTCGACTGGTTTGAACCTAAGTGGTTCGTCAAATCCGAAACCCAAACATAGTTAAATGGCTTTGCTACTTGTGTAAAATTAGTGAATGTAATGTGATTTGAACCTTCACCACTTGTGTAAATATCAACTACTATTACCACTAAGCTATGACCAACTTACTTATTAGGATGGAGTTAGTTTTTGGTTTTAAGTACATGAATATAAGATTAATGGGTTTGGGCGGGTTGGATTGGGTTAAAGCGGGTTTGGGTTGAACCCAACCCATTTAATTTTACATGATTGGGTCATTAACGGGTTGGCGGGTCAAATGGGTTGGATTGAAATTCAACCCAAACCAAACCCAACCCAACCCGCCCAATTGCCACCACTAAGCACTCTCTTCCAATTATATATGCTGTTGTCCAACAAGTAGCTTCTGGTCCAATCTTGTTCAATGCCTAAATGCTTCAACTTTTCAAGAATTTGAGCAAATTCCTTATATATTACTGATCAAAAGTAATGGGTAACAGATGACAAACTTAATGACAATTGCCTTACTAAGACCAAATTCTTCATAAGGAGTTTTGAAGCCAAAATCCCATAGTCATATGCAAAAATTTCCCTTGCCTCCTTGTAAATCTTACCAATCTTAGTATGAGGAATACACAGAACATTAAAATTCTCTAGCACGATATCATGATCACTATGAAATCAGGTTATGCGGAAGAAGGGGGGAAACTCAGATGGCGATAAACCCAACCTCTCAAAGAATGGTTCAAATTCATTAGCGGGATTATAGCAAAGGTATTTCACATCTCTACATAACAAACGAAGACTTAGCAGTAACTTGCCTCAGCAGGGAACATGCTTAGATGCATAAATAGATTCATTCCGACCCAAAATTAGCAGAAAAATTGGGCAAAGCTTGAAACTAGGTTGGTTTCCTTACCTTTGATTTCTGGTTTTTTTTTTTTTTTTTGAAAGTTTCAATCATGTTTCATTCATTCAAGAGATTGTACAAAGAGAAGCCAACCAGGCCAAATAAAGATCAGAGATACATTCTCAAGAAGAACAAAACAAAGAGATGGAATTAGGAGAGTCAGAAGAACTTCTGCAATCAAAATAAAGTGGCTTAACATCACCAACAGAAGTGGATAAGTACATCTCCAAACCACCATAACTGGTGAACAAACTGACAAGAGGAGTTACCAACTAAAACGAAAACTGACAGGGGAGGTTACATAGCCACAAGCCATGAACTGTAACTTTCAACCACTCCAAAAAATCACAAAAGACGACACCATCTGTAACTGCCATGCAGCACACCAAAGAACTGCCGACTATGAACTGCCATCCAAAGAAACTTGATACTTTTGCTTCATGTGGCTGAAAGATGAACCTGATTGAGCACATTGTGTATCCAGCACTACGTTCTTTAGAGAGAAAGCCCGCACAGGAGCTGGAATTAGATGACACAAATGTGCCACCATAACAATTTCCAAGCATGAATTGGTCCATGTCAAAGCCAGAAACTTGATAACTCGTTTGCAGATCGGGAACACGGCCATGGATTCCTTCCTTGGGTTGCTCCATGAGGATGATAAGAACGTCCTAATTGTCGTTGCAAAGGGTGTGGTTCCAGTTCTTGTTTAGTTACAAGATTCGAGCTCCCTTGAGATCAAGGATAAATCAATTGCAGCGATCAGGAACGTCCTAATCGTCATGGCACACTAAATCTTGTTCAGTTCTTGCCCCTCCCTCTCCCTCTCGTTTTCTCATTTTCTCCCCCTCCCTCAACTGCGCACAAAGAGATTGGGCTCTGTTTAATCTTCTTCATGAAGAAGATGATGAACAATGCTTTATTATCAAGGGTAACTATGACACTTTCAAAAGTCTTAAATTGCACATGAGGTCACATGATACACATAACTGACGGTTCATTAACGGTAGGTACTAGATTGTCGCATTTCGAAAGTTCGGGTACTAGATTGTCATGTTTTAAAGTTCAGATACTAAATTGGCACTCGGCCTAAAGTACAAGGTACTTATCTAGAATTTTCCCTAAAAAAGAGAGATGAAACCACATGAAGGCAAACTAGACAAACGCTTGTTTCAGGTAAAGACTGAAGAGAAAAGGTGTGGCGATGCGATGTGAGGCTTCACTCTTCAGGCTGCTCGATGAAACAATGTGAGACCCAATAACAAGCCACATTTTGGACAATCTCAACGATTGTTGCCAGTGCCAGAGAAGATGAATGCTTGTTGCCGATGCCGAAGAAGGCAAACTAGAAGTCCAATCTTAACTGTTGAGCTTGCGAAGTGACTAATCGATCAAGGTGATCGCCTCTCCATCACCATCCTGTGTATGGAGCCACCATCTTCTTGTGGTATTGACCCTTATGTCGAATATCTTTTTGCCTCCACCCTTGGCATCCATTTCATTGCTCGGCCTTAGGTCGACCCACCATCGCCGGAAGTTTATATAAGTTCCAAAGGTTTCACATCTCTCTTCATTGAAAGTCACAAACCACATGTTAGGCATTCTATTACCCAACTTATGTCATCTGGTTTTGGTGTTGACACGGTTCGAGTCACTGGATTGGTTATCGATTTCCTTTGCACCTTGACGGGTTGTCGAAGCCCTCAAAATTAATGATAGTCCCACAATAAAATCTTTGCAGTAAAAGTGGTAGTAGGTCGAATCCCACAGGGAGCTAAACAATAATCTCTCAGCCGAATGAATAATATAACTGAGTGGGAAAATTAAATAACTAAAATTTCTAAAAAAACAAGAAAGCAAATAGCAACGAACAAACAAGAGAAATCAGTCTTACCGAATTTTGATTCAAGGGTTCGGATTGATCAATTGGTTATTGATCATAGGTAGACTTCGGCAGTCTTGCAATTCAAGCATTTAACCTTAGATTTAATAAACATTGTGTTTTCCTAAATCAGCTGACCAAACCCGGCATGATCAACACTTATCACTAATCGACTGTGTACGATAGCATTCCATATCAATTAGTGATAGCATCAAGCTTTGCGAAAATAGTTAAACCAAAATAACAATAATTGAGATAGTTACAATTATCAAATCTTGTTCCATCGATTCCCCTTAGGTTAAAACATGTTAATACATTGGTCAAAGACTGTCATGAACAATTGACCAAGAAAGATATTAACCTAATTGCTACTTGTACCACTATTCGTGACAATTACGGATCACCGAACCATGGATAGCAGTAGGAAAGTCAATATTAATTAATTTGTCAGACTAATTAACATTAACATCCAATGAGAATATGCACAAGAACCAATGAATACTTGAATTAAAAAACAAGAACTTGAATTAAATACAGAACCTCACGATGACACAATCGAACCTCCCCCCTTGAACCAGAAAAGAAAAGCTTAGCTGCTCATGAATTTCGATCCCTTCATACTCCGCTTCTCAGTAGTCCGAATTGTTCTTCTTTGTAGCTTGAGTTGCTTGCTGATTTCTTGGATGCTTGAGTGATGCTTAGAGCTGGTCCACCCCCCTCTTTATATAGCTTTAGAAAGAGGGGCTCTCTCCAACTCCTTCTAGGAGATTAACCTCAAATTAGAAAGTCCTGATCTGTTTTGAACTTAGTCCTACCCTATCTCTTATCTAGTGATCTAATCCAATATTCTTATCTTTATAGGATTACATTCAAGAATTTAAATCTAATATGACTCTCTTTCTGGAGGTTACTTTCGAAATTGAGACTCTAGGCTCTTGAATTCGAGTTGGGCTGCTACAAGGCTCTTCTGCGAATTGGGCTTCAGTTGTAAAATGGGCTTTGCTACAAAATTGCTCCGACTTCGTGCTCAGTTTCGTCTTCGATGCAGACCGAATCTATAAAAATTCAAAATATAAAAGTTGTGGGAATTTCTTTCATCTTTCTGATGCCTCTTGAATTATCCAATTCAGAGTCCGGAATTGAGAGTTATGCCCAGATTACTGGCTGTTGACGAAACTGTGCAAAATCATCCAAATTGCCCTGTTTTCTTCCAATTGCCTTCTTTCTTGCCCTGATTCGAAATACAAGAGTAATGAGTCCATTTAAGTGCTAAATAAATGTAAAAGAGTGAATATTAGGGGATAAAAATAGGGTACTTTTTAGTCTCATCAAATCCCCCCACACTTAAACTTTGCCCGTCCTCGGGCAAGGCAAAACTCAAGCAAAACAAAAGAAAATACCTACTGATTTTTAATCTCTCTTTCTCTTAACAGAAGGCCTGATCCATTGCATGCTTCAGTCCAGACTTGGTAATCTTCCCATTTTCCATTTCCTTTTCCCTTTTAACTTGTCCAAGAGTGATCTCAAATCACCATTCCTCATGGTCTCAAGTTAAATCGACAGTGAAGGAAACAAGCCTTCCACCAACTGAACCTTCTTGGACTAAACAAGTACCCATTGTTTTAACAAACCAATTCAGCTTGATTCAATTATCTTTCTTTGTTTCTTAGGTCAAAACAAGGTGTGTTATTGCCATAAGCTTGCTATGTATCATATCTCCACCACTTAGTATGAATTCCAAGGGTCTGAAGGTGAGAATGGGGTTGGGGTTCTAGGGTGAGTGCATTTTATGCTCCATCTTACCATTGCTTTTGTTTCTAATTGTGAGTGCATTTTATGCTCCATCTCACATTAGTCACGATTTTATTTTATTTTATTATTATTATTTTTTATTTATTTTTTTTGCACAAGAATCACAAGGGCATCACCATTCTGATCCATGAACTCATTGATCGTGGTCTCAACATGTCTAACATAACAAGTTCTAGAATAATCAAACCATGTTTGACAGATATTTAAGTGAAAATCAATCAGGCCCTTATGCGAACAATTTATGTGCATCTTGCCTATTGATCGATTAAAATAATGAGGTACCATATGCAGCCAAAAAAAAATTTCAGTTAGTCAAGCTTGCATCCTATCCTATCTATTCAGCCTAAGCACCTGATTCCTGATAAGTTGAAATCATTCAAGGATAAGTTTCCAGGGAGCAGAAATTTCAAAAGGCAAAGTCAAGAAGTGATGATCGAAGCATGCTAGGGTTATTCCAAATTCCACCAGATTTCCCTAATCCCCCCACACTTAAGTTATACATTGTCCCCAATGTATGTGGTTATGCATATAGTAGAAGGGTTCGGGAGAACTTCCCCGTGTGCCTTGTTGGGTTCCTTCAGATATAAAATCAACTGCTAAACACAGAAATCAAAACCAAACAAAATAACAAAATTAACTAAACACAATGGGTTGCCTCCCACAAGCGCAATTGTTTAACGTCGTTATGCTTGACATCCTCCTTTTAACTCGATGAATAACGAAGAAGGTCCAACGAGATGTCTACCGTAGTAGAGACATTTGCATCCTCATGGAACAACTTCAATCGATGCTCATTCACCTTGAAAACCTTGCCTGTATTGAGACTTGTGATCTCTACTGCACCATAAGGAAACACATTAGTAATAACAAATGGACCCATCCACCTGGAACGCAACTTACCTAGCATGAGTTGGAGTTGAGAATTGTACAATAAAACCTTTTGTCCAATTATAAATTGTTTTCTCAAAAGCAAATTATCATGGAACAATTTGGTCTTCTCTTCATAGATTCTCGAATTCTCATATGCTTTCCAACTGCAACTCTTCCAGTTCTTGCAATTGGAGCTTCCTTGCCTTGCCAGCTTCTTCCATATTCATATTGTAGTGTTTGATTGCCCAATAGGCTCTATGTTCAATTTCGATCGGCAAGTGGCAAGATTTGCCAAAAATCAGCCTGTAAGGGGACATCCCTATTGGTGTTTTGTATGCTGTTCGATATGCCCAGAGTGCGTCATCTAGACGTAGAATCCAATCCTTTCTTCCCGGATTCACCGTCTTCTCTAAAATGAACTTGACCTCTCTATTGGAAATTTCAGCTTGTCCGTTTGTCTGGGGATGATAAGCAGTGGCGATTCGGTGATGCACCCCATACTTCCTCAGCAAGACTTCGACGGCTCTATTGCAAAAGTGGGTCCCTTGATCACTTATGATGGCTCGAGGAATGCCAAACCTACTAAAAATGTTAGATTTGATAAACCCTACAAGACACTTAGAATCATCAGTCCTGGTGGCCTTTGCTTCCACCCATTTCCAGACATAGTCAACTGCCAAAAGTATATAAACAAAACCACAAGAGGGAGGAAAGGGTCCCATTAAATCAATACCCCAAACATCAAAGATTTCACAAACAAGAATAGGGGTTTGGGGCATTTCATTCCTGCGAGATAATGCACCTGTTTGTTGACATCTTTCACAATTTTTACAAAACAAGTATGCATCTCTAAATAGGGTTGCCCAATATAACCCACTATCTAAAACCTTCCGAGCAGTTCTCTTTGGCCCAAAATGACCACCACAAGCATAATTATGACAAAAGCTTAAAATCGACATATGCTCATTCTCAGGGACACACCTCCTTATCACTTGATCAGAACAGAATTTCCATAGATAGGGTTCGTCCCATACATAATATTTTGCCTCATACCTGATTTTATTTTTCATGGATTTTCTAAGGTAAGACAAAATTCCGGTAACCAAGTAGTTCACAATATTAGCATACCAAGGGACCATACCTTTTATGTGAAATAATTGCTCATCAGGAAACAACTCAGAGATGGGTGAGGAGTCCTCATCTTTCACCAACCTACTTAGATGATCTTCCACCGAGTTTTCATCTCCCTTTCGATCCTTAATCTCCAAATCAAACTCTTGGAGCAAGAGTATCCACCTTATCAGCCTCGGTTTTGACTCCTTTTTCGCTAGCAGGTATTTCAAAGCTGCATGATCAGAAAATACAATTACTTTAGAGCCAAGAAAATATGATCGAAATTTATCTAAAGCAAACACAATTGCTAATAGCTCCTTTTTAGTGGTTGTGTAGTTGCACTGTGCAATATTCAATGTTTTTGAAGCATAGTAGATGACGTGGCTCCTCCCATCAACCCGTTGACCTAAAACAGCCCCTACCGCATAGTTGCTTGCATCACTCATGATCTCAAAGGGCAAGTTCCAATCAGGTGGTTGAATAATGGGTGCAATTGTTAATAGTTTCTTGAGCTTGTCAAATGCTTCCTTGCACTCATCTCCAAAATCGAAAGGCACATCCTTCTGAAGCAAATTGGACAATGGCAGGGCGATTTTTGAAAAGTCTCTGATGAACCTATGATAGTAACCTGCATGTCCAAGAAAGAAACGAACTTCCCTAACATTTGTAGGGTAAGGTAAGCTCACAATTAAATCAATCTTGGCCTTATCGACCTCTATTCCTCTAGCCAAAATAACATGTCCCAACACAATGCCTTCCTTTACCATAAAGTGGCATTTTTCATAATTCAAAACAAGATTTGTCTCTACACATTGATTCAGAATTTTACTTAAATTATTTAAGCAATCATCAAACGAAGCACCATAAATAGTAAAATCATCCATGAACACTTCAATGCACTTCTCAATAAAATCAGAAAATATACTTATCATGCATCTTTGAAAAGTGCCTGGAGTGTTACACAAACCGAAAGGCATCCGTATGTAAGCAAATGTACCAAATGGGCAAGTGAAAGTTGTTTTCTCTTGGTCCTCTTGGGCAATAACTATCTGATAATATCCTGAGAATCCATTGAGAAAACAAAAGAAGGCCTTACCTACTAATCTTTCTAACATCTGATCGATGAAGGGTAAGGGAAAGTGGTCCTTTTGGGTGGCCAAATTAAGTTTTCGAAAATCAATTACCATAAGCCAGCCATTTTGTACCCTCGTTGGGATTAGTTCATTATTTTGATTTTTTACCACGGTTATCCCAGTTTTCTTGGGTACAACATGTATAGGACTTACCCATTTACTATCCGAAATTAGGTAGATTATCCCTTCATCTAACAACTTAAATACTTCTTTCATCACTACTTCTTTCATTACCGGGTTGAGTTTTCTTTGTGGTTCTCTAACTGGTTTGGTGCCATCTTCTAAAAGGATCCTATGCATACAAATCGAGGGGCTGATCCCCTTTATGTCGACTAAGGTCCAACCAATCGCCACCTTATGTTCCTTTAGGACTTTGATGAGCCACTCCTCTTGTTCTTCAGTCAACCCTTTCGCAATGATCACGGGTAGTGTCTCTTTTTCGCCCAAGTATGCATACTTAAGGTGATCAGGTAAGGTCTTCAGTTCCAACTCTGGAGCCTGCAAAACAGAAGGCAACAATTTCTTGTGAGAAAATGACGATGGAAGATCAAAATTAATTACCTTTTGTTTCGGCATCGGTTCCGGAGTGTCATAGGGTGCATCGAACTCCTCCTCCCTGTCCAATTGTGCACTGAATTCAAGTTCCTCATCCATGTCCTCCTCTCCAAAAACTTCCTGCACAATCGAATCAATGGTATCAATAGAGCAGATCGAATGTCACTCACTTGGATATTTCATAGCATCAAATATATCAAAATTTAACAATCTCTCCGTCGAACTCGACGGAGAGGGTACCCTCGTCCACATCTATTTTGGTCATGCCCGTTTTCATGAATGGCCTGCTTAATAGAAGTGGGGCCGAACTTGTGACTGTGTCCTCCTCCATCTTCAAGATGTAAAAATCGGCTGGAAAAATTAAATCATTAACCTGCACCAACACATCCTCAACAATCCCTTTTGGGTAGGCATTAGAATGATCAGCTAGCTGAATGACTACCCTAGTTTCCTTTAAGGGACCTAATCTCAAAGCACAATAAATCGAGTATGGCATGACATTGATGGATGCACCTAAGTCTAGAATGGCACGCTCGATTCACTTATTTCCAATCACACAAGGTAAGGTGAACATACATGGATCAGCACGTTTTTCTGGCAAGGTCCTCTTGATGACAGCTGAAACGTTTTCTCCAACCCTTACCTTCTCATCGGTTCGCAGCCTCCTCTTGTTAGTGCACAATTCTTTTAGAAACTTTGCATACTTTGGGATCTGTTTTATAGCATCTAACAAGGTTATATTGATTTCCACCTTCTTGAAGGTTTCTAAGACTTCCTGCTCATATTCCTCCTTCTTGGGCTTTTCCAACCTACTAGAAAAAGGTGGTACAATGGCATTAGTAATCTTAGGGAGAGGGGGATCGGATATTACCTCAATGAGATCCTTGTTTGAACCTTGTCTCTCCTCTTCCTTGTCTCCTTTATCTGCCTTTGTAGGTTGGGGCTGCAACTCCTTCCCGCTTCTTAGCACCACTGCACTTGCATTTTCCATAGGGTTGACTACCGTCTGTGATGGTAGTTTCCTGGAGTTCTGCACCTCCAACTTGCTAATGGAAGTAGCAAGTTGGCTGATTTGGTTCCCCAAGTTCTAGATGCTGGTTCTTGTTTCCTATTGAAATTGCTGAGTATTAGTAGCTAGAGCCTTAACTATCTCATCTAATGACATACTTGAACTTGAGGGTTGGCCTTACACTGTGATAGGTGCTGAAATTTGGGGCTGTCTATTGAAAATTTGGGGCTGATACCTCTGTGGTCCTCCTTAGTTTCCATAGCTCAGATTTGGATGATCCCTCCACCCCGAATTGTAGTAATTGGAGTAGGGGTTATACTTGCATTGAGGCTGACCCGGAAATCCTCCTACGACACTAACTTGCTGCATCGATCCATCCTGTAGTGATGGACACATATCCATAGGATGCCCAGGGATCGAACAGACACCACATACCCTAGCTGTTTGCAATTGCCCTACAGCCAATTGTCTTACCAAAGCATTTAAATCTGAAATTCGATTTTCTAAATTAACATGACTTACCTCATTAACACGCCTAGTAGTGCCATCTATTCTTGCTCCGAACTGTTGTAAATTTTCGGCCATGTTGGAAATCAGTTCCCTAGCCGCTTCGAGGGTTTTATTTACCAAGGCTCCTCCATTAGCTACATCTACCATACTTCTATCCATAGGTTGGAGTCCTTCATAGAAGTATTGGATCAAGAGCTGTTCGGGTATTTGGTGGTGTGGATAGCTAGCAACAAGTTGTTTAAATCTTTCCCAATATTCGTATAGTGTCTCACCACCAAACTACCGAACTCCACAGATTTTTTTCCTAATGTTTGCAGCTCGGGATGCAGGAAAATATTTATCTAAAAATATTCTGTTCATCTCATCCCATGTATGTATCAAACCGAGAGGAAAAATATATAACCAATCCTTTGCTTTATCTCGTAAAGTAAATGGAAAAGCTATTAATTTTACCTGGTCCTCGGTCATACCCTGTGGTTTCATGCTTGAATAGACAACATGGAATTCCTTTAGATATTTATGAGGGTCCTCACCTGGAAAGACATGAAAAATAGGAAGTAATTGAATCAAACCAGATTTTAGTTCGAAGGCTACCTCAAGAGTGGGATATGTTATGCACAGGGGCTGTTGGTTCATGATCGGTGCAGTCAACTCCCTTAGTGTTCTCTCTCTATCAGCCATCCTTTCTTCCTCTTCGAAGATGGGTTGATCACAAGTTGGTAGGTTGAATTCAGAATTCACCCTTTTAGGTGAATGGTCCTTCCTTTGCTTCGCCTCCTTCCTTAAATGACAGGTAGTCTTCTCAATTTCGGGGTTGTACTCTAGTTCACCTCATTGAGAAGCACGAGTCATAAAACAAAGAAGGTTAACACAAATATAAGGTAACGAGTTAAGAAATTAAAGTAGCTCCCTGACAACGGCGCCAAAATTTTAACGGGTTGTCGAAGCCCTCAAAATTAATGATAGTCCAACAATAAAATTTTTGCAGTAAAAGTGGTATTAGGTCGAATCCCACAGGGAGCTAAACAATAATCTCTCAGCCGAATGAATAATATAGCTGAGTGGGAAAACTAAAAAACTAAAATTTCTAAAAGAACAAGAAAGCAAATAGCAATGAACAAACAAGAAAAATCAGTCTTACCGAATTCTGATTCAAAGGTTCGGATTGATCAATTGGTCATCAATCATACTTAGACTTCGGCAGTCTTGCAATTCAAGCATTTAACCTTAGATTTATTAGGATAGCCATAATAAACCTTGTGTTTTCCTAAATCAGCTGTCCAAACCCAACATTTAATCAACACTTATCACTAATCGACTGGGTAGGATAGCGTTCCACATCAGTTAGTGATAGTATTAAGCTTTGTGAAAATAGTTAAATCAAAATAACAATAATTGAGATAGCTACAATTATCAAATCTTGTTCCATCGATTCCTCTTAGGTTAAAACATGTAAATACAATGGTCAAAGGCTGTCACGAACAATTGACTCAGAAAGATATTAACCTAATTGCTACTTGTACCACTATTCGTGATAATTACGGATCACCGAACCATGGATAGCAATAGGAAAATCAATATTAATTAATTTGTCAGACTAATTAACATTAACATCCAATGAGAATATGCACAAGAACCAATGAATACTTGAATTAAAAAGCAAGAACTTGAATTAAATACAGAACCTCATGATGACACAATCGAATCCCCACCCTTGAACCAGAAAAGAAAAGCTTAGTTGCTCATGAATTTCGATCCCTCCATGCTCTGCTTCTCAGTAGTCCGAACTGCTCTTCTTGGTAGCTTGAGTTGCTTGATGATTTCTTGTATGCTTGAGTGATGCTTAGAGCTGGTCCACCCCCTTCTTTATATAGCTTTAGGAAGAGGGGCTCTCTCCAACTCCTTCTAGGAGATTAACCTCAAATTAGAAAGTCCTGATCTGTTTTGAACTTAATCCTATCATATTTCTTATCTAGTGATTTAATCCAATTTTCTTATTTTTATAGGATTACATTCAAGAATTTAAATCTAATAAGACTCTCTTTCTAGAGGTTACATTCGAAATTGGGACTCTAGGCTCTTGAATTCGAGTTGGGCTGCTACAAGGCTCTTCTGCGAATTGGGCTTCTACTGTGAAATGGGCCTTGCTGCAAACTTGCTCTGACTTCGGGCCCAATTTCGTCTTCAATGCAGACCGAATCTGTCAAAACCCAAAACATAAAAGTTGTGGGCCTTTCTTTCATCTTTCTGATGCCTCTTGAATTATACAATTTTGAGTATGGAATTAAGAGTTATGCCTAGATTACCGACTGTTTCCGAAACTGTGCAAAATCATCCGAATTGCCCTGTTTTCTTCCAATTGCCTTTTTTCTTGCCCTGAATCAAAATACAAGAGTAATGAGTCCATTTAAGTGCTAAATAAATGTAAAAGAGTGAATATTAGGGGATAAAAATAGGGTACGTTTTAATCTCATCACACCTCCATGATTGATGTAGCCAATGAGTGTGGTATCCCTTCATACTTGTTCTTCTCTTCTACCCTGGACTACTAGGTCTTATGCTCCACCTTCCAACACTCAATACTCAGATTCCCATTGACACTATGTTTAAGGATACATAGACTAAGTTAAAATTCCCAACCTTTGTCAACCTAGTTCCTCAATTCTTGTTGTGTATGCCCGGTGTGAGCATTGGGAAAATGACTCACTTGGGCTGGATTTGGAGTCGCCACCCATCAAATTATGAAATGAAGGTGATGGGACCTCTAAGAAAGGTATCAAAATCATTTTGGTTCAATAGTGATTCTAATAGTTTGAGGCCCCGGCTAAACCAATTTGGGCTGGCAAGACTAGGATGGGAGAGGGAAGGGGTTAGGACAAAAGGTGCGGCTCATCGCACAAAGTGACCCGATCAAATTCTTCACGAACAGACCTCCCCTTTTTGGCAGACTCGTAAAATGGATGATGCAGCTCAACGAATATGAGATAGAGTATACACAACCTAAAGCCGTCAAGTGCTAGGCAGCCACTGACCTATTGGCTGCCTTTCCATCAATTTCCAACTTCCCTATATCAGAGGAAGTCCTTAGAGACATAGCCATTATCGCCCTGGCAGAAAAAAGAGAGTGGATATTAACCTTTGATGGGAGCAGCACGAGCACCTCATCCAGTGCTGGAGTAACCTTGACCTCCCTAGATGGATAGACTACTGCGTATTTGTTTAAGCTCCAGTTCCCCTGTTCCCACAACATAGCAGAGTATGAAGCACTAGTCCTTGATCTGATAAAAGTGATTGAAGTCGACGTGAAGAAGATGCGAAGAAGATAAAAGGTGATTGGTGATGCAAAGCTAGTAATTGGGCAGCTTGACGGGAGCACGATGGTAAAGGAGCTCACCATCCTACCCTATAGAACCTTGATACAAAAACTAGTCCGCGACTTGGATGTAGGCTTCGAACATTAAAATAGAGCCAAGAACAGGTTTGCTAGTGCACTAGCTATCTTAGGGTCCAAGATACAAGCCAACCCAGAGCCGATAGAGATTACTATCCAGACGGTCAACAGGAAATCAACTCTCACTCTAAAAGACCGGGTGGAAGATGAGGGGCAAATAGCGGCTGACGATTGGAGATATGGAGTTATACAAAAACTGAAAGGTCAGGCCATAGGGACATAACATTAGGTTGATTGCAAAATTCCAGCTGGAATCACAAAATTCTAGCTGGTTGATGAGACCAAAAAGAACCCTATTTTTATCCCCTAATATTCACTCTTTTACATTTATTTAGCACTTAAATGGACTCATTACTCTTGTATTTCGATTCAGGGCAATAAAGAAGGCAATTGGAAGAAAATAGGGCAAATCGGGTGATTTTGCACAGTTTCGGCGATAGTCAGTAATCTGGGCCTAACTCTCAACTTAAGCCCACAACGTTTATGTTTTGGGTTTTGATAGATTCGGCCCGAATCGAGTACGAAAATGAGCCCGAAGTCGGAGCAAGTTCGTAGCTAGGCCCATTTCACAACTTAAGCCCAACTCGTAGAAGTACCTTGAAGCAGCCCAACTCGAATTCAAGAGTCAAGAGTCCAAATCTCAAATGTAATCTCCAAAGAGAGAGTCTTATCAGATATAAAGTCTTGAATGTAATCCTAGAGAGATAAGAAGATTGAGATTAGATCATTAGATAAGAGATAGGATAGGATTAGTTCAAAGAAGATCAAGACTCCCTAAAGATAAGATGATCTCCTAGAAGGAGTTGGAAAACAACCCTCTCCTTTGGTTATATAAAGAGGGGGGATAACTAGCTCTAGCATCACTCATCCCAAGATCCAAAGGATCATCAAGAAAGTCAAGAAACTCAAGAGAGCAGTTCGGCCATGGAGAAGCAGAGCATGGGGGTTTCACAGATCATGAGTAGCTAAGCTTCTTTTTCTGGTTCAAGGGGGGAGGTTCGATTGTGTCGTTGTGAGGTTCTGTTGTTAATTTATTTTCTTGCTTTTTAATTCAAGTATTCATTGATTATTGAGTACATTTTCATTGGATGTTAATGTTAATTAGTCTGATAAATAGAATTAATGTTGATTTTCCTACTGCTATCCATGATTTCGGTGATCCATAATTGTCACGAATAGTGGTACAAGTAGCAATTAGGTTAATATCTTTTTGGGTCAATTGTTTGTGACAGCCTTTGACCAATGTATTGACATGGTTTAACCTAAAAGGAATCGATGGAACAAGATTCAATAATTGTAGCTATCTCAATTATTATTATTTTGGTTTAATTGTTTTCACAAATCTTAATGCTATCACCGGTTAATATGGAACACTATCGTACCCAGTTGAGAGGTGATAAGTGTTGATCGAATGTTGGGTTTGGTCAACTGAATTAGGAAAACACAAGGTTTATTATGGCTATCCTAATAAATCTAAGGTTAAATGCTTGAATGGCAAGAATGCTGGAATTTACCTAGGATCGATGGCCAATCGATTCAACCCGAACCCTTGAACTAGAATTCAGTAAGACTGATTTTCTCTTGTTTAGTTTGTTATTGCTTTCTTATTCTTTTAAATTTTAGTTATTTTCCCATTCAATTATTTTATCCATTCGGCTAAGAGATTATTGTTTAGCTTCTAGTGGGATTCGACCTAGTACCACTTTTGCTACAAATATTTTATTGTGAGATTAGTATTAATTTTGAGGGCTTCGACAACCCATCACTGGTGCATGGGCAGGCAGGAAGTGGAGGTAGTGTTGGACAAAATCCACAATGCCACTTGTGGAGATATCATGAGTACCCTATTCCATAAGCTACAACATTTGGGATATTATTGGCCTACGATGAAGTGGGACTCCACTAAGATGCAAAAAGAGTGTGATAAATGTGTCTCATAGAAAAACAACAAGGAATGCTTAGTGATTTGCGATGAGGACTGGAGGAAGACGTACATAGAATACCTACGGTAGCATACACTCCCCATCGACATCCAGATGCGGAGGAAGCTACTATCCAAAATCAAGAGATTCTACCTCCAAGATGGGATGCTGTATAGGAAATATCACACAAACAAACCTCTACGATGCTTAGCTGACGAAGAAATTGATGACATCTTAGAGACAACCCATAGTTCTGAATCTACAGCCCATCAAGGCTATTAGATAGTGTATGCCCTTAGCTCCAACCAGATTGATGTACTGGTGCATTTATTGTAAATGAATAAAGTACATATTTGATTTATGTTATATTGGTGTCTTTCTGTGTAATACTGATGAGACTAAAAAGTACCATATTTTTATCCCCTAATATTCACTCTTTTACATTTATTTAGCACTTAAATGGACTCATTACACTTGTATTTCGATTCAGGGCAAGAAAGAAGGCAATTGGAAGAAAACAGGGCAATTCGAATGATTTTGCACAGTTTCGGCAACATTTAGTAATTTGGGCATAACTCTCAATTCCGGAATAAGAAATGGACAATTCAAGAGGCATAAGAAAGATGAAAGAAAGGCCTACAACTTTTATGTTTTGGCTTTTGACAGATTCGGTCCACATCGAATATGAAACCGGGCCCGAGGTCGGAGCAAGTTCGTAGCCAGGCCCATTTCACAGCTAAAGCCCAACTCATAGAAGAACCTTGAAGCAGCCCAAGTTATCAACCAGCCCAACTCGAATTCAAGAACCAAGAGTCCCAATTTCGAATGTAATCTCTAGAGAGAGAGTCTTATCAGATCTAAAGTCTTGAATGTAATCCTAGAGAGATAAGAAGATTGAGATCAGATCATTAGATAAGAGATAGGATATGATTAGTTCAAAGCAGATCAGGACTCCGTGAATTTAGGATGATCTCCTAGAAGGAGTTGGAAAACAGCCCTCTCCCTCTGCTATATAAAGAGGGGGGTGAACCAGTTCTAGAATCACTCAATCCAAGGATTCAAGAGATCATCAAGCAACTCAAGCTACCAAGAGAGCAATTCGGCCACTGAGAAGCAGAGCATGGAGAGTTCGAAGATCATGAGCAACTAAGCTTTTCTTTTTTGGTTCAAGGGGGGAGGTTCGATTGTGCCATTGTGAGGTTCTGTGTTTAATTTAAGATCTTGCTTTTTAATTCAAGTATTCATTGGTTCTTATGCATACTTTCACTGGATGTAAATGTTAATTAGTCTAACAAATTAATTAATGTTGATTTTCCTACTGCTATCCATGGTTTGGTGATCCGTAATTGTCACGAATATTGGTACAAGTAGCAATTAGGTTAATATCTTTCTGGGTCAATTGTTCGTGACAGCCTTTGACCAATGTATTGACATGTTTTAACCTAAAGGGAATCGATGGAACAAGATTTGATAATTGCAGCTATCTCAATTGTTGTTATCTTGGTTTAACTGTTTTCAAAGCTTAATGCAATCACTGGTTAATATGGAACACTATCATACCCAGTTAAGTAGTGATAAGTGTTGATCGAATGCTGGGTTTGGTTAGCTGAATTAGGAAAACACAAGGTTTATTATGGCTATCCTAATAAATCTAAGGTTAAATGCTTGAATTGCAAGACTACCATGTTAGACAGTTGTTTGCCCTTAGCTTCAATCAGAAATATATACATTATGAATTTATTGTAAATGAATAAAGTACACATTTGATTCATGTTCCTGTGGTGTGTTTCTGTTTAATACCCTTAAACTGGACACTTAATGAGACTTGTGTTGGTTTAGAATATTCATAGCCATTGGGTAAGTCTGGGGAGATTTATCCTGCCAAGGCTGACACTAGTGTGCTTCCAATTGTTGGGGTGGCTTGTCTCAGCTACCAGGGTGAGACCCGAAGCACATGCAGTGTAGGATTAATAGAACCTTTGAACTGGACTAGATTTTCAGTATTGCCCTGGATCTTGCAGATAGATGGGCAAAACTGGAAAGTTGCACCTGACCCCTACACTCGATTATGATAGTACACTAAGTGTCGAATTGGGCTATTTTTGATGTACCAATCAGTGAGATCCTTAGCGGGGGTCAAAACCAGGGTATGTTGGGACACTCCGAGAATTCATCTGAGTGGGTGATCATAGTGATAGGATCAACCCCTTTTTCGGACAAAGGTAATGATCGGGGATGCACTCTCTCTAATGGAAACCAAGACTGCCGGTAGCCGATTTAAATTGTTGAGATTTTATTTTGCAAAATATATTTATATAAAGATATATATATATATATATATATATATGTTATGGTTTCAAAATGATTTGCAAAAGGTTTTAATTCCCGGGATCCATGTAAGCAGAGAGTACAACACTATTCCTTGCAGTCGAGGGAGAGGTCCTCCCTTGTCGGGCAGTGTTTGATCATTATGGGCTGAGAGGTTAAGTGTAAGACCATTGAGGATAATACCTAATGGGTTAATCTTGCATCTGCCCACAGTCCCTGGGTGTTACATGGTGGCTTGGCCCAGGGACCACTTAGGGTAAGTGTTGGGCCCATAGAGCCCATAAGATGGGTTTCAGGGGGTGCACTGTCCATAATAGTGTATTCGGCCAGGCCTTGTAACAAAGGCTGGGCTGAACCCATGTGGCAGATGTGTAGACCAATGTTTAGGTCCCACGCCATACAAGGAAGCCCAACTAGGCAATAGTTTGGAAGGCTAAGTGAGTACATAACCTTAAATGGGCATTAAGCCCATTTCGAACTGGGCTGATTTGATTAGTCAATTAAAAAGGGAGCGAATTCTGAGATGGATCAGCTGATAGGATTGGGCCTAGACCCTATCCACTTAGAGAGTCCAAGATCTAAATGAGATTTAGATTTGGAAGCCTCCTAATTGGATTAGGAGATGGCTGATCTGATCTGCTGATAAGATAAGGGTTATCCCTTATCACTTAAAGGGACTTCTAATCCAAATATGATTTGGATCAGCAACTCCTAATGGGATTAGGAGCTGATCCCTTTAAGATTATGAAAGGAGAAAGGGGCGACAATTTTTATTGATTGATGTTCAATTCTCTTCAGAGCTGAAATCACAAGAAGAGAGAATTCTGTACCCTGCGAATACTCTCTTGCTGCCTCCTTCCAGCAGCCGCCACCTCTAGTAGTTCGATCTCCTACTCTCTATAGGAGTAATCAAGATTTGATCTTGATAACAATCTTTTGGGGAAAAGATTGATTGGAGCTATATTCACAAGCCATCCCGTTGATTCTTGCGAAGGGTCAAGTTCTTTTGGAAGAACATTGTTAATTCTGCTCCATCTTGCATTGCGCCATCTTCAATAGGAGCAGATTTTGGATCCTTCCTTGGGCGTGAACACCTCCATTGGGAGATACTATTTCTCCGTATCAGGTACACCCTCCTTCCTACTCCTTTTGGTTCCGATCTGGTTGGGTTCGTGGTTCAAGATTGATCCTTGAAAAATATGGTTTTCTAAAATAGGGAATTCGATTCCCTGCAAAGATGAGATAAATTTTTGAAATTCGCCCAGTCCATTCCGCAAGACTTGGGCATTCATGTGATGGATATCCCATCCCTTCCGTGGTATCAGAGCCATGGTTCAAATCTTGAAATCCTTTTAATTCAGATCTGAACCTGTGCAAATGGGCAGAAGGTGTTCTGCCCAATTTGCGCAGATAAGTGTTTTGGGAATTTGCTCCCAAAATTTTGGGCGAATAAGCTGAAATTAAATTTTATATAAATCTGATTATTGTTTAGAATAGTTCTTTATGATTTTCTTGATTTATGGGCTGTTCATACAAGAGGAGATCGAATTCTTGGTTTGCGCAGGGAACCTGCAAGATTTGCAGTTTCTTGATTTATTCATTACATTTGGTATGTAAATAATTTTTTTTTTTATTTTTTAGACTCAATGTATTAGGTATTCGATCTGATGTAATTATAGTAGAAATTAGGTTTTCTATTTATTTATTTTTGGATCGAAGATGGCAGCGCAAGGAAGGAGATTTCGCAGATGGGACATTCGCTACCTGCGATTTACAGTTTGTGAAACTGCATTTTATGATCTAACCTCTGTTTTGCAGGACGGATTGCATGAACAGCCCTGGATTGACTGATTCTTGTTTTGTTTTATCAGTTCTTTAATTTCAGATTATTTTCTTGAATTAAAGATTTAATTAAAGATCAAACCCTAGACCCATTCGAACCAAGATTGGTTCAAATTGTTTGGACCGAATCTAGGGTTCGATCAAGGCTGAATATCAGCCCTATTTTTGTTTAATGGGCCTAAGGATTGATAATTAATTGGATATTTAATTCGGCCCAACCTGTAAGGCCCAGTTTTAAATTGTTAAAACTGCCAAAAGCCCTCTTCAAAGGATAAAGCTATATGGGCCGAATTGGGTAACCCTAATTGAGCCCATATACTTAGATGATATTAATTGTTAATATTATGGATTAAAATGGGCTTCAAATGGGTTTTTATAGATATTTAATTGATTGGATCAATTCCTCCCTACATGTGATGTATGGATGTGAGATGTGCTACGTTCATGGGCCATAAGTTCTTGACCCATGCAGATTCGATAGTGGCTCTTACGCACAGCATGGCTGAATGCACATCATTGCCATGGTGTCCCTCCTGGTCATTGGATGACCTCCCTCAATGGTGGGCTCCACACCTCCTGAAGAGGTTACGTGCGGAACCCTAGCCGATTTAGGCCCACCAAAATCTGGCTTTATGAAAGTCAATGGGAGCCACTTTGGTTTGACCTAAAATAAACTAGGGCATAATTCTTGTTCCCTCCAGTAAATATGAGTGCACGTGATAGGGAGATTCATGTGATGAACTCTCTAAAGGCCTTCCATCATTAAGATGAGGATGGGTCCTTCAGTAATGAGGAAGCGCACCAGAAAATGGGCTATCCATTTGTTGTTGGGCTTGTCTAAGTGTTTCATAAGATGATAGGGGCGTCATAGACCGATGTGGGAGGGGCTTCACCAGAAAATGGGAACTCTCTCATGGTACCTTAGCGTTCACGAATAAGATGGGTGAGCACTCACTAGACAGAAAGGTTTACCTGAAAATGGCTCTGAACCTTGTTTGACAGAGGCCAAAGGGAAAACTCATATGATGAGTGGATATGATCCTTCATAGAAAGGTGGTGGGGTTTTGCAACTGAAACAGTTGGCTCCATGCACCCTATGTGGTTTCCCACATTTCCAGAGACAAGTCACTGTCTCCGTCCCTGAGAAGGAGAGAAAACTCAGAGATGAACAAATGGGAATGGAACATAGACTAAAATCCATGTCTGTGATATGAACATGAATCAAATAAGGTTGTGGACTGATATTTGCTATTTTATCAGAAAATGGCAAACGGACAATTTGCAAAGCTTCTTGACGACAACAAGCTTAAGGGCCCAAACTATGTCGACTGATACCGTAACCTAATGCTAGTTTTAACATCTGAAAAATTGGACAAGGTAGTCAAGTCTCCTACCCCGGAGCGTCCGGGTGATAGAGCTTCCGAAGCCTGTAAGAGAGAATTCCAAGATTGGAAGGATAAAAACTCCCTAGCCCGCTGCTATGTCGTTGCTTCTTTGGACAACTCAATACAGAGGCAGTTCGATCAGATCGAACTCGCTAAGGACATATTGGACATTCTGAAAACAATGTACGAAGAGCAGAACCGTTCTACTCGGCAAAAGGTCTTGAAAATGTTCATGACCGCTCAAATGTACAAGGGGCAGAAAGTTCACGACCATTGCCTTCGGATGATGGGATACATTAACGAGCTGGAAGCCCTTGGATCCGGGCTAGATCTTGGCACTCAAGTGGATGCCATTCTGAACTCCTTGCCCTCTTCCTTCAATGGGTTCATATTAAACTACAATATGAACAAGCTGAATGTCAGCGTCCAAGAGCTCAGCAATATGTTGCAAAGGGCCGAGGACTTACTTAAGAAGGATGAGCCTGTGGTGATGCTTGTTGAAGCTAACAAAACAGGCAAGAAAAAGAGGAAAGTAAAGAAGCCTCAAAAGAAGACTACCAAGCCCAAGAAGCAAAAGAAGGACAGGACAGCAGATGCATGACACTTCTGCAAACAAACCGGCCAGTGGAAGAGGAACTGTCCTCAGTACCTGGAATCCAAGAAAGGTAATTTCGAATCTTGTGTCATAGAAACCAACTTATTGGTGGCTTCTGCGTCCTGGTGTATTGACTCCGGGGCTTCAAATCATGCGTGTAACTCACTGCAGGGGTTCAAGGTAAGCAGAAGGCTGAATGATGGAGAAGTGATGCTCTACTTGGGGACTTCTGCAAGCATTGCAGCTGCGGCAATAGGCACCGTAAAATTAAAATTTAGAGAAGGAAATATTGTACTTAAAGATTGTCTTTTTGTGCAAAATCTAAGAAGAAATTTGATTTCTGTCTCAAAACTGTGTGCGGATGGATATTCTATCTTTTTCAGTAATACGATTACTATTAAAAGAAACAATAAATTCATCGCATATGGGGAACTGGAGAACGGTTTCTATGTTCTACATCCTTCTCTAGAAACTAACATAGCCGAAACTACGTCGGATGAAATCCCCAAGAAAAGAGCACGTGATATAGCTAATCCCACGTGCCTGTGGCATTACCGACTTGGCCATATCGGTATTGACCGAATCACAAGACTGGTAAAGGATGGTCCTTTGGATTTTCTAACTGTAGAAGATCTTCCCACTTGTGAGCCTTGCCTTCAGGGTAAGATGACAAAGAGGCCATTTAACGGTAAGCCTGAAAGATGTACAGGCATGCTTGACCAACACGTAAGTGTTAGGACCCGTAAGTGTTAGGACCCGTAACCAACACGTGTATTTCATTACATTCACTAATGACTATTCTCGGTATGGTTACGTGTACCTAATGAGACAAGTTTGAATCCTTTGAAAAGTTCAAAGAGTTCAGACAAGAGGTCGAGAAACATTTAGGGAGAGAAATTAAGTCCCTTCAATCAGATCGAGGCGGCGAATATCTCTCTGATGAATTCAGGGACTACTTAAAGGTAAATGGGATAGTATCACAGTTAGCTCCTCCTGCTACACCACAACTTAACGGGGTTTCAGAGAGGAGGAATAGGACCCTATTAGATATGGTTCGATCACTTCTCATCCATTCAGAGTTACCCACATCTTTTTGGGGATACGCATTAGAGACTGCGATATACGTGCTGAACTGGGTTCCAACCAAATAGGTTCCTAAGACTCTTTATGAGCTTTGGATGGGAAAGAAACCAAGTGTACGACACTTGAAGATTTGGAGTTGTCCAGCTCACGTTAAAAGAATGAATCCGGACAAATTGGAATCCAAGACCAGCCGTTGCCTATTCGTAGGCTACCCAAAGGGCTCAGTGGGCTACCTATTCTATGATCCAAGTGAGCAGAAGGTGTTCTGCAGTCGGAATGCACAATTCTTGGAAAAAGACTACATCCTGGACAATCTTCGTCAGGAAATTGTTCTTGATGAGGAGAGTTCAAATGTAGTGGGAGGTGTCCCACAAGTTCTAGGTAGTGACCAACCTAGAAGATTTACCCGGGTGTCCAGGCAACCGGTCCGTTTTGGTTACGATCAGGATAGTTACTTGGTTGAAACCTTGACTAGTGAAGAGGATCCCGTGACTTATACGGAAGCTATGTTCGGCATAGACTCCCTTAAATGGGTAGATGCCATGAGAGTTGAGATGGACTCAATGGAGACCAATGGAGTCTGGACTCGGGTGGATCCGCCCTCCGGGGTAAAAGCAATTGGTTGCAAATGGATCTACAAGAGGAAGAAGGGCCCCGATGGCAGGGTTGAGACCTACAAAGCTTGTCTGGTGGCGAAAGGATACACTCAGAAAGAAGGCATCGATTATGGGGAAACCTTTTCGCCCGTGGCCATGCTTAAATCCATTAGGATCCTGCTAGCTATAGCAGCTTACTATGACTATGAGATTTGGCAGATGGATGTCAAAACTGCGTTCCTGAATGGAGATCTTACTGAAGATATCTATATGCAGCAACCGCGGGTTTTGTAGCTGTGGGTTAGGAACACATGGTCTGTAAGTTGAATAGATCCATATATGGACTCAAGCAAGCTTCTAGAAGTTGGAACATCCAATTTGACTCTACGATCAAAAAGTTTGATTTTGAGCAGAATTCGGATGAACCCTGTGTTTACAGGAAGATCAGTGGTGACAAGGTTACATTTCTGGTTCTGTATGGAGATGACATTCTACTCATTGGGAATGATGTAGGAATGTTAACTATGATAAAAGTATGGCTATCATAGCAATTCTCCAAGAAAGACCTTGGAGAAGCCTCTTATATACTAGGTCTTCGACTCTATAGAGATAGATCGAAGCGGATAATAGGATTATCCCAATCTGCTTATATTGACAAAATAGTCAAGAGATACAGCATGGAAAACTCCAAGAAAGGAAATGTTCCTTTCAGGCATGGAGTCAATCTCTCCAAGAAGATGTCTCCAAAGACCTTTGAGGAGATCGAGAGCATGAAAGACGTTTCCACTGCCTCAACCGTATGGAGTATCATGTATGCCATGCTGTGCACTCGTCTTGACATTGCCCAGGCAGTGAGTGTAGTAAGCAGATTCCAGGCCAACCCAGGGCAGGAGCATTGGACTGCTGTGAAATGCATACTTAAGTACCTTCGAAGGACAAAAGAGTTTTGTCTAGTATTCGATGGTAGTTCACTACAGATCCAAGGGTATACAGATGTGGATTTCCAGTCAAATCTGGATGATAGAAAGTCTACATCTGGATACGTTTTCACGATAGGATCGTGTGCTGTTTGCTGGAGGGGTCTATAGCAGACTCCACAACCGAGGCCGAATACATTGCTGCAAGTGAAGTGGCCAAGGAAGCCGTGTGGATGAAGAAGTTCGCTCACGAATTGGGAGTAGTTCCATCCAGCACATCACCCATCCCATTGTTGTGTGACAACAATGGAGCGATTTCTCAGGCTAAGGAGCCACGAGCCCACTCGAAGTCGAAGCACATCGAGAGGAAGTACAACGTACTCCGGGAGATTGTTGGTAGAGGGGACATCTTGATTCAGAAGGTAGCATCAACGGAGAATGTATCAAACCCATTGACTAAGCCACTGGCACAGAAAGTGTTGGAGAGACACGTGGAAAGTATGGGACTCCGGCTTATACTAGATTGGACCTAAGTGCAAGTGGGAGCTGTTAGATAGTTGTATGCCCTTAGCTTCAATCAGAAATATGTACATTATGAATTTATTGTAAATGAATAAAGTACACATTTGATTCATGTTCCTATGGTGTGTTTCTGTGTAATGCCCTTAAACTGGACACTTAATGAGACTTGTGTGAGTTTAGAATGTTCACAGCCATTGGGTAAGTCTGGGGAGATTTATCCTGCCAAGGCTGACACTGGTGTGCTGCCAACTGTTGGGGTGGCTTGTCTCGGCTACCAGGGTGAGACCCGAAGCACATGTAGTGTAGGATTAATAGAACCTTTGAACCGGACCAGATTTCCAGTATTGCCCTGGACATTGGAGATAGATGGGCAAAACTGGAAAGTTGCACCTGACCCCTAGACTCGATTATGATAGTACACTAGGTGTCAGATTGGGCTATCTTTGATGTACCAATCAGTGAGATCCTTAGCGGGGGTCAAAACCTGGGTATGTTGGGACACTCCGAGAATTCATTTGAGTGGGTGATCATAGTGATAAGATCAGCCCCTTTGTCGGACAAAGGTAATGATCAGGGATGCACTCTCTCTGATGGAAACCAAGACTGCCGGCAGCCGATTTCAATTGTTGAGATTTTGTTTTGAAAAAGATATTTATATAAAGATATATATATGTTATGGTTTCAAAATGATTTGCAAAAGGTTTTAATTCCTGGGATCCATGTAAGTAGAGAATTCCTCCCTTGTCGGGCTGTGTTTGATCATTATGGGCTGAGAGGTTAAGTGTAAGACCATTGAGGATAATACCTGATGGGTTAATCTTGCATCTGCCCACAGTCCCTGGGTGTTATGAGGTGGTTTGGCCCAAGGACCACTTAGGGTAAGTGTTGGGCCCATAGAGCCCATAAGATGGGTTTCAGGGGGTGCACTGTGCATAACAGTGTATTCGGCCAGGCCTTGTAACAAAGGCTAGGGTGAACCCATGTGGCTGATGTGTAGATCAATGTTTGGGTCCCACGCCATACAAGGAAGCCCAACTGGGCAGCATTTTGGAAGGCTAAGTGAGTACATAACCTTAAATGGGCCTTAAGCCCATTTCGAATTGGGCTGATTTGATCAGTCAATTCAAAAGGGGGCAAATTCTGAGATGGATCAACTGATAGGATTGAGCCTAAACTCTATCCACTTAGAGAGTCCAAGATCTAAATGAGATTTAGATATGGAAGCCTCCTAATTGGATTAGGAGATGGCTGATCTGATCTGTCGATAAGATAAGGGTTATCCCTTATCACTTAAAGGGACTTCTAATCGAAATATGATTTGGATCAGCAACTTCTAATGGGATTAAGAGCTGATCCCTTTAAGATTATGAAAGGAGAAAGGGGCCGCAACTTTTATTGATTGATTTTCAATTCTCTTTAGAGCTGAAATCACAAGAAGAGAGAATTCTGCACCCTGCGAATACTCTCTTGCCGCCTCCTTCCTGCAGCCTTCACCTCGAGTAGTTTGATCGCCTAATCTCTACAGGAGTAATCAAGATTTGATCTTGATACCAATCTTTTGGGGAAAAGATTGATTGGAGCTGTATTCACAAGCCATTCTGTTGATTCTTCCGAAGGGTCAAGTTCTTTTGGAAGAACATTGCTGATTCTGCTTCATCCTGCACTGCGCCATTTTCAGTGGGAGCAGATTTTGGATCCTTCCTTGGGCGTGAACACCTCCATTAGGAGATACTGTTTTTCCGTATCAGGTACACCCTCCCTCCTACTCCTTTTGGTTCAGATCTGGTTTGGTTTATGGTTCAAGATTGATCCTTGAAAAATATGGTTTTCTAAAATAGGGAATTCGATTCCCTGCAAAGATGGGAGAAATTTTTGAAATTCACCCAGTCCATTCCGCAAGACTTGAGCGTCCATGTGATGGATATTCCATCCCTTCATACTATAGTCTACCTATGATCGATGGCCAATTGACTAACCTGAACCCTTGAACCAGAATTTGGTAAGACTGATTTCTCTTGTTTGTTTAGTTTGTTATTACTCTCTTTTAATTTCAGTTATTTAATTTTCCCACTCAGTGATAATATTCATTTGGCTGAGAGACTACTGTTAGCTCCCTGTGGGATTCGACCCAGTACCACTTTTTTACAAAAATTTTATTGTGAGACTAGCATTAATTTTGAGGGCTTCGACAGCCCGTCAAATACCCTTAAACTAGACACTTATGATACTCGTGTTAGTTTAGAATTTTCACAACCATTGGGTAGATCTGGGGAGATTTTGTCCTACCAAGACTGACATTGATGTGCCGCCAAGTTGGTTGGGGTGGCTTGTCTCAGCTGCCAGGGTGAGACCTGAGGTACATGTAGTGTGGGTTTTCTTGAAACCTTGAATCAGACCAAATTCCAATATTGCCCTAGACCATAGAGATAAATGGATAAAACTGTAATGTTACACCTGACCCCTAGACTCGATTATGGTACTGCGCTAGGTGCCGGATTGGCTGTCTTTGATATGCCAATCAATGGGATCCTTAATCGGGTAAAAACTTGGGTATGTTGGGGCAGTCCGAGAAACTGTAATGTCACACTTGACCCCTAGACTCGATTATGGTACCGCACTAGGTGTCGGATTGGCTGTCTTTGATATGCCAATCAATGGGATCCTTAATCGGGTAAAATCCTGGGTATGTTGGGGCAGTCCGAGAATTCACCTGAGTGGGTGATCATAGTGACAGGACCAACCCCTTTGTTGGACAAAGTTAATGATTGGGGAATTCAGTCTCTCTGATGGAAACCTAAATTCCCGGCAGTTGATTTCAAATTGTTGAGATTTGTTTTGCAAAATATATTTATATAGAGATATACATATATATTTCGGTTTCACAAAATGTTTGCAAAAGATTATAATTCCTAGGATCCATGTGAGTAGAGAGTCCAACACTATACCTTATAGCCGAGGGAGAGGTCCTCTCTTGTTGGGTAGTGTTTGATCATTATGAGTTGAGAGGTTAAGTGTAAGACCATTGAAGGTTATACCTAATGGGTTAATCTTGCATCTGCCCATAGTCCTTGGGCCTTCATAAGGCGGTTGGACCCAAGGACCATTTAGTGTAAATGTTGGGCCCATTAAGAGTCCATATTGATGGACTTAGGGGTTCACTATGTTCTACAGTGAATTTGGCCAGGCCTTGTAACAAAGGCTAGGCTGAACCTATGTGGCTGATGTGTAGATCAATGCTAGGGTCCCACGCTATACAAAGAGAACTAAGCTAGCCAGCATTTAAAGGGAAAGTGAACTATGTAACTAAATGGGCATAAAGCCCATTCCGAACTGAGCTTAAGTAAGTTAATTAAAAAGGGGCGAATTTTGGTTTATTATCTGATTAGGATTAGCTAAAGGATAAAATAAGTCTTATCCATTTAAAAGTCCAGATCCAAATATCAGATTTGGGTCAAGAAACTCTTTCCTAATTAAAAAGGGTCAAGAACTTAAGGAGAATTCTACAAATTGCTGAGTATGTAAAACTGGTGAATTCACCCTCTAACCCAATTCAATTTCCATCTTTGGATCTGATCAAGAAAAGTTCTTGATATTGTTTCTTGCTAGAAGAAACAATCTAAGTCGTGTTCACCAGCCCCTTGCGTGATTCTTGCTGAAGAATTAGGGTTATTGCTGAAGAACCGCTTTGCTGATCCTGCCTCACCATAAGTTGTATCATCTTCAGTGGAGGCAGGTTTTGGTCACCTCTTTGGGTGTGAACACCTACGTTGGGAGTTATTGTTATTCCGTATCAGGTATATCCCTACTTTCTTCCTTTTGGTTTCAGATCTAGTCTGGTTTGTTTCAAGAACAAACCTTGAAAATGTAGTTTTCTAAATTAGGGAATAGGATTCTCAGAAGGGAGAAAGAAAATTTTTGAAATTTCGCCCAACCTCCCTGCAAGGTTTGGCCATCCATATAATGGATCTCCCTTCCCTTCAGGGGTATTAGAGCCAGGTTTAATTCTTGAACCAAATCAGACCTGATTTGAACCTGCGCAAAGGGGCAGAATCGATTCTACCCGATTTGCGCAGATTGTTGTTTTTTTGGGAATTGGTTCCTAGTTTTTGGGTGTATGGTCTGAAAATTAATTCTTTATTTATTTGCAATAATTATAGAAATGTTCTATATTTATTTCTTGATTTATGGGTTGTTCGTATGGTGGAGATCGAAATCTTTATTGGCACAAAGAATTTACGCACCCTTCTGCATTATTCTATTTAATTCAGTTTGTAAATATATATTTTTTATTTTTAGACGAAATGTATAGGATTTATTCTGATGTAATTAATAGAAAATTAGTTTTTTTCTATTTTTTTTATTAGAAGAACTATTGGAAGCGTGCGAAGGAGAAGATTTTGTAGAACCAAATCCAGCTATCTGTCATTTGTAGATTTGGAATCTACGATGTACGAACTAACTTTTTTCTTGCAGGATTGCAACCACACGAACAACCCTCTGATTCTTGGATCTTGTAATAGACACCAAACTCTAGGCCGATTTGACCCAGATTGGACCAAATCTGTGGTTCAATAGGGTCTGTTCTCAGCCCTAAATTTTGATTATGGGCCACGGGTTTGATGGCCCATAAAAAGATCTAATTCGGCCCACTCCTATATTAGCCTAAATTAGCACAAATGCTATATGGGCCGAACTGCTTTTTGCAGTTTAGCCTATATACCTAGATAATGTTATATGATAATGTTATGGGCTATAAATGGGCTGATATTGTTTTAACCTAATTAATTAGGGTATTATAGTTTTTGTGATTGATTGGATCAATTGTCATGCATGTGGATGTGTGTGATATGTGATGTGCTACGTACATGGGCCATAAGCACTTGGCCCATGTTCATTCATTAGTGGCTCTCTGCGCACACCATGACTGAATGCACATCATTGCCATGGTGTCCTTAAGATCATTAGATGATCTCCCTTCCTGATGGGCCCCATTTCAGCTTCCTTCCCAAGAGGAACTGTGCGGAACCTTAACCCGTTTAGGGCCCCATCTACATCTGATTTTGAGAAAGTCAGTGGGAGCCACTTTGGTTTGACCTAAATAAGAATTAGGGCATAATTACTTGTTCCCTACAGCAAAATATAAGTGCATGTGATAAGGAGATTCATACGATGTGTTAGACAGTGTATGCCCTTAGCTGCAATCGAAATGATGTACCTTATGACATTTAATGAATAAAGTACATATTTGATTCATGTTATTATGGTTTGTTTCTGTGTAATACCCTTAAACTGGACACATATGAGATTCGTGTTAGTTTAGAATGTTCACAACCATTGGATAAGTCTAGGGAGATTTGTCCTGCTAAGGTTGACACTGATGTGCCACCAAGTTGGCTGGGGTAGCCTGTCTCAGCTGCTAGGGTGAGACCCGAGGTACATGCAGTGTAGGTTTTCTTAAAACCCTGAACTGGACCAGAATTCCAATATTGCCCTAGACCTTGGAGATTGATGGGCAGAACTGGAATGTTACACCTGACTCCTTGGCTCGATTATGATACTGCACTAGGTGTCGGATTGGGCTGTCTTTGATATGCCAATCAGTGAGATCCTTAGAGGGGGTCAAAACCTGGGTGTGTTGGAACAGTCCGAGAATTCATCTAAGTGGGTGATCATAGTGACATGATCAGCCCCTTTGTTGGACAAAGGTAATGATCGGGGATGCACTCTTTCTGATGGAAACCAAAGCTGCCGGCAGCCAATTTCAATCGTTGAAATTTGTTTTTTGCAAAATATATTTATATAAACATTTACATATATATTACGGTTTCAAAATGTTTGCAAAAGGTTTTAATTCCCAGGATCCATGTGAGTAGAGAGTGCAACATTGTTCCTTGCAGCCGAGGGAGAGGTCCTCTCTTGTTGGGCAGTGTTTGATCATTATGGGTGAGAGGTTAAGTGTAAGACTATTGAGGGTAATACCTGATTGGCTAATCTTGCATCTGCCAACAGTCCCTGGGTTTTTATAAGGTGGCTTGGCCCAGGGACCACTTAGTGTAAGTATTGGGCCCATTAAGAGCCCATGGTGATGGGCTCAGGGGTTCACTGCCCATAATAGTGAATTTGGCTAGGCCTTGTAATAGAGGCTTTGCTTAACCCATGTGGCTGATGTGTAGATCAATGTTTGGGTCTCACACCATACAAGGAAACCCAACTGGGCAGCGGTCTGGAGGTTAGTGAGCACATGGACTTAATTGGCCTAAAGCCCAATTCAAACTAGTCTAATTTGATTAGTTAAAGAGGGGCGGATCTGGGATTTGGATCAGCAGATAGGATAAGGGATTATCCTTATCCACTCAGATAGTACAGATCCAAATAAGGATTTGGATCAGGAAGCTCCTAATGAGATTAGGAGGGCAGATCTAATTTGCAGATAAGATAAGGGCTTATCCTTATCACTTAAAGAGAGTCCAGATTCAAATAAGGATTTGAGTTAGGAAACTCCTAATGGGATTAGGGGTTGATCTCTTTAAGGCTGTAAAAGGAGGAGGAGGGCGAACAATTCAAAACAACATCTCAACACAACTGAACTTATATCACAAAAAGAGTGAAGACAACTACAGTAAGACTGTGCCTTCTTCTGCTCTTGCACGCTCCTCCTACTGCCGCCATTGCCAGTTCGATCTCCACTGTAGGAGCAATCAAGAAGAGTTCTTGATATGAATTTTGGAGAAAAACTGATCTGAAGTCATGCTCACATTCCCTCCATCGAATTCTTGCTGAAGGATTTGGTTTTTGTGAAGAACTTACTGATTCTGCTCCACCCTACGTTGTGTCATCTTCAGTGGGAGCAGTCTTTGGAGTTTTCCTTGGGTGTAAACACCTTCGTTGGGAGTTACTGCTACTCTGTATCAAGTATATCCCTCTCCTACCTTTTGGTTTTAGATCTGGTCCGATTCTTGGTTCAAGATTGATCATTGAAAATGCAAATTTTCTAAAACAAGGAATGTGATTCCCACATGGGAGAGAGAGAAATTTTTGAAATTTCACCCAACCTACCTGCAGGGTTCGGCTATCCATATGATGGATCTCTCATCCCTTCAGTGGTATCAGAGCCATGGTTCAAATCTTGAACCAAAATATATCAGATCTGAACCTGCACAAATGGGTAGAAGGCGTTCTACCCGATTTGCGCAGATTGTGGTTTTTCTAGGAAATTGTTTCGCAGATCAAGGGTGAATGATATGAAATTAATTCTTTATAAATCTGAGATTTATTTAGATTTGTTCATTATAATTTTCTTGATTTATGGGCTGTTCATACAAAGGAGATCGAATTCTTTATTGGCGTAGGATATCTGCGATTTTGCAGTTCTATTAATTTTGGTCTGTAACTATCTATTTTAATTTCTAGACTGAATGTATAGGAATTCGATCTAATGTAATATTAATAGAAAGATTAGGGTTTTCTATTTATTTTATTTCAAGATCGAAGCTGGATGCGTAGGAGAAGGAGATTTCGCAGATGGAGAAATTGCTATCTGCGATTTGTAGTTTATGAAACTACAAACTATGATCTAACATCTGTTTTGCAGGTTGGGAGATGTGCGAACAACCCTGTTACTGATTTCTGTTTGTCTTTGATCAGTAATTAATTTCAGATCATTTTCTTGAATTAAAAATCAAACCCTAGACCCATTCGAACCAGATTGGACCAAACTAGTTGGACCGAATCTATGGTTCGATGGGGGCTGCCCTAATTTCCCACTTTTGGGTCAAGGGATTGATGTTTAATTGTGGGACTTAATTCGGCCCACACTTCTAAGGCCCAGTTTTAAGGTGTTAAAACTACTAAAGCCCACTAACTGCAAAAAAGCTATATGGGCCGAACTTCTAACTGCTATTCAACCCATATACCTAGATAATATTAATCAGTAATATTATGGACTAAATTGGGCTTTAATAATGAGCTTTACATATATTAATTTATTGGACCAATTCTATCCTTGCATGTGATGTATGGATGTGTGATGTGCAACGTACATGGGCCATAAGTACTTGGCCCATGCAGATTCGATAGTGGCTCTTACGCACACCATGGCTGAACGCACATCATTGCCATGGTGTCCTAAAGATCATTAGATGATCTCCCTCAATGGTGGGCCCCACACCTCCCCTAAAGAGGATTCGTGCGGAACCCTAGCCATTTAGGGCCCACCTAGATCTGGCTTTATGAAAGTTAGTGGGGGTCACTCTGGTTTGACCTAAATTAAATTAGGGCGTAATAACTTTGTTCCCTCCTAAAATATGAGTGCATGTGATAGGGAAATTCATATGATGAACTCTCTAAAGGCCTTCCATCATTAGCATGAAGATGGGTCCTTCAGTTACGAGGAGATGCACCATAAAATTAGGCTATCCAGGTGATGCTAGATCTGTTGGAATGTTTCATAAGATTATAGGGGCATCATAGACCGATGTGGGAGGGGCCTATCCTAAAATGGAAGACTCTCTCACGGTACCTTGGCGTTCACGAATATGATGGGTGAGCACTCATTGGACATAAAGGTTTAATCTAAAATGGCAATAAACCTTGTCTGATAGAGGCCAAAGGGAAAGCTCATACTATGAGTGGATATGATCCTTCACAGAAAGGTGGTGGTGTTATGCAGCTGAAACAGTTGACTCCATGCGCCCTATGTGATTTCCCACATTTCCAGAGACAATTCCTAGTCTCTGTCACTGAGATTGGAGGGAAATCTCAGAGATGAATAAATGGAAATGGAACATAGATTAAAAGCCATATCTATGTAGATAACATGAATCAAATTAGGTTGTTGACTGATGTTTTCCTTTTATCAGAAATGGCAAACAGACAATTTGCAAAGCTGTTGGAGGACAAAAAATTTAAAGGACCAAACAATGCTAACTGGTACCGTAACCTTATACTAGTCCTAACTTCTGAGAAGTTGGACAAGGTGGCTAAAAACCCTACCCTGGAGCATCCGGGTGATAGGGCTTCTGAGGCCCATAGGAGGGACTACCAAGAGTGGAAAGAGAAAAATTCCTTGGCCCGGTGCTATATCATTGCCTCCCTGGACAACCCGATACAGAGGCAGTTCGATCAGATTGAGCTGGCCAAGGACATATTGGACAGTCTAAAGATAATGTACGAAGAGCAGAATCGTTCTACTCAGCAAAAGGTCTTGAAACAGTTCATGACCGCTTAGATGTTCAAGGCCAGCAGATTCATGACCATTGTCTTCAGATGATGGGCTATATCAATGAAATTGAGGCTCTTAGATACAGGCTAGACCATGTCACTAAGGTAGACGTCATCATGAATTCTTTATCTCTCTCCTTCAATCCATTCATCATGAATTACAACATGAACAAGCTGAATGTCAGCATTCAGGAACTCAGTAATATGTTGCAGAGGGTCGAGAACTGATTAAAAAAGATGAGCCTCTTGTTTTGCTTGTTGAAGCTAGCAAGTCGGGCAAGAAAAAGAGGAAGGCAAAGAAGAAACCCTAGAAGAAAGCCACCAAGTCCAAGAAGCAGAAGAAGGATAGAGCATCAGATGCTTGTCACTTCTGCAAACAGACCGGCCACTGGAAGATGAACTGTCCTCAATACCTGGAATCCAAGAAAGGTAATTTCGAATCCTATGTCATAAAAACCAATTTGTTGGTAACTTCTGCTTCCTGGTGTATTGACTCCGGGGCATCGACTTATGCGTATAACTCACTGCAAGGGTTCAGGATAAGCAGAAGACCGAGTGACGGAGAAGTAACTCTTTACTTGGGGACTTCTGCAAGTGTTGCAGCTACGGCTATAGGAACCGTAGAGTTAATTTTCAGAGAATGAATAATTGTACTAAAAGATTGTCTTTACGTACAGAATTTTAGAAGAAATTTGATTTCTGTTTCAAAATTGTGTGCGGATGGACATTCTATTCTTTTTGGTAATACGATTAATATTAAAAGAAATAACAAATTCATCACATACGGAGAACTTAAGAATGGTCTCTATGTTCTCCATCCTTCTCTGGAAACTAACATAGCTGGAACTACGTTGGTTGACATCCCCAAGAAAAGAACCCATGATACAGTTAAGCCCACGTGCCTGTGGCATTAACGACTTGGCCATATTAATATAGATCATATCACAAGGTTGGTAAAGGATGGTCCTTTGGATTTTCTAACTGTAGAAGATCTTCCCACCTGTGAACCTTGCCTTCAGGGTAAGATGACGACTGTGATTTAACGGTAAGCCTAAAAGATATACAGGCACGCTTAACCTTATACATACTGATGTATGTGGTCCCCTGAATGTTAGGACTCGTAACCCGCACGTGTATTTTATTACATTCACCGATGATTATTTTCGGTATGGTTACGTGTACCTAATGAGACACAAGTCTGAATCATTTGAAAAGTTCAAAGAGTTCAGACAAGAGGTTGAGAAACAATTAGGGAGAGAAATTAAGACCCTTCGATCAAATTGAAGTGGCGAGTATCTCTCTGACGAATTCAGGGACTACTTAAAGGTCAACGGGATAGTATCATAGTTGGCTCCTCCTACTACACCACAACTAAACAGTGTTTCAGAGAGGAGGAATAGGACCTTATTGGATATGGTCCGGTCACTTCTTGTGCACTCAGAGTTACCCACATCCTTTTGGGGTTACGCATTAGAGACTGTGATATACATGCTGAATTGGGTTCCAACCAAATCAGTTCCGAACACTCCATATGAACTTTGGATCGAAAAGAAACCAAGTGTCAGACACTTGAAGATTTGGGGTTGTCCAACACACGTTAAAAGAACGAGTGCGAACAAACTGGAATCCAAGACCATCTATTGCCTATTCGTCGGCTACCCCAAGTGCTCTGTGGGTTACCTATTCTATGACCCTAATGAACAGAAGGTTTTCTGTAGCCGAAATGCCCATTTCTTGGAGGAAGATTACATCCTGAACAATCATTATCAAGAAGTTGTTCTTGATGAAGAGAGTTCAGGGTCAGCGGGAGATATCCCACAAGTTCCAGGTAATGACCAACCTACGAGATCTACCCGGGTATCTAGGCCTCCAGTTTGTTTCGGCTATGACCGGGATAGTTTCCTAGTGGAAGCTACGACCAGTGAGGAGGATCCTATGACTTATACGGAAGCTATGTTGGACATAGATTTCTTGAAGTGGGTAAATGCCATGAGTGCTGAGATGGACTCAATGGAAACTAATGGAGTCTGGACTCTAGTAGATCCGCCCGCTGGGGTAAAAGCAATTGGTTGCAAATGGATCTATAAGAGGAAGAAGGGCCCTGATGGTAAGGTTGAGACCAACAAGGCTCATCTGGTGGCGAAAGGGTATACTCAGAAAGAGGGCATTGATTATGAGGAAACCTTTTCGTCGGTGGCCATGCTTAAATCCATTAGGATCCTGCTAGTTGTAGTAGCATACCATGGCTATGAGATTTAAAAAATGGATGTCAAAACTGCATTCCTGAATGGAGATCTTACTGAAGATATCTATATGTAGCAACCGCAAAGTTTCATAGTTGCGGGTCAGGAACACATGGTATGTAAATTAAATATGGACTTAAGCAAGCTTCTAGGAGTTGGAACATCCGGTTTGACTCTACTGTCAAAAAGTTAAACTTTGAGCAGAACCCGGATGAGCCCTATGTTTATAGGAAATCAAGTGGAGATAAGGTTGCATTTCTGGTTCTGTATGTAGATGACATTCTACTCATTGGGAATGATGTAGGAATGTTGACTACGGTGAAAGTGTGGCTTTCGCAACAATTCTCCATGAAAGATCTTAGAGAAGCCTCCTATATACTGGGTCTTCGACTCTATAGAGATAGATCGAAGAGGATAATAGGATTATCCCAATCTGCTTACATTGACAAAATCATCAAGAGATACAACATGGAGAACTCCAAGAAAGGAAATGTTCCTTTCAGGCACGGAGTCACTCTCTCCAAGGGGATGTCTCCCAAGACTCCCGAGGAGATTGAGGGCATGAAGGACGTTCCCTATGCCTCCCGAGGAGATTGAGGGCATGAAGGACGTTCCCTATGCCTCCGTCGTAGAGAGCATCATGTATTTCATGCTGTGCACTCATCCTGACATTGCTCAGGCAGTGAGTGTGGTAAGCAGAATCCAAGCCAACACAAGGCAGGAGCACTGGACTGCTGTGAAAAACATACTTAAGTACCTTCGAAGGACAAAAGAGTTTTGTCTGGTATTCGATGGTAGCTCACTACAGATCCAAGGGTATACTGATGCCAACTTCTAGTCAGATCCAGATGATAGAAAGTCTACATCTAGGTATGTTTCCATGATAGAATCGTGTGCTATTTGCTGAAAGTCAGCAAATAGGGGTCCTAAGTAGTAAGAATAACAGTCCACAACCCAAGCCGAATACATTGCCGCAAGTGAAGCTGCCAAAGAAGCCGTATGGATGAAGAAGTTCATTCATGAATTGGTAGTAGTTCCATCCAACAGATCACCCATTCCGTTGTTGTGTGACGACAATGGAGCTATTGCTCAGGCTAAGGAGCCACGAGCCCACTCGAAGTCAAAGCACGTCGAGAGGAAGCACCATGTACTGCGGGAGATAGTGGGAAGAGGGGACATCCTGATTCAGAAGGTAGCATAAGCGAAAAATGTAGCAGACCCATTGACTAAGCCACTAACACAGAAAGTGTTTGAGAAACACGTGGAAAGTATGGGACTCCGACTTATACTAGATTGGACCTAAGTGCAAGTGGGAGTTGTTAGACAGTGTATGCCCTTAGCTCCAATCGAAATTATGTACCTTACGACATTTAATGAATAAATTATATATTTGATTCATGTTATTATGGAGTGTTTCTGTGTAGTACTCTTAAACTAGACACATATGAGACTCGTGTTAGTTTAGAATGTTCACAGCCGTTGGATAAGTCTGGGGAGATTTATCTTGCTAAGGCTGACACTGATGTGCCACCAAGTTGGTTGGGGTAGCCTGTCTCAGCTGCTAGGGTGAGACCTGAGGTACATGTAGTGTAGGTTTACTTGAAACCCTAAACCGGACCAGAATTCCAGTATTGCCCTAGACCTTGGAGATTGATGGTCAAAATTGGAATGTTACACCTGACCCCTAGACTCGATTATGATACTACACTAGGTGTCGGATTGGGTTGTCTTTGATATGCCAATTAGTGAGATCCTTAGAGGGGATGAAAACCTGGGTATGTTGGGACAGTCTGAGAATTCATCTAAGTGGGTGATCATAGTGACAGGATCAGCCCCTTTGTTGGACAAAGGTAATGATGGGGGATGCACTCTCTCTGATCGAAACCAAAGCCGCCAATAGCCGATTTCAATCGTTGAAATTTGTTTTTTGCAAAATATATTTATATAAACATATACATATATATTACGGTTTCAAAATGTTTGCAAAAACTTTAAATTCCTGGGATCCATGTGAGTAGAGAGTGCAACACTATTCCTTGCAGCCGAGGCAGAGGTCCTTGATGAACATACAATTTATCTATAATTTATGAGGATGTCAGTTTTATTTATATTTGTCCTAATTTAGCTTAATGCTAAAAAAAGATTTCATAGGGTATCTAATCCAAGAAAAAGAAGGCAAAAGGTAAGAAAAGAAGGTCCAAAAAGACCAAATTCAGCCCAGCCCGGTTATGAAAGCAAGAGAGCACACTTCGACCCAAGAAGTACAAGTTGATTCCTTGAAAAAACCCAAGAAAAGAAAGCCTTAGCAAAGAGTAAAACTCGGCCCAGCAGAGAAGGCCCATTCTTAGCCCAAAAGAGCAACCTAGAGTGTAGCTATCATGTGCTAAGAGGGAGCTTAAGTGCAGCTTAAATAGCAGCCCAAAGAGATAGGAGCGACAACCCTTAGAAGGCTTTCAAGAGAACTCTAGAAAGTTCAAGAAGGGGGTGTAATACACCCCATTCTAGAGGCTTCTAGAAGGGGCAAGAGCCCCCTTGAAAATCTATATAAGGAGGCCTCTAGAAGGGGGGGGGGAGGTGTTCAATTGCTTGAGATAAAGGCTCTCCCATTCCTAGAGGTTCAAACACCTTAAAGAGAAGAGAAGAGAAGAAGGGATAGGTGCAAGGAGGAGAAGAAGTAGTGCTGAAGGAGTTCAAGTCAAGCTAGTAAGAAGAGAATGTGAGTTTGAAATTGGGGGTTTTTGATTCAGAGATCTATTGTAATAATTTCATTCTAGTTTTATTTTCTTTTGATTCGAATTCAACTTCCTTGTTGTATTTTTTTTTCTTTCCCCCTCTTCAATTTTTCTTGATGTAATTAAGTTTGTAAAATTTCATTTCAGCAATCAATTTCCTTTTGATTCATTCGAATGGGTGTGAATTATTCTTGAAAATTCTTGAATAGGGGTTAATTGTAGATCAATTCAGCCAATTAAACTTTCAAAACTCAGATCTGAATTCTCAGATCTGAGATTGCAAGATCTGAATTGCTTGAAATAGAATTCTGATCTGCAAATTTTCAGATTGGCCAAATTGATCTAAGCTTGGAATTCTTAGAGTGCTTGAGAAAGACTCTAGGAATTCAGATCTACTATTCAAGAACTGAATTGGATGCAAGGTTAGAGATAAATTGCACAATTTAGTTGGTGATCAATTCAGATTTGAATTGATGCCTTAGAAGTGTTTGAAGAAATGCATGCATGGGATTAGATCCTTGATAGAGATATGGGGATCATCACTAATGCATAGGATGAACATGCACTCGAAAGAGGATGTTCATGACCTTGGGGTTTCACCAAACCAAGGCTTATTCACAATCTATTCGAATGATTCAATTTGATTGATTGCTGAATTCTGAGATTAACATTAACTGCTTACTCTTCTAACCTGAATTGAAGGAAATTGGGCCAATAATTTAGATAGATTTTAGTTTAGGAGTTTTGATTTATTGTTGATCAGATAAGAAATGCCCAATTTAGTATTGATAATTGTTTCCTAAATCCTCATGAGAACGATACTTTATTCACTACTTTACTACTTGAATGGCTAGTGCAATTGCTAGTGTCACAATGAGCCACATCAAGTTTTTGGCGCCGTGGCCGGGGATTTAAGGAAACAATATTAGGAAACATTGAGCATTTTTAATCTGGTCTCATTCAGCATTGCATTCATAGTTCATTTAATTTGCTTAATTTTACATTTTAGCTTTGAATGCAATTACTGTACTACTGTAGTTTTGTTTCTTTTTTCTTCAGTAGATTACTTCCTTTCCTAGTTTCAGTTTCATTTTAATAAAGGTAGATCTGATTTTCTTTCAATCTTGGAGCTGTTACCTTCAAAAAGAAAAAAGCAACAAGAGAAAAAAATTTACAAAAACATGAGTGTTACAGATCTGAGTTGCATTCGGCACTCAGATCAATAGAACTCAGATCTGCAACATTCAACCGAAAAGAATTGCTTGTGTTTCCGCCTTTTATTTTTTTCCATTACAAAAAGAAAAAAAAGTATATAAAATGAAAAGAAGAAAAAGGGGAGATCTTTTGAACAACAAGAGGGGCAATTGAGAATTCAGATCAGAACTCATATCTGAGTTCAGATCTGAATTCTGCTATTGCAGACCTGCAATAGTTCAGATCTGAGTTCCTCTGAACATAGATCTGAAGTGATGCAAATTTGAGGTGAATTGGGTGTCATAACCACCCCAATTCACCCTACGACACTTCTGCTATTCCCCAAAAGCAATTTGGTAGCAATAACTGAAGGTAAGACAATTGAGAATTCAGATCCGACTTGAGTTCAGACTTGAATTCTGCTGTTGCAGAACTGCTCATTTCAGATCTGAGTTCATCTGAACTTAGACCTGAAATGATACAAGTTTGAGGTGAATTGGGTGCCATAATCACCCCAATTCACCCTAGGATACATCTGCCAGACCCCAAAAATAGTTGGATAGCAAAGGCTTTAGGAAATTCAGATCTGAACTGATACAAATCTGAACTATAGTTGAGGACTGAACCAATATTTTGAATTTTTGATGAACTGTTTTCTCTGCTCTATTCACTTGTAACCGAGCTAATGCAGCTGAGGGAATATATGTTTGGATTGAAAATTTGTGATGCCTTAGATATCTAATGAAAAGCAGCACTTTCTAAGTGTTTCCATTAGAATTCAGACTTGTAGCAGGGTTGCTATAGCAGGTCTGATTTGAGGACAGGTTTGTGCTTTCAAACACCCGCACATTCTTGGATGTTCCTTGCAAATTTTTTAAAAAAAAAATTCTTCTATGATGACTAGCTTTGATTTCTATTGTGAATGTGATGGGTTTGTCGAAGCCCTCAAAATTAGTACTAGTCCCACAATAAGATATTTGCAGTAAAAGTGGTGCTAGGTCGAATCCCACAGGGAGCAAATCAGTAATCTCTTAGCCGAATGGATACTATAATTGAGTGGGGAAATTTAATAACTAAAATTAAAAGAATAAAAAAGCACTTAAACAAACAAGAGAAAATCAGTCTTACCGAATTCTAGTTCAAGGGTTCGGGTTGAATCAATTGGCCATCGATCCTAGGTATAATTCAGTAGTCTTGCAATTCAAGCGTTTAACCGTAGATTTATTAGGATAGCCATAATAAACCTTGTATTTTCCTAATTCAGTTGACCAAACCCAGCATTCGATCAACACTTATCACCACTCAACTGGGTATGATAGCGTTCCATATTAACTGGTGATAGCATTAAGATTTGTGAAAACAGTTAAAACAAAACAACAATATTTGAGATAGCTGCAATTATTGAATCTTGTTCCATCGATTCCTTTTAGGTTAAACCATGTCAATACATTGGTCAAAGGCTGTCACGAACAATTGACCCAGAAAGATATTAACCTAATTGCTACTTGTACCACTATTCGTGACAATTACAGATCACCGAAATCATGGATAGCAGTAGGAAAATCAACATTAATTCAGTTTGTCAAACTAATTAACATTAACATCCAATAAAAATGTGCACAAGAACCAATGAATACTTGAATTAAAAAGCAAGAAAATAAATTAACTACAGAACCTCACAATGGGACAATCGACCTCCCCCCTTGAACCAGAAAAAGAAGCTTAGTTGCTCATGATCTGTGCAACTCCATGCTCTGCTTCTCCATGGCTGAACTGCTCTCTTGAGTTTCTTGAGTTGCTTGATGATCTCTTGGATCTTGGAGTGAGTGATGCTAGAGCTTGTTTTACATAAACTTGAAAGCTATGGGTTGATATGGATGATGTTGGCTGATGTGCATTTGTATGGACTTGTAAGAATTCTGAACCAAGATATTGACTGAGTTAAATGCGAACTGAACTGCTATCATTAATCTGAATAGCAGGAGCATATACAGGTTATATGCACATCAGACCTGATTTCAGGTCATAGAAGTTCTTCAAGATTATGAGCCATACACTTGCATAGCTTACAAACCTGAACCCAAACCTGGCTCAGGTCTGGTTATAGCTCAATTTAGGTCCTCTAAAGGCACCTTGAGAATTCAGCTATGATAAGCAGTCCTCAGTTTAGCAGATGTAAATGGATATGTGCACTAGTGTACAATGCATTTTAATTCAGATTTCAATTATTATTGCTTGTTGAATTTCTCTGAATAAACAATCCCAAAGAATTGTAGGTCTGAAAGCAGATGCTACAATTAATGGATGTAAATAAGATTGCTGCTTTGGATCCCTCTTAATAATCAAAATTATTTATGATTAGTAAATCATTGTACATATCTCAGTTATGATAAGCTTAGATTTATATTCTGTTGTATTGGCCTTTTTATTGCCTTGACTTTCACAATTTATGACAAGCAGGGTCGAGCTGAAGGAGATCCCTTATGACCCGGAGATTGAAAGAACTCTCCTTGTCCGTCTAAGAGCAGCTAGACAAGTCCAACAAGAAGCTCAAGAAGCTCAAGAAATGGCTGAACAGAGAACCATAATGGATTATGCTAAACCCTCACTCACTGGAGTTGCTTCCAGCATTATCAGGCCTACTATTGCTGCTAACAAATTTGAGATTAAACCTACCATTATACAAATGATTCAAAACACTAAGCAATTTTGTGGAATGGACCACGAAGATCCCAATGCACATATTGCTATCTTTTTAGAAATATGTGACACCTTCAAACACAATGGGGTAAGTGATGATGCCATTAGGCTGAGGTTATTCCCATTCTCTTTGAAGGATAAAGCCAAAGCATGGTTGAATTCATTACCAGCGGGATCAATAGCTACGTGGGATGAAATGGCCAGCCGTTTCCTCTCTAAGTATTTTCCCCCTTCTAAAATTGCTAAATCGAGGAATGATATCACTACATTTTTCCAACAAGAGGGGGAATCTTTATACGAGTCATGGGAATGATACAAGGAGCTGCTGAGGAGAATTCCTCACCATGGCCTTCACATATGGCTGCAAGTGCAGACCTTCTATAATGGTCTTACCGACTCAAATAAGACTGTACTAGATGCTGTAGCCGGAGGGTCCATAAACAATAAGACTCCTGAGGTTGCCCATGCACTCATTGAAGAAATGGCAGCCAACAATTATCAATGGCATTCTGAAAGAACCCAAACTAGGAAGTAGCATGGCCTGCATAATGTTGATACTTATACGGCACTATCTGCACAAATAGGAGAACTCAGTAAGAAAATTGATGAAATGCAGATAGCTGCCATGCATGTGCAGCCTCTTACTTGTGAATTGTGTGGGGGAGGCCACATTAGTACTGACTGCCAAGTTGGCAATCAGTTCAGGCCATCTACTGAACAAGTCGACTATTTCAGCAACTTGTCAAGACAGCAGGGTTACAAGAGTCACCATACCTTTCACCCAGGATTGAGGGGACATCCAAACTAGTCCTAACCAAGTCAGCATACTTCCAAACCTTTCCACTAGACTTATCATCAGCCCGAACCAAAGTCCAATTTGGAGGAGCTGATGACAAAATTTATAGCAAGTGCAAAAACCAGGTTCCAGAACCAGGAAGCCTCAATCAAGAACTTAGAAAACCAAGTGGGGAAATTGGCATAATTAATCTCTTCCAGACTGCTGGGAACTCTTCCAAGCAACACTGAAGTGAATCCACGAGAGCAAGTACAAGCTATTACCTTAAGGAGTGGAAAAGAGTTGCCCGAGGATGAAAAGAAGAATAGGGCTGAACCCAAGGCAGAAACAAGCCTTGGGAACTGACAGGAGAAGAAGGAACAACCTGAAGCACAACAAGGGATGCACCAACAGCCACAAGTTCCATTCCCTAACATGCTGAAGCAACAAAAAATGGAAAAGGAATTTGATAAGTTTCTTGAAATATTGAAAAGTTCACATTAATATTTCTTTTGTTGATGCTTTAGCCCAGATGCTACACTATGCAAGATTTTTGAAGGAATTATTGGCAAACAAAAAGAAACTGGGAGATGTGGCTACAATTGCTTTGAATGAGGAATGTTTTGCTATCCTTCCGAACAAATTGCCTCAGAAACTCAAAGATCTACGGAGTTTCACTATTCCTTGTACCATAGGCAGTTTAAAAATTGAAAAAGCTTTATGTGACCTGGGAGCTAGCATCAATTTAATGCTATTTTCTATCTTCAAGAAATTGGGATTAGGGGAACCCTTACCCACTAGAGTGGCATTACAATTGGCTAATAGATCCATTAGACATCCTAGGGGGATCATAGAAGATGTATTTGTTAAAGTTGACAAATTCATTTTTCTAGTTGATTTCATTATGTTAGACATGCAAAAAGATGTGGAGGTCCCACTTATCCTAGGGAGACCCTTCCTGGCTACCGAGAAAGCGATGATTGATGTCCAACAAGGACAAGTCAGCCTTAGGATACAAGGTGAGGAGATAATTTTTAAAATGGTTGATGCTATGAAACATGCACCCTCTAGTGATGATTCATGTTATATGATTGATGCCATTGATATGACAATTGATGAATGTTTCTAGGTAAGAAGGATGGCTGATCCTCTTGAACTCTGCCTCCAGCAGTGAGAACTTGAAATAGGAGAAAATGAAGAAATAAACCTCATGATAGCATATCTGAATGATTAACCTCAATTCAAGGGAAAGGGGTTTCTCAAATTAGATAACTTAGGCAAATTGCCTGGACCATCAGGTAAGCCATCATCCCAAGAACCCCCCACCCTTAAACTAAAGCAATTACCTTCCCATTTAGAGTATGCTTTCCTTGAGGAACCATCAGCTCTCCCCATAATAATTTCCGCATCACTGAATCCATTACAAAAGGAAAAATTATTAAGAGTGCTGTGGGAATACAAAAATGCTATAGCCTGGAAGGTAGAGGATATCAAAGGAATTAATCCATCAATCTGCACTCATAGAATTTTGATGGAAGATGACAACAAGCCTTCCGTTCAACCCCAAAGACGCCTGAACCCCAACATGAAAGAAGTGGTAAAGGCTGAAATAATTAAGCTATTAGATGTCGGGATCATTTATCCTATTTCTAACAGTTCTTGGGTAAGCCCGTGCAAGTTGTGCCTGAGAAAGGGGGTATGACTGTTGTTCCAAATGAGAAAAATGAACTCATCCCGACTAGAACTGACACCGGATGGTGTGTATGTATTGACTATAGAAAGTTAAATGAAGCCAGCTGGAAGGACCATTTCCCTCTCCCATTTATGGACCAAATGTTAGAGAGGCTAGCCGGGCATGAGTATTATTGTTTCTTGGACGGATATTTGGGGTATAACCAGATCCCAATTGCACCGGAATACCAAGAAAATACCACTTTTACTTTCTCATATGGTACCTTTGCATACCGAAGGATGCCCTTTGGATTATGCAATGCCCCAACAACCTTTCAGTGATGCATGATGTCCATAATGTTAGATATGGTTGAAAAGTTTATTGAGATCTTTATGGATGATTTTTCAATTTTTGGCTCTTCATTTGATGCATGCTTGAATAATCTGGAATAGGTGCTTACTAGATGCGAAGAAACACATCTTGTGTTGAATTGGGAGAAATGTCATTTTATAGTGCAAGAAGGCATAGTGCTTGGACACAAGATCTCTCACAGAGGTATAGAAGTCGACAAGGCCAAGGTGGAGGCAATTGAAAAATTGCCACCCCCATCATCTGTTCGTTCTGTGAGAAGTTTCTTAGGGCATGTTGGCTTCTATATTAAGGATTTCTCAAAAATTGCCAAGCCACTATCTACCTTGCTTCAGAAAGAAGTGCCTTTTGAATTTTCAATTGAATGCCTTCATGCTTTCAACACCTTGAGAGACAGATTGATCCATGCACCTATCATGGTAGCACCAGATTGGACCCTCCCATTTGAATTAATGTGTGATGCGAGTGATTCTACTGTAGGAGCTATTTTGGGACAAAGAGTGAACAAACATTTTCAGCCAATTTACTATGCTAACAGAACCTTGAATGGACCCCAACTCAATTACACAACCACAGAAAAGGAGCTGCTAGCAGTAATCTTTGCACTTGACAAATTTTGTTCATATCTGATATTGTCCAAAGTTGTTGTATACACAGATCACTCGGCATTACGACACTTGCTTACCAAGAAAAATTCAAAACCAAGATTGCTTAGGTGGATCCTTCTACTACAAGAATTTGATATCGAGATTAGAGACATGAAGGGTGCTGTAAACCTGGCTGTTGATCATCTCTCCCTATTAGACAAGGTAAGCTCAGAAGAGGAGATAACCAGCAACATTCGAGAAGAATTTCCAGATGAACAGCTGTACTCAATTCAAGAATATGCATCTCCTTGGTATGCTGATTTTGCAAATTATCTAGCTGCACAAGTCATTCCTCCTAACCTATCATATCAACAAAAGAAGAAATTATTTTCTGATGTAAAATACTATCTGTGGGAGGAACCCTTTTTGTATAAATTATGTGCAGATCAGATCATAAGGAGATGTGTCCCTGAAGAGGAGATGGAGTCGGTACTCCAATTTTGCCATGATAAAGAAACAGGAGGTCATTTTGGAGCTAGCTGCACCGTAGTCAAGGTTTTGCAATTAGGTTTTTATTGGCTGATGAGAGTGGAAGTTATCACATTTTTATCCCCAAATATTTTGTCTTTCATACCTAATTAGTACTCAATTAGACTCATATCTCTTGTATTTCGGTTCAGGGCTTGAAAGAAGGCATCAGGAGCAAAGAAAGGCAAATCGGATGGTTTTTCACAATTTCGGCACCGTTCAGTAATCTAGGCTTAACTCAGGTATCCGAACTCTGATTTAGCGGATTCAAGACCCAATGGATAGATAAGAGAAAAATCCACACATTTCATGTTTTGTGCTTTCACAGATTCAGCCTGTATCGAAGTCAAATCTGGGCCAGAAGTCGGGAAAAATTTGTAGAAAGGCCCAATCCGCAGCTGAAGCCCAACTTGCAGAAAAGCCTGGCTGAAGTCCAATTCGCAGAGGAGGTCTAATACAAATCCAAGAACAAGAAACTGAGAAGAGTCCTTCCAGATCTAAATTCTTGATGTAATCTTAGAAAGATAAAGGGATTGAGTTCATTAGATAGAGAGATAAGAGTAGGATTAGAATAGGATTTTCTATTCTTGTAAGATAAACTTCAAGAGGAAGTAGGAGACCACCACCTCCCCTTTAAGCTATATAAAGGAGGGGGCAGACCAGCCTTAGATGACTCAATCTCTGGAGGGGATCATGAATTGGATTGAGCAATCAGTCAAGATAGGAGAAAAGAAGTCAAGAAACAGAGGAAAGGTGATCAAGAATTCAAGAAACTTCAAGAAGAAGGTGGCGGCAAGAGGAGGAGATCTCAGCACCATGGGCGAATTCAAGAGTTCTTTCTTTCCCTTTGTTTGCTTTAATTATCTTATCATGAACTGATTTGTTTCTTGCTAGGGCTGTGGAAAGCCTAACCATGTTAATGAATATATTTTTATCTTTATGATTTAATCCAAGATTGTGATTTCCATATAGTCTATGAATTATTGTGCTTAATGCAATTAAGAGCTTGGCCACCTCTTAATTGATTTGTGTTATGTGAATGAATCGAGAGAGGAATTCACATAATCGACTAAATAATTCATAGTGTGAATTGAATGGTATATAGAGATATATATACATGATTCATCTAAATTTAATGGTTTTTCTTGGACTTAATGCATTTTCATCTTGAGAGCTCTACTCAAGAGATCGAAGGGTTACCTGATGAACGTAGTTTTAGTATATCTCGAGAGAGAATATTAAATAAAATTGGAAAGACCTCAGCTTATGGGAATGACAAATAATCTTGGTTAATCAAACCCATTAATATTCATTACATTGGTTAGGTGGACCTAAAAGTCCTAGCGATTTCATCCATTGCATATTCGGTTAGTGATCACCCTTGCTTTTCTTTTCTTTTTCTAGTTTTTATTTTTAGTAGTTCTTGCTCAAAATTGAATTTCGATTGTCCAAATAATTAGGGAAGGCTGTAGTTCTAATACTTATTTTGTTGAATCCTCGTGGGAATGATATTTTTATAGTACTTGGTAACTAGTGCACTTGCTAGGGTTATATTTATAGCTATCATTGGCCTACATTATTCAAGGATGCCCACAGGTATGTGTCCACATGTGACAAATGTCAAAGGTCGGGAAACATTTCCCGACAGAATGAAATGCCCCTTTCCAATATTCTAATTTGCGAAATCTTTGATGTTTGGGGTATAGACTTCATGGAACCCTTCCCAAATTCTTTTGGGAATAAGTACATCCTTGTTGCTATTGATTATGTATCTAAATGGGTGGAAGCCATGGCTTTGCCCACAAATGACTCAAGGAGGGTGGTACACTTCCTGAAGAAGCTATTCTCCCGATTTGGCACTCCGCGAGCTATAATTAGTGATAGGGGAACTCACTTCTGCAATAGCCAATTTGAGCAGTTAATGCAAAAATATGGAGTTACACATAAATTAGCTACCCCTTATCACCCTCAAACTAGTGGTCAAGTGGAGTTGGCTAACAGGGAGCTCAAAAGAATTTTGGAAAAGACTGTAGCATCTCCTAGAAAAGATTGGTCCATTAAATTAGATGATGCATTATGGGCATACAAAACTGCATATAAGACACCCATTGGCATGTCCCCCTACAGGTTGGTCTTTGGTAAAGCATGCCATTTACCAGTAGAATTAGAGCACAAGGCCTATTGGGCTCTTAAATTCTTGAATTTTGACATTGTGGCCACAGAGGCTAAAAGGAGGCTGCAATTGAATGAGATGGATGAATTCAGACTTGCCGCCTATGAAAATGCCAAGGTCTATAAAGAAAGAATTAAAAGATGGCATGATAGGAACTTGCTGAGGGACTTTTATGTTGGGCAGCAGGTATTGTGATATAATTCCTGTCTCTGCTTATTCCCAGGCAAGCTGAGGTCCAGGTGGTCTGGACCCTTCACCATCACTTAGGTCTTTCCCCATGGGGCTTTAGAAATCACCCACCTGGTTCAGGGCACATTTAAAGCAAATGGCCAATGCCTGAAACCATATTTAGTGGGTGGTACTGTACCCCCTCCATCCATTGTTTATCTTGACAACCAATGATCTTCTTGTTCATGAACAGGTTAAGGCATCTTTTCTTAGGATAGTAGTTAGTAAAATAAAGATCTCTTTTTCAAAATTTCAATTCATTTTTAGTAGAAGAGGCTTCCCACCAAAGTGCCCATTTTATTATCCAGGGAGTCCTCTATTCAACCTTTTCTTTACTTGCTATTGCTTTTGTTGATTTTCCTAACACTAGGAACATTGCGAACAATGTTCATCTTAAGTGTTGGGGAGTGAGCCTGAGGCTAGGGTGTGGGAGCTAAAACCATGCATCTCATTCACCCCAACACACATATGTAGGCAATGACATATCCAAGTACACTGGAACCCCTCAAGTTCATTGCTATTAGGTGATTTTTAAGAAGGAATACAATGAGTTGAGGGAGATCAATGTATTTGTTAAGTTTTTATTCTTGCGAATGACCCAACTTAGTATATGCATGAGAAAAAGGGGGAGCTGAATATGTCTTTTAGCATAACTAGCCTTAACTACCTTCATGTATATGAAAGCACTTGATTTCTTTGTTAATGGTCAAGGAAGCTAGTGCACATCTGAATTGCTAATACATGAGGTTCAATAATTGAGCCCAAATTGACTCCACTATTTTGAGCTGAATAGTAAAACTAGCAGCTCAGAACATGAGTCTTACCTCAAGCATGTCACCAGTGTGAGATGGCGCATAAGATGCACTCACACCAAAAATAAATAAAAAAAAGGAGAGAAAAAGAAGAGTGTGAGATGGAGCATAAAATGCACTCACACTAAAAGAAGAAGAAAATGGTGAGATGGAACATAAAATGCACTCAACCCCAGAAATAAGTAATTATGGTGACAGTTGAGGTTCAAAGGGGAATACTAAAGTTGAAATCTCATTAAGATATAGTTACAGATGTGAAACTTGGTGCAATTAGATTATTAACTTTGACAATTAAGGCGCTGATTTATATATTGAATGGGAATGAAGATTAGACCATAAAAAAATTCATATTCTCCTTTCCTTGGATCTTATACATGTGTTAAATGGTAGTTTACAAGAATAAGAGCTGAACACTTGCAAAAGATCCCCGACTACTCAATGCATTTCTATCCTAAAAATTCACCCAGTAAATGGTGAGAATAAAGGGGGGGGGGGAATGTTCAGTTTATGACTGATGTCTTTGCTTGAGGACAAGCAAAAGCTTAAGTGTGGGGGTATTTGATGAACATACAATTTATCTATAATTTATGAGGTCTTTTTGCATGAATTCTTATGCCAGTTTTATTTAATTTTACCCTAATTTAGCTTAATGCTAAAAAAAGATTTCAGGGGTAATTAATCCAAGAAAAAAAAGGCAAAAGGTAAGAAAGGAAGGTCCAAAAAGACCAAATTCAGCCCAGCTCGGTTATGGAAGAAAGAGAGTACACTTCGGCCCATGAAGTACAAGTTGATTCTTTGAAAAAACCTAAGAAAAGAAAGCCTAGCAAAGAGTAAAACTCGGCCCAATAGAGAAGGCCCATTATCAACCCAAAAGAGCAGCCAAGAGTATAGCAATCATGTGTGCTAAGAGGGAGCCTAAGTGCAGCTCAAATAGCAGCCCAAAGAGCTAGGGGTGGTAACCCTTAGAAGGCTTTCAAGAGAACTCTAGAAAGTTCAAGAAGGGGGTGTAATACACCCCATTCTAGAGGCTTCAAGAAGGGGCAAGAGCTGAGAGAATGGTAGGATCCATCTGATGGACGCCATAAAGGTTGCGGAATGGGTGGGGCGAATTTCAAAAATTTCCTACCTTCTCCCAACTGGGAATCATATTCCCTGAATTTAGAATACAATATTCAAGGATCTACTTGAACCCTAACCAAACCAGATCTGTACCAAAAGATAAATGGGAGGATTATACCTGATCCGGAGAAGCAGTATCTACCAAAGTTGGTGTTCACGCCCAAAGAATGCTCCAAGATCTGTCCCTGCTGAAGATGACACAGCTGTGGATGGAACAGAACCAGCAGGGTGCGTCCTACACACTGGATCCTTCGCAAGAATCCCCTGGATGTACTAAACACTGAATTCTTTCAGTCTTTCTTGCAAGACTGATGTCAAGAACTGGTTTCTTGACTTTCTTTTCTGCAAAGATCAAATCTTGCAATAATGCAGATGGCGGCGGCAGGAGGAGATTTCCAGAAACGAAAAGGCTGAACTGTTTTCTTTTCTGGAGAGTATGAGATCTAATCTCAAATCGCAGGAACCCTTCTTGCTTACCAAAACCCCTTGGATCGAAATCTGATTTCTCTCCCTCTTGGTTCATTCGAAATCTCCTCCCTTTCTTCTTGATTAAGAAATCTCCTAATTAGGAGTTATCCCAATCCAAATCAGTATTTGGATAGGGGATAATCTTAATCCCTTTCCCAGATAGAGTTAGCTTACTCCTGATCTTATCAGGAGGTTACCAGATTCAAATCTGATTTGAATTTGGTCTCTAAGAGTGGATAAGGCTAAGAGCCCAATCCTTTTTGCCAACTTCAATCTCAAATTCGCCCCATTGATGGGTGATCATATCAGCCCACCTCGAAATGGGCTTTTGGCCCATTAAGTATTCAGTGTTTAATTAGTTTCTAATCTGCTGCCCAGTTGGGCTTCTTTGTATGGCGTGGGACCCAAGCATTGATCTACACACCAGCCACATGGGTTCGGCCCAGCCTTTAATACAAGACCCAGCCGAATTCACTGAAAAACTCAATGAACCCCTTGAGTCCATCGTATGGACCCTATGGGCCCAACACTTACATTAAGTGGCCCCTGGGCCAAGCCATCTTATAAAAACCCAGGGACTGTGGGCAGGTGCAAGATTAGCCCATCAGGTATTATCCTAAATGGTCTTACACTTAACCTCTCAGCCCTTAATGATCAAGCACTGCCCGACAAGAGAGGACCTCTCCCTCGGCTGCAAGGAACAGTGTCGCACTCTCCTCTCACATGGATCCCGGGAATTAAAACCATTTGCAAACATTTTGAAACCGTACATATATATGTAAATATATTAATTTTGCAAAAACAAAATTCCAACGATTGAAATCAACTGCCGGCAGTTTGGTTTCCATCAGAGAGAGTGCATTCCCGATCATTACCCTTTGTCCGACAAAGTGGCTGATTCTGTCACTATGACCACCCACTCAAATGAATTCTCAAACTGCCCCAACATACCCAGGTTTTGTTCCCCACTAAGGATCTCACTGATTGGCATATCAAGGGCAGCCTGATCCAGCACCTAGTGAAGTGTCATAATCGAGTCTAGGGGTCAGGTGTAACTTTCCAGTTTTGCCCATCTATCTCCAAGGTCCAGGGCAAGACTGGAAATCTGGTCCGGTTCAAGGATTCAAGTAATCCCATGCTGTATGTGCCTCGGGTCTTACCCTGATGGCTGAGACAAGCCATCCCAACACTTGGTGGCACACCAGTATCAGCCTTGGCAGGATAAATCTCCCCAGACTTATCCAACGGCTGTGAACATTTAAAACTAACATGAGTCTCTACAAATGTCCAGTTTTAGGGTTTTACACAGAATTAAACCAAACAACATGAATCAAACATGCACTTTATTTATTTCCACTAAATAACAAAAGTACATCAAAATGATTGAAGCTAAGGGCATACAAAACTGTCTAACAAGAGCCCCCTTGAAAATCTATATAAGGAGGCCTCTAGAAGGGGGGGAAGGTGTTTAATAGCTTGAGATAAAGGCTCTCCCACTCCTAGAGGTTCAAACACCTTGAAGAGAAGAGAAGAGAAGAAGGGCTAGACGCAAGGAGGAGAAGAAGAAGGGCTGAAGGAGTTCAAGTCAAGCTAGTAAGAAGAGAAGGTGAGTTCGAAATTGGGGATTTTTGATTCAGAGATCTATTGTAATAATTCCGTTCTAGTTTCATTTTCCTTTGATTCGAATTCAGCTTCCTTGTTGTAATTTTTTTTCTTTCTCTCTCTTCCATTCTTTCTTGATGTAATTAAGTTTGTAAAATTTCAGTTTAGCAATCAATTTCTTTTTGATTCATTCAAATGGGTGTGAATTGTTCTTGAAAATTCTTGAATAGGGGTTAGCTGTAGATCAATTCAGCCAATTAAACTTTCACAACTCAGATCTGAGATTGCAAGATCTGAATTGCTTGAAAGAGAATTCAGGTCTGCAAATTTTCAGATTGGCCGAATTGATCTAAGTTTGTAATTCTTAGAGTGCTTGAGAAAGACTCTAGGAATTCATATCTACTATTCAATAACTGAATTGGATGCAAGGTTAGAGATAACTTGCACAATTTAGTTGATGATCAATTCAGATTTGAATTGATGCCTTAGAAGTGTTTGAAGAAATGCATGCATGGGATTAGATCCTTAATAGAGATATGGGGATCATCACTAATGCATAGGATGAACATGCACTCGAAAGAGGCTGTTCATGACCTTGGGGTTTCACCAAACCAAGGCTTAATCACAATCTATTCGAATGATTCAATTTGATTGATTGCTGAATTCTGAGATTAACATTAACTGCTTACTCTTCTAACCTGAATTGAAGGAAATTGGGCCAATAATTTAGATAGATTTTAGTTTAGGAGTTTTAGCTTTTGAATAAAGTTTTGATTTATTGTTGATCAGATAAGAAGTGCGCAATTTAGTATTGATAATTGTTTCCTAAATCATCATGAGAATGATACTTTATTCACTACTTTACTACTTGAACGGCTAGTGCAATTGCTAGTATTGTTGGACAGTTCTTGTATGCCCTTAGTTTCAATAAATTCTCATGTACTTTTGTTATTTAATGTAAATAAATGAAGTACATGTTTGATTCATGTTGTGTGGTATACTTCTGTGTAAGACCCTAAAACAGGACACTTAATGAGACTTGTGTTGGTTTTAAATGTTCACAATTGTTGGATAAGTCTGGGGAGATTTATCCTACCAAGGCTGACAGTTGTGTGCGGCCAACTGTTGGGGTGGCTTGTCTCAGCTGCCAGCGTGCACATGTAGTGTAGGATTACTTGAACCCTTGAACCGGACTACATTTCCAGTATTGCTCTGGACCTTGGAGATTGATGGGCAAAACTAGAAAGTTACACCTAACCCCTAGACCCGATTATAGTACTACACTAGGTGTTAGATTGGGCTGCCTTTGATTTTCCAATCAGTGAGATCCTTAGCGGGGGTCAAAACCTGTGTATGTTGGGATAGTTTGAGAATTCATCTGAGTGGGTGATCATAGTGACGAGATCAACCCCTTTGTCGGACAAAGGTAATGATTGGGGATGCACTCTCTCTGATGGAAACCAAACTGCCGACAGTTGATTTCAATTGTTGGAATTTTGTTTTTGCAAAATTTATATATATGATATATACCTAAGTATGGTCTCAAAATATTTGCAAATGGTTTTAATTCTCGAGATCCATGTAAGTAGAGAGTGCAGCACTGTTCCTTGCAGCCGAGGGAGAGGGCCTCTCTTGTCGGGCAGTGCTTGATCATTATGGGTTGTGAGGTTAAGTGTAAGGCCATTTGGGATAATACCTGATGGAATAATCTTACACCTGCCCACAGTCCCTGGGTTTTTATAAGATGGATTGGCCCAGGGACCACTTAGTGTAAGTGTTGGGCTCATAGGGTCCATGTGATGGGCTCAAGGAGTTCACCAGGCTCTCCAATGAATTTGGCCAGGCCTTGTAACAGAGGCTAGGCTGAACCCATTTGGCTGATGTGTAGATCAATGCTTAGGTCCCATGCCATACAAAGAAGCCCAACTGGGCAGCAGTTTGGAAGACATTTGAGCACTTGATTCTTATTGGGCCTAAAGCCCATTTCGAATTGGGCTGATTTGATCAGTCATTATTAAGGGGCGGACCTGAGATTAGGATGAGCCTAAAAGCTTATCTAATCTGTAGATAGGATTAAGAAGAGTCCTAATCCAAATCTATATTTGGATAAGGGCAACTCCTAATATGATCAGGAGATTTTTCTTAATCATTAAGCAACTGGAGGAAACCCTATTCGATTTTTACCAGAATTCAAACCCTAGGGATCACACAAGACACCTTGCAGTTTTGAGATAGGATCTCAGAAACCCTAGAGAAGAAAAAGCAGTTCGCCACCTTCTTCTCTAGCCTTCTCCTTTAGTAGCCGCCACCATCTACTGCAGTTCGACTTCTCTGTCAGAGAAAGATCAAGAAAGAGTTCTTGATATCAGTTTTTACTGAAAGGCTGATTCAATTTGGTGCTCATTGTCATCCAAAGGATTCTTGTGAAGAATTCAGTATGTGAACACCAACTTTAGAGAAATTATTTCTCTGGATCAAGTATAATCTCTCCCTTTTTCTTTTGGTTCAGATCTGGTTTGCTTCTGGTTCAAGTAGGATCCTTGAATTTTGATTCTAAAATAGGGAATGTGATTCCCAATAGGAAGGTAGGTAGAAAATTTTTTAAATTCGCCCACCCATTCTGCAACCTTTTGGCATCCATACAATGGATTCTACCATCCCTTTCAGTGGTATCAGAGCCATAGGTTCGAATCTTGAACCAAGAATTCAGATCTGAACCTGCGCAATTCGGTAGAAGCTGTTCTATCCGGGTATTGTGCAGTTTGCTGTTTTATTTCAAGAAACTGTTTCTTGTTGAGGGCGATTGATCTGAAATTAATCTTGTTTAAATCTGAAATTTATTTAGAATTGTTCTTGATTTATTTCTTGATTTAATGGATTGTTCGTACCTGGAGATCAAAGTGCAGATTTGGCGCAACTTGTCTGTGCATTCTCCTTTTGTAATTTCTATTTAATTCGGTCTGTAAAATAATTATTTTTTTATTTTTCTAGGCTGAATGTATAGGATTCAATCAAGGATGTAATTAATTAATAGAAATAGGATTTCTATTTTATTTTATTTTCTTGATTGAAGAAGGCGGCGACGCTGGAGATTAGTTTTGCAAGTGGTGCGAACAGTCCATGTCTGATTTATGAATGTCTAAAAATCAGAAATGTTAATTTCAGATCTTTCCTGAATTAATTCTTGAATTGAAAATCAATTTCAGACCATCTCGGACCAGATTGAACCAAATCTGTTTGGACCGAATCTAGGGTTCGAAAGGGGACTGTTTTCAGTCCAGATTTCTCACATGTTTCAGGCCCAAATCTGATGTTCAATTGCAGGGGTTAATTTGGCCCAACCTGTAAAGCCCAGTTTTAAAGAGTTAAAATTGCAAAAGCCCTTTTTGTGAGAAAAGCTATATGGGCCGAACTGCTGACTGCTATTCAGCCCATATACCTAGATGATATTAATTGTTAATATTGTGGTTTTTTTTGGGCTGATTAATGGGCTTTATAGCTAGTGATTAATTGAATCAATTCTTCCATATCATGTGAAGTGTGGATGTTTGATGTGCTGCGACCAAGGGCCATAAGCACTTGGCCCATGATGATACGTTAGTGGCTCTTGTGCACACCATGGCTGAATGCACATCATTGCCATGGTGTCCCCTACGGTCATTGGATGACCCCTCCTTGCATGGTGGGCCCCACAACCCTGAAAAGGGGTGCATGCAGAAACCCTAGTCGATTTAGGCCCACCAAAAATCTGACTTTATGAAAGTCAGTGGGAGCCACTTTGGTTTGACCTAAAATAGAACTAGGGCGTAATTTTGTTCCCTCTGGTAATATGAGTGACGAGTTGTCAAAGCCCTCAAAATTAGTACTAGTCCCACACTAAAATAATTGTAGTAAAAGTGGTACTAGGTCGAATTCCACAGGGAGCTAATAGTAATCTCTCAGCCGAATGAATATTATCACTGAGTGGGAAAATTAAATAACTGAAATTAAAAGAGAGTAATAGCAAACTAAACAAACAAGAGAAATCAGTCTTACTGAATTCTGGTTCAAGGGTTCGGGTTAGTTAATTGGTCATCGATCATAGGTAGACTTCGGCAGTCTTGCATTTCAAGCATTTAACCTTGGATTTATTAGGATATCCATAATAAACCTTGTGTTTTTCTAATTTAGTTGACCAAACCCAGCATTTGATCAACACTTATCACTAATCAATTGGGTACATAGCGTTCCATATCAATTAGTGATAGCATTAAGCTTTGTGAAAACAATTAAACTAAAATAACAATAATTGAGATAGCTGCAATTATCGAATCTTGTTCCATCGATTCCCTTTAGGTTAAAACATGTCAATACATTGGTCAAAGGCTGTCATGAACAATTGACCCAGAAAGATATTAACCTAATTGCTACTTTGTACCACTATTCGTGACAATTACGAATCACCGAACCATGGATAGCAGTAGGAAAATCAACATTAATTAATTTGTCAGACCAATTAACATTAACATCCAATGAGAATATGCACAAGAACCAATGAATACTTGAATTAAAAGCAAGAAAATAAATTAAATACAGAACCTCACGATGACACAATCGAACCTCCCCCCTTGAAATAGAATAGAAAAGCTTAGCTGCTCATGATTTGCAAAACCTCCATGCTTTGCTTCTCACTAGGCCGAACTGATCTTCTTTGTAGCTTGATGCTTGCTTGATGATTTCTTGGATTCTTGAGTGATACTTAGAGCTGGTCCGCCCTGCCCCACCCCCCCCCCCCCGCCCTTTATATAGCTTTAGGAGGAGGGGCTCTCTCCAACTCCCTTTAGGAGATTAACTTTTAAAATTAGAAAGTCCTAATCTGATCTACTTCTAACCTATCCTATCTAGTAATCTCAATCTCTTATCTTTTTACGATTACAATTGAAATTTAAATCTGATAGGACTCTTCATTCTTGAATTCGAGTTGGGCTTCTTTAATAACTTGGGCTGCTATAGGACTCTTCTGCGAATTTGGGCTTCAGCTGTGGGCTGGGCTTTACTACAAAATTGTTCCGACTTCGGGTCTGATTTTTACCTCGATGCAGATCGAATCTGTCAAAACCCAAAAAGAAGACAAGAAAGCTGATGTGGCCAATCTGCAAAAGGAGGATGAGGGAAGTACACCTAAACTGAATTTACATGAAATTAAACTCCCTATCCCCTACCCTGGAAGAATTTTGAAAGCTAACTTAGATAGACAATTTGAGAAATTTTTAGAAGTTTTCAAAAAAATACACATTAATCTCCCCCTTCTTGATGTATTGTTACAGATGCCGAAATATGCCAAACTCTTGAAGGAGGTGATGTCAAATAAAAGGAAATGGGAGGAATGTGAGATGGTAAATTTGAACGAAGAATGCTCAGCCATCCTCCAAAATAAATTGCCCCTAAAGCTTCAGGATCCAGGGAGTTTTTCTATACCTTGCACCATAGGGAGAACTAAATTTGAAAAAGCTTTATGTGATCTTGGTGCTAGTATAAATTTAATGCCCTACTCTATTTTTAAAAGGCTGTGATTGCATGAACTAACATCTACCACTATTACCCTACAGTTGGCCGATCGAAGCATTAAATACCCTAGGAGAATAGTGGAAGATGTCTTAGTTAAAGTAGGGAATTTCATCATCCCTGTTGATTTCATTTGTGTTGGATATGGAGGAGGATAGATCGATGCCATTAATTTTAGGGAGACCCTTTCTTGCTACTAGTGATGCTTTAATTGATGTGCGAAAAGGTCTACTTACCCTTAGAGTCAATGGTGAAGAAGTGGTGTTCAATGTATTTAAAACCATGGAACATCCCAACACAATTGAACATAAAATTTATGCAATCAATAGCATTGATGTTGGTGCAGCTGAAATTAACACATCTAAATTAGATGACCCCTTTGAAAGCTACATTATTAATTCATGTAAAAACATGCAGGTCATGGAGGAAGAGGTAAAGAAGGCGATGAACTATTTAGAGGACGACCAAGAAGGGTTGAAGCCAAGATAAGGTAATGCTCATTATATTCCTAATGAGAAACCGTTACCCTCTGTTTTGCAGGCCTCTATTCCAGATCTGAACCCGCCCATGATGGATGAAAGGGGAGCACACCGAAAGCTGCAACCAAGAGAGTTAGAGGATCCGATTCATGATAGAGAAGTTTGTTTTTCTTTTTCCTTTTGTTTTTAGGTCATGCTAACAACAAAAAATAAAAAATAAAAAATAATTTTTTTTTTCTTTTGTTACTTATGATTGTGTCTTTTTTTTTCCTTTTTTAAGACCTTAATCATAGATAGCAGGGAAGTCCTCTTAAATCTCTCTCCTTGTTCTTGCTATGCATATTCTATACATTGAGGACAATGTAGATCTTAAGTGTGGGGGAGGAGTAAAGGGTTGATAAATTTTTCAAACTCTAGCATGCTTTGATCATCACTTTTTAACCTTTCCTTTTGAAATTTCTGCTCCTTAGAGACTTGTTTTTGAATGATTGCAAACCACCTTGAATCATGTGCTTAGGTAGGATAGACAAGAAAGGATGTAGAGGATGTAGGCAAATCTAGCTGAAATTTCTAGCTAGGGAAGGCATCTCAGTAGTTTGAATGATCAACGGGCAAGATGCAATACAGAGTTAACCTTTGTGAGCATTTGGTTTCTAACGGACAAACAGGGGTTGATTATTCTAGAACTTTTTTAGTTAGGCATGTTGAGACCACGATAATGAGTTCATGTATTGGAACGTGTTATCCAAAAAAAAAAAAAAAAAAAAAAAAGAGCATAAAACTCGTGTGAGATGGAGCATAAAATGCACTCACACCGAGAGAAAAAAAAGAGCTAGTGTGAGATGGAGCATAGAATGCACTCACACTAAAAGAATAAAAGGGTGAGATGGAGCATAAAATGCACTCATCCCTAGATCCCAAACCCTAATTCACCTTTTGATGCATTGCACTCATGATAAGTGGTGGAGATACGATACATAAGCAAGCTTATGGTAATAACATCCCTTGTTTTGTTTCGAAGAATGATGAGAGGGTATTTTTTTGAATATTGTCACATGTGATTATGAAAACAAAGAGGGCTTACTCTAGCCCTAAATTATTCATGCGAAGAGATGCCTGCTTCCCTTGATTGTCGATCTCACCTAGGGAAATGAGGGTTGGCGATTTAAGATTATTCTTGGACAAGTTAAAAAGGAAAAGAAGTGGACGAAGGAAAGAAGCATGGATACTGATCAAGGCATGCTGGAGAACAAATACCTTGTTGAGAGAAATCCAAAACAAATCTTTTAGTTAGTTTGTTCTTGTTTTAATTTTGTTTTCAGTTTTGTTTTGCCCGAGGACGGACAAGAGTATAAGTGTGGGGGATTTGATGAGAGTAGAATTTATCATATTTTTATCCCCAATTATTCTGTCTTTTATACTAAATTAGCATCTAATTGGACTCATATTTCTTGTATTTTAATCCAGGGTATGAAAGAAGGCATCAAAAGCAAAGAAAGACAAATCGGATGATTTTTCACAGTTTCGACATCATTCAGTGATCTGGGCCTAACTCGCGCCTCTGAACTCCGAATGGGCTGATTCAAGATTCACTGGAAAGATAAGAGAAAAATCCACAACTTTCGTGTTTTGTACATTCACATATTCGGCAGACATCAAAGTCAAATCCGGGTCTGAAGTCGAGGAAATTTCGTAGGAAGGCCCAATCTGCAGCTGAAACCCAACTCGCAGAAAAGCCTGGCTGAAGCCCAATTCGCAGAGGAGGTCTATTACGAATCCAAGAACAAGAAACTAAGAAGAATCCTTCTAGATCTAAATTCTTGATATAATCTTAGAGTGAAAAAGGGATTCAAGAGATAAAGAGATAGGATTAGAATTAGGATAGGACTTTCTATTTCGTGTAAAGATCAACTTCAAGAGAAAGTTGGAGACCACCCTCTCCCCTTTAATCTATAAGAAGGAGGGGGCGGACCAGCTGAAGGTATCACTTGATCACTGAATTATTCAATCATTCAACTTCTGATCTGAATCAAGAAGCAAGGAGCAATCAGTCAAAAAGGGTTCAAGAAAGGTTCAAGAATTCAATAAACTTCAAGAAGAGGAGATCTCAGCACCATGGGCGAATTCAAGAGTTCTTTCATCCCCTTTGTTTGTTTTAATTCTTCCATCATGAACTGATTTGTTTCTTGCTAGGGCTATGGAAAGCCTAACCATGTTAATGAATATATTTTTATCTTCTTGATTTATCCAAGATTGTGATTTCCATATAGTCTATGAATTATTGTGCTTAATGCAATTAAGAGCTTGGCCATCTCTTAATTGATTTGGGTTATGTGAATGAATTGAGAGAGGAATTCACATAATTGACAGAATAATTCATAGTGTGAATTGAATGGTATATAGAGATATATATACATGATTCATCTGAATTTAATGGTTTTCTTGGACTTAATGCACTTCCATCTTGAGAGCTCTACTCGAGAGATCGAAGGGTTACCTGATGGGCATAGGTTTAATATATCTCGAGAGAGAATATTAAATAAATTTGTGAAAATCTCAACTTATGGGAATAACAATTAGTCTTGGATAATTGGACCCATCAATATTCATTACATTGGTTAGGTGGACCTAAAGTCCTAGCGATTCCATCATTTGCATATTCGATTAGTGATCACCCTTGTTTTTATTTTCTTTGTTCCAGTCTTTATTTTCAGTAGTTCTTGTTTCCTCAAATCTAAATTTCGACTGTCCAAATAATTAGGGAAGACTGTGATTCTAATACTTATTTTATTAAATCCCCGTGGGAATGATATTATTATACTACTTGATAACTAGTGCACTTGCTAGGGTTATATATTTATAGCTATTATCTTGCTACACCACTATTAAATGGTGTGTCAGAGAGGAGGAACCAAACATTATTGGACATGGTCCGATCATTTCCCATACACTCAGAACTACCTACATTCTTTTGGGGGTTCGCATTAGAAACTGCAATATACGTGCTGAACTAGGTTCCAACCAAATCCATTCCTAATACTCCATATGAGCTATGGACCGGTAAGAAACCAAGTGTAAGACCCTTGAAGATTTGGGGTTGTCTAGCATATGTTAAAAGAACTAGTGCTAACAAATTGGAATCGAAGACCAGCCATTGCCTATTTGTAGGCTACCCAAAGGCTCTGTAGGATATTTATTCTATGACCCAAAATAGCAAAAGGTGTTTTGTAGTTGAAATGCCCATTTCTTGGAAGAAGATTACATCCTGAACAATCATCATCAGGAAGTTGTTCTTGATGAGGAGTGCTCAGGAGTAGTGGGAGATGTCCCACAAGCTTTAGATAATAACCAACCTAGGAGATCTACCCAGGTATCTAGGCCTCTAATTCGTTATGGTTATGATCAAGAAAATTACTTGATGGAAGCCATGAATAATGAAAAATATACCATGACTTATACAAAAGCTATGTTGGACATAGATTCCTTGAAGTGGGTAGATGTCATGAGAGCTGAGATAGAATCAATGAAAACCAATGGAGTCTAGACTCTCGTAGATGCGCCCCATGGAGTAAAAGTAATTGGTTGCAAATGGATCTATAAGAGGAAGAAGGGCCCCAATGGTAAGGTTGAGACCTACAAGGCTTGTCTTGTGGCGAAAGGGTACACTTAGAAAGAGGGAATCGACTATGATGAAACCTTTTCTCCCATGGCCATGCTTAAATCCATTAGGATCCTTCTAGTTGTAGCAGCACACCATGATTATGAGATTTGGCAAATGGATGTCAAAACCGCATTCCTGAATGGAGATCTTACTGAAGATATCTACATGCAGCAACCGCAAGGACTCATTGATACAGGTGAAGAACACATGGTGTGTAAACTTAATTGATCCATATGTGGACTTAAGCAAACTTCTAGGAGCTGGAATATCTTATTTAACTCTACCATCAAATAGTTTGACTTTAAGCAGAATTTGGATGAGCCCTGTGTTTATAGGAAGACAATGGGAGATAAGGTTACATTCTTGGTTCTGTATGTAGATGACATTCTACTCATTGGGAATGATTTAGGAATGTTAACTATGGTGAAGTATGACTTTCATAGCAATTCTCCATGGAAGATTTTGGAGAAGCCTCTTATTTCTTGGGTCTTCGACTCCATAGTGATAGATCGAAGAGGATAATAGGATTATCCCAGTCTACTTACATTGACAAAATTGTCAAGAGATATAGCATGGGGAACTCCAAGAAATGAGATTTTCCTTTCAGGCATGGAGTCACTCTCTCCAAAGGTATGTCTCCTAAGACTCCCGAGGAGATTGAGGGCATGAGAGAGGTTCCCTATGCCTTAGCCATAGGAAGCATCATGTATGCCACGCTTTGCACTCGGCTAGACATTGCTCAGGCTGTGAGTGTGGTAAGTAGATACTAGTCTAATCCAGGATAAGAGCATTGGACAGCTATGAAAAACATACATAAGTACCTTAGAATGACAAAAGAGTTTTGTCTGATATTCGATGGTAGTTCACTACAGATCCTAGGGTATACTGATCCCAATTTCCAGTCAGATCTAGATGATAGAAAGTCTACACCTGGTTATATATTCACGATGGGGTCCTTTGTAGTAAGAAAAATAGTCCACAACCCAAGCCAAGCACAATGCCGCAAGTGACGCTGCCTAATGAATGAAGTTGTTCATTCTGGAATTAGGAATTCACCACATTACCCATTCCACTATTGTGTGACAACACTGGATCTATGGAAGATTATTGTTCAGAAGGTAGCATAAGAGAATGTCGTAAACCCATTGACTAAGCCATTGGCACAGAAAGTGTTTGAGAAACATGTGGACAGTTTGGGACTAAGGCTTGTACCCGATTGGACCTAAGTGCAAGTGGGAACTATTAGAAAGTGTATGCCCTTAGCTCCAACTAGAATGATGTACTGGTGCATTTATTGTAAATGAATAAAGTACATATTTGATTCATGTTATATTGGTGTATTTCTGTGTAATACCCTTAAACTGGATACTTATGAGACTCGTGCTAGTTTTGAATCTTTACAGCCATTGGATAAATCTAGGGAGATTTATCCTACCAAGGCTGACAATGATGTGCCACCAAGTGGGTTAGGGTGGCTTGTCTCAGCTACCAGGGTGAAACCTGAGGTACATGCAGTGTGGGTTTTCTTGAAACCCTAAACCAGACCAAATTCTAGTATTGCCCTAGACCTTAGAGATAGATCGGCAAAACTGTAATGTTACACCTGACCCCTAGACTCGATTATGGTACTACACTAGGTGTCGGATTGGACTATCTTTGATATGCCAATCACTAAAATCCTTAGAGGGGGTCAAAACCTGGGTATGTTGGGACAGTCCAAGAATTCACCTGAGTGGGTGATCATAGTGACAGGACCAGCCCCTTTGTCGGACAAAGTGAATGATCGAGGAATGCACTATCTTTGATGGAAACCTAAACTACTGGCGGTTGATTTCAAACGTTGAAATTTGTTTTTGCAAAATATATTTATATAAAATATATATATATATATATATATATTAAAGTTTCACAAAATGTTTGCAAAAGGTTTTAACTCCTGGGATCCATGTGAGTAGAGAGTGCAATACTGTACCTTGTTGCTGAGGGAGAGGTCCTCTCTTATCGGGCAGTGCTTGATCATTATGAGTTGAGAGGTTAAGTGTAAGACCCTTGAGGATTGTACCTGATGGGCTAATCTTGCATCTGCCCACAGTCCTTGGGCCTTAGGTAGCTGGACCCTAGGACCATTTAGTGTAAATGTTGGGCCCATTAAGAGTCCATACTAATAGACTCAGGGATTGATAGTGTTCTGCAATGAATTTGGCCAGGCCTTGTAACAAAGGCTGGGCTGAACCCACATAGCTGATGTTTAGATCAATGCTAGGGTTCCACACCTTACAAAGAGAACTAAGCTAGCCAGCATTTAAAGGGAAAGTGAGCTATGTGATTAAATGGGCCTAAAGCCCATTTCGAACTGGGCTTAAGTAAGTTAATTAAAAAGGGGCGAATTCTGATTTGTAATCTGATTAGGATTAGATAAAGGATAAGATAAGTCTTATCCATTTAAGAGTCCAGATCTAAATATCAGATTTAGATCAAGAAACTCTTTCCTAATTGGATTAGGAAGCTGATCCAAAGAAGACTATAAATATAAATAGAGGGCAAATTCACTAGTTTTACACACTTAGAAATCTATAGAATTCTCCTCTAGTTCTTGCCACCCCTATCTAGTTTGATTTCCACCTTTGGACTTGATCAATAATAGTTCTTGATATTGTTTCTTTCTAGAAGAAACAATCTAAAGTCATGCTCACTAGCCCCTTGCATGATTCTTGTTGAAGAATTAGTGTTCTTGCTAATGAACCACTTTACTGATCCTACCTCACTTTAATCTGTGCCATCTTCAGTGGAGGCGGGTTTTGGTCACCTTTTTGGGCGTGAACACCTACATTGGGAGTTAGTGTTTTTCTGTATTAGGTATATCTCTACTTGCTTCCTTTTGGTTTCAGATTTCGTCCAATTTATTTCAAAAACAAACCTTGAAAATGTAGTTTTCTAAATTAGGGAGTAAGATTCTCAAAAGGGAGAAAGAAAATTTTTGAAATTTTGCCCAACCTCCCTGCAAGCTTCGGCCATCCATACGATGGATCTCCCTTCCCTTCAAAGGCCAGCTTGCCCTGCACAACCACCTCCTACACCTTGGTTTTTATTGGCCAATTATGATGGAAGACACATAGCGACATGTGCGCCAGTGCCACAAGTGCCAAATCCATGGAGAAAGGATCCGTAAGCTTGCCAACGACCTGCATCCAGTTATCATACCTTGGCCCTTTCACACTTGGGGGGTAGATCTCATAAGAAAGATACTGCCACCCTCTAAGGGGTATTGTTTCATCAATGTTGTGACATATTACTTCACTAAGTGGGCAGATAACATTTCCTTACGATGAATCTGTTCCGCTAGTATAGTGAACTTCCTGAGACAAAACATAGTCCACAGATTTGGGGTACTGATGGAGGGTGATTTGCCCCGACCTCATCATAGGGGGACACGTGGGCGTGACTTAGCATAAGTGACAGCTCAACGTGACCATTCTACCAAGGTCCAGTGTGGCAGCTTGGTACCAGATGACATTCCGATTATCCCGAACTCCTCCCAAGTAAAGGAACCCCCGAGCTCCTCCTCAACAAGGAGCACCCGAGCTCCTCCTCAAGAAGGGAACGCCCCGAACTAAAATTCTTCCACGAAAGCATCCCAAGCCAAGGTGCTCCAAGACAGGAATCTCCCGAGCTCAAGGCACTTCAGGGCGAGCTCAGGAGCCTCCTAATAAATTTATTTCTGACTCAGACCTAAATTGGCCACCTCAGGAAGGATCACCTCAATATGGCACCCGCAGCTCGGCACAGGGTAGCTTGGTGCAAGGTAGCTCGTAGGAAGACAGCTCGGTGTATCACAGGAAGGTCTCCCCTGACAACCATACCTGCCAAACCTGGAGCCTTGCACCCACGTCTCTAGCCAGGCGGCATCGTGCCTACCAAACCTGAGAGGTGTCCCCCGCTTGATAGAGCCGTACCTTGCAACAGTGACCTACGCAGCCCTGGCATGTAATGGCTGCGACAGAGAATCAGAGGCGGTTATGTCAGATTTGACAGGGTACCATTATATAAGAACTCCAACCCCTAGAGAGAAAAGGAAATTGCAAACTACGCATCTCCACTCTTAGCTTACTTCTCTACAACTCTCTTTCTTAGCTCTCAAAGTTCTAACTTAAGCATCGGAGTGTTCCCGCCGGGAGATCTCCCTGGGAATCCTTCACCTTCTTCCTCGCAAGTATCTTGTCCGACGCCAGGAAGGAGCACAACCTCTGCCAGCTAGGAGTGACCAGATTGTGCACCATCAGGTACCAATGTGAATTTTGACTGATAACGGCTTGTCCATCAAAAATCAAGAGGTTCATGACCTTTTAGGGAAATATGGGGCAAGATTAGGGACATCTACAACATATTACCCCTAGGGCAATGGTCAGGTGGAGGCCACAAATAAGACATTGTTAAAAATGCTGAGCAAATTGGTAGCCGATAATCAGAAGGATTGGGCAGAAAAACTATCAAAGACATTGAGGGCTTATCGCACATCAATCAGGAATAGTACATAGGTGACACCTTACTTCCTAGTCTATGGCCAGGAAGTAGTACTGTTGGCAGAAATCAGTATTGTGTCCGCTCGGATAGCCTTCGTAATGGGAAGACCAGAGTGGAAGACCTAGATAACCTACTCGCAGACAAACTCGAGGTAGTGGATGAGGTTAGAGATAGAGCTGCAAAAAAACAAAAGAAATACAAATAGGCCCTAGCCACAAATTTCAATAGGCACTTAAGGCCCAGACTCTTCAAAGAAAGGGATAAGGTATTGAAGATGGCCCTCAACATCAGGCAAGGCAAATCAACAGGAAAGTTCGCACCAACATGGAATGGTCCCTACTTGATAAAGGAAGCTTACAATTTGGGTTATTATGTACTCAAAACTGTAGACACAAGTGACAATGATGAAACTATAAACAGTTACTGGTTAAAGCCTTACTTTGATTAGTCATGTTTCCTTGTAATCATATAAATGTGCATTTTTTTATGAATAAATCTATGATGAATTTCTTTAAAATTTTCTTCTAACATGCGATATAGTCTCATATAATGACATTGACGTAGACCTTCTCTTTCTTTCAACTTAAAATATATACATTTGCCTTGATTATACACCTACTTATATATATATGTATATATATACCTTGTTTCTTACGCTCTTAAAGCCCTGGACACCCCGGGCATCTCTGTAAGCCCCGGCACCCAGGCACCCATACAAAACCTTGGACACCCCGGGCATCTTAGTAAGCCCAGCACCCCAAGCACCCATACAAAGCCCTGGACACCCCTAGCATCTCACTAAGCCCCAAACCCTGGACACACATACAAAGCCCTAGACACCCCGGGCACCCATACAAATCCATAGACACCCCGGGCATCCTAGTAAGCCCCAACACCCTAAGCATCCATACAAAACCCTAGACACCCAAGGAAATCTGGCACCTTGGGCACACATACAAAGCCCTGGACACCTCGAGCAAACAAGTAAACCCTTGCACCCCAGGCACAGATAAAGTCCTGGCAACCCTAGGCGCAGATAAAAGCCCTTGCAACCCCAGGCACAAATAAAGTCGTGGCAATCCAAGGCGCAGTCACAGCCTTGGGAACCCCAGGCATGAACACTAACCACATAGACACAACTCCGTATATAACCAATGGGGGGCTCCGCACCCAAGTTACCTCAACACGTTGCGATGAACTCTACCACATAATAATTACACAGTGCCCGAAGTAAGAACAACATCAGAAACTCCACTAAAAGAACAATTTTATTGCTATACAAAGCATAGGAGGGGTTTCACCAACGACAGATTAGGTTCTTGTCCAAGCCCCACAAGCGCTCTCGCTAATCTGGTGAGCCAGTGACAATAATTCTCACCTGCCCCTATGACAACAATGAAGTTTTTTGCTAGCAAGCAACACTCTGTTCCTCCAAGTTCCACCGATAGATTACATAAACCTCTCATACCGAAATTCCCAAACACATATACTCATTTTTCTTGCAAAAAAAGGGAGACCAAAATTTACCACGCAACATCAAGATTGATATGCCATTCACACTAATGACAGCAACTGGCTGATCAACAGTTTGCGATAAAGCAACATTCGGCATTGAAAATTCACTAGCCTACTATGTCTCTATCGCATAATAAGCATAAATGGTAGAGGCGTGTATCGTGTTGCCGCATATCCAAACTACGGATATCCTACAAATGCACTACTAGCCTCACCATAATCATAAAAACCAGTCGCATACAAGCCAAGAATGAGGATTGAAAAATCGAGAGCTGATTATGTTCTTATAGTTCATGTTAACAGCAAAATCAATCAAATCGTGTAACATATAACAAAGTATTATACAACATGTAGGGCATCCCCAGCACTAACAGGTGCAGATACAAGCCAAGGTGATCACTTGGCCCACTCCTTCCGGATTGCAACTATTGTCCCTATCACATGACTAGTTTCTTCAAGTTGCTTCAAGTTCTCCAACTCTGCCTTCTAGTCATCCAGTATCTACTCCTGCCACGCACACTCTTCCTTCAGATCCTTAAGCTTGCCTATTACCCTAGCAACACCTGCCTCGACAACCTTCCGATGCTCACAAATATCCTTCACAGAACAGAATAAGTCATTCTGCAGTATGTCCCGGCTTGCCTTTCAAAAGGCATGCACTAATATCATGACTCGTCGCTCGACTTGATCCATGAAGAAACCAATCGAGGAAAATGCATGACATGCCTCCAACCAGCAGGAAAAATTGGCCCAGGATAGCTCTTCTAGTGGGTGACACATCACGCAACTCATCAGAGTAGCAATGGTATTAAGGGAAGGACCCACAACGGACGGATGCAGATTTACCTTCGGCAACCACTCTGCATGAATCGCAGTTGATAAAAACTAAGCAACCGCACTGGAGATGTTGTACTGCATTTCGTTACCTTGAAGACGCACAGGATCGACCACAAGGAAATGCAATGGTGGGAGACGGTGCTTGTCGTAGTATCCCAATAATTCCTGCCGGATCTAGATAGGTTCCTCCTCATAGGTTAACTCCTCTAGAGGGAAGACAAATTCTGGCTCTGCATCCTCATCCCCTGAATGACATTCCAAGTCCCCCAAGACTTCAGGTGCCACAATCTCATCGCGAGTAGGCTGTGATGGGGCGTCCCCGGAAGAATTGCCAACCGCATCAGAGAACCAGGTCTCTACATAGATTCTCCGTCCGTCATCCCTAGATGCGTTCGCATCAGCGGCAAGTTCCTCATGTTGTCTTGCTGCCTCCGGCTTGGTTGTCGGTTGATTGGCCTGGCACACCTCCTAGACATTGGAGTGCATCACGTTGTTGCCACCTCCGGTGCCCCCAACCACCGTGGGTTCAGCCGTGGGGGGCTGCATTGCCCTCAAATCCTCGACTAGACGCCTGAAGAAGGGCGTGTTTGGCACCCCGACCGGAAACTCAGAGAAGACGGCCTGTGATAAAGCCATTCCCAAACAATTAGAACACTGAGAGCAATCATGAGCCAAACAAAAAAAACAAACAAATAATGAAATCTATCAATGACTCACCGTTGGATCTACCTTGGTCCTCGTCAGACTGGGCTTCATCATGATCGACCCGCCTCAATCATAGCAAGCTACAATCACAATGTAAACCTAGATACTCACTAAGCCAGTCCTGACTGATGGTGCAACTGGAGCCTCCGTCGGCTGTTTCAAGGAATCGCCATAACGTTCACGACAGCCTGATCACCTTCATTCTTGACAGGCTACAACAGAAGCGGATAACAAAGAAAGAATTAGCACAGCCTCGCTTCATCATAGCCCATAAAGAAACACAAAGCATAACTTACATACGCTTATTTTATCATCATCCCCAAAGCCTCACTTCGGGCGAGGGGGGGCCTTCCTTTTCATCCACCCACTAGAAAACCGAACTATGGCACCCCTGGGCAATGATGATGCAACTACTAACTCTACTGGCTTCACCACTGGAACAATCCCCTCCACAAGGGCCGTTGTCGGAATTCCCTGATCATCCGTAGGTACATGCGATGAGGCAACAACTGGAGGTTCTAGCACTGAACTAAACTGTGGAGGGTGGGGCACCCTCACAGACCTTAACCTTTTCGCAATAGGGGGATGACTACTTTTCCCCTCTTCCAATACCAGAGGCTCCTTACTGCATTTGGACCCAAGCCTTTACGTTGACTGCTGCATGACAAGGGTTGGAATGGTACCCCGATTGGTAGCATGACTCTCAGGAGGGGCCAAGAATGACGAAGCTCAGAGGTCTTCCTGACTACCTCTTGGAAACCCGCAAACAAAGCACAAAGATAAGACAATTGCAGGGCTCTGCACCTTGGTACTCTGAACAAGCCTACAACAGGAAAATGTGCACACCCTGGAAAAGCACAGTTGTGCCACCGAGTCTAGAAAACGTCCTCCCCTAACGATCACAGAAACTAGCCACCCAAGCCATCATAGCTGAACTAACGCATTACCCGATCGGAGCGGTAAACGGCCAGCTACGCCTCACCATTGTGATCGAGATAAGCCACCATGCCCGGCCACACGACTAATCACACTATACCCGCAGTAGGATTATTGACATCCAAAGCACACTGTTGGTCCACGTCGACAGGAATAGGCACACTAGAACAAAATGGGAAAGCATTATGAATCGGGTGAGCGTAGGGCCTCCACTCAAACCCATTCAGTGATGCCAACTGACGTGTTGTCGAAGCCCTCAAAATTAATTCTAGTCCCACCTTACTATAAAATTGTAGTAACAGTGGTACTAGGTTGAATCCCACAGGGAGCCATTCATTAATTTCTCAGCTGAATGCACAATTTAAAGAGTGGGAAATTTGAATAATTAAAATTCTAGAATAACCAAAGAGCAAATAACAATTAACAAGGAATATTCTGTCTTACCAACTCTGATCCAAGGGCTCGAATTGAGTCAATTGGTCATCGATCATAAGAAAAAAAATCAGTAGTCTTGCAATTCAAGCATTTAACCTTCGGTTTATTAGGATAGCCATAATAAACCTCATGTTTTCCTAATTTACTTGACCAAACCCAGCATTCGATCAACAATTATCATTGACCGACTGGGCACGATAGTGTTCCATATGAATTAATGGTAGTAATAACCTCCGTGAAAATAGTTAAACCAAAATAAAAATAATTGAGATAGCTGCAATTATTAAATTTTGTTCCGTTTATTCCCTTTAGGTTAAAACATGCCAACACATTGATCAAAAGCTGTCACAAACAATTGACCCACAAAGATATTAACCTAATTGCTACTTGTACCACTACTCGTGACAATTACAGATCACCGAATCATGGATAGTCGTAGGAAGATCAATATTAATTAATTTGTCAGATTAATCAACACCAACTTCCATAAAAATATGCACAAGAATAAATGAATACTTGAATTAAAGGCAAGAATTTAAATTAAGCACATAACCTCACAATGACACAATCGAATCAACAATTCCCCCTTGAATCAGAAAAGAAAAGCTCAGCCGCTCATGATTGTCGTCTCCTTCTTGCTTTGCCTCCAAGATGGATGGACTGCTCACTTGCTTGATTGCTAGATTTCTTGATTTCTTGATTGATGCCTAAAGCTGGTCCCCCCCCCCCTTTATATAGCTTTAGGAGGAGGGGCTCTCTCCAACTCCTCTTAGGAGATTATCCTCAAAAATACAAAGTCCTAGTCAGTTTTAATCTAATCCTATCCTATCTCTTATCTAGTAATCTCAATCTTCCTTATCTTTCTAGGATTACATTTGAAATTTAAATCTGATGGGACTCTTTATTCTTGAATTCAAGTTGGGCTTCTTCAATAAATTGGGCTGCTACAAGGCTCTTATGCAAATTGGGCTTCAGCTGTGTGCTGAGCTTCTCTACGAATTTGTTCCGACTTTGGACCTGAGTTTGACCTTGATGATGATCGAATCTATCGAAACCAAACACATGAAAGTTTTATAGTTCTTCCTTATCTTTCCAATGAATCTTGAATCATCCCAATCGGAGTCTGGATATAAGAGTTATGCCCAGATTACTGAACGGTGCCGAAACTGTGCAAAATCGTCCAATTAGCCTTGTTTTCCTCCTGTCGCCTTCTTGTTTGCCCTGAATCGAAGTACAAGAGTAATGAGTCCAATTAAGTGCTAATTTAATGTAAAAGAATGAATATTTGGGGATAAAAATATGATACTTTTTATTCCCATCAAATCCCCCGACACTTAAACCTTGTCCGTCCTCGGGCAAGACAAAATTCAAACAAAAATAAAACAAGAACAAACTAACCATCCTACCGATTTTTAAACTCAACTCTCCTTCATCTTTTTCCACAAATATTCTAGGTTAAATATTGTAAACTGTTAAATCAACACAACGAAGTCATACATGACTCATTCATCAGTCAATCCAATTTTTGCTACTACAAACCAGGTAGTAAATAAGGGAAACCCTTTTTATCTTCTCTCTCTTTTTATTTTCTTTTTCTCTCCTCTGAAGAAGTGAGTGCATTTTATGCTCCATATCACTTTTGGATTACTTGGTCAGTAGGTGCATTTTATGCTCCATCCTACTGTTTGAATTGCTAGCTAGTAGGTTCATTTTATGCTCCGTCCAACTATCAGATGACTTGGTTGGTAGGTGCATTTTATGCTCCATCCTACCAATTGTGGCAATGGTGAAGTACTTACCCTATTTATTTAAACCTGAATTTAGGACTAGCTTAAAAGGGATGGCTTCAGCTGAATGGTGTACTCCCTGATCATATTTCTTTTGTTAGTTCACAAAAATCTTCCTAGAATACTGTTTCTGTTGATTTCAAAAGATTTGAGGTTTTTTTTTTATTTGAAAAGCAAATGCAGAAAAACATGACCTAAATCAAATTTTAAAACACAACCTAAATTCTAACCTAAATCCCCTCCCCCACACTTAAAACTTACATTGTCCCCAATGTGAGGTTAAATGCAAAGAAAGGGCAAAAAAACTAAACGAGAAATGAAAAAACAAAAGGAAAAAGGAAAAGAAAACTTCCCTATTTTTAATAATAATGAATCGGATCCTCTAACTCTCGTGGTTGTAGCTTTCTGTGTTCTCCCCTTTCATCCATCATGGGCAGGTTCAAATCTGGAATAAGGGCCTTCATATCCAATTGTGCACTCAATTCGAGCTCCTCATTCATATCTTCTTCTCCAAAAATTTCTTGCACAATTGAATAAAAAATGTCAACTGAACAAATTGAATGACATTCATTGGGGTACTTCATTGCTTAAAAAATGTTAAATTTAACAATCTCACCATCAAACTCGACGGAGAGAGAACCCTCATCCACATCTATTTTGGTTTTGGCCGTTTTCATAAATGGCTTGCCTAATAGAAGTGGAGCTGAATTTGTGATAGTGTCTTCCTCCATCTTCAAAATGTAAAAATCAGCTAGAAATATTAGGTCATTAACCTATACCAAAACATCTTCAACAATCCCTTCAGGGTAAGTGTTAGAACGATCAACTAATTGAATGACTACCCTAGTCTCCTTCAATGGACCCAAATTCAAAGCACAATAAATTGAGTATGGCATGACATTAATGGATGCACCTAAATCTAGCATGGCACGCTCAATTCTTTTATTGCCAATCATGCAAGGTAAAGTAAAAATACCTAGATCAACACGCTTTTCTGGCAGGGTTCTCTTGATGACAGCTGATACGTTCTCCCCAACCTTTACCTTCTCATCACCTCTCAGCTTCCTTTTGTTAGTGCACAACTCCTTCAGAAATTTTGCGTATTTTGGAATTTGCTTGATGACATCTAACAATGGAATATTTATCTCCACCTTCCTAAAGGACTCCAGAACCTCTTGTTCGTATTCTTCTTTCTTAGATTTTTCCAACCTACAAGGAAAAGGTGGCACAATGGCATTAGAAATCTTAGGTGAAGGGGAATCAGGTTTTACCTTATGGTAACTCTCATGTGATTCTTGCTCCTCCTCTTCTTTCTGCTCTTTATCCACTTTCCTTGGTGAAGTAGGTTGTGGCTGCAATTCCTTTCCACTTCTCAGCACCACTGCACTCGCATTCTCATTGGGATTGACCATCGTCTGTGATGGTAGTTTTCTAGATTTTTGCGCCTCCAACTTGCTAATAGAAGTAGCAAGTTGACTGATTTGGTTCCCTAAGTTCTGGATGCTGGCCCTTGTTTCCTATTGGAATTGCTGAGTGTTAGTCGCTAGAGCCTTAACTATCTCATCTAAAGACATACCTGAACTTGAGGGTTGATTTTGGGCTTGGGTAAGTGTTGGAAATGGTGGTTGTCTATTGAAATCTTGAGGCTGGAATCTTTGTGACCCTCCTTGATATCCGTAGGTCAGATTGGGATGATCCCTCCACCCAGGATTGTAATAGTTAGAATTGAAGGGAGTGAGAGATCCATCAGATGGATGCCAAAACTTGCGGAATAAGGTGGACGAATTTCAAAAATTTCTCTCCCTTCAACTGGGAATCGTATTCCCTATTTTAGAAAAATCATATTTTTCAAGGATCAATCTTGAACCATAAACCGAACCAGATTTGAAATGAAACAGTAGGAGAGGAATATACCTGATACAGAGAAATAGTATCACTCAATGGAGGCGTTCACGCCCAAAGAAAATCACCAAAGACTACTCCCACTGAAGATGACACAGTGGATGGAGGAGCAAAATCAGCAGAGTCCGTCCCACGAACCAAACTCTTCAGGAAGAATCCAATGGAGGTAGTGAGCACAACTTCCTATCAGCCTTTCTCCAAAGACTAATATCAAGAACACTTCTTGATCTTCTCCCACCAAGGAGATCGAACTAGTAGTGAGGCGGCAATTGGGGGAGAACGCAAGAGCAGAAGATGGCGTAGATGTCTTCTCTCTTGGTTATCTGAGATTTGATCTCTGGATGCTTGGATGATTGATTATTCACCCCCTCCAGTCTTTACAAGCTTAAAGAGATCAGCTCCTGATCCTATCAGGAGTTTTCTAATTTAGATCATTATCTGAATTTGGACTCTGTTTTAAGTGATAAGGATAAGACCCTTATCTTATCTGCAGATTAGATTAGCCTTCTCCTGATCTTATCAAGAGGTTTCCAGATCTGAATTCAGATATGGTCTCTCTGAGTGGATAGAGTTTGACTCTATCCTATTTGCTGATTTAATCCCAGATCTACCCCCTCTATTTAACTAATTAAAACAGGCCAGTTCAAAGTGGGCTTTAAGCCCAATAAGTCTATGTGCTCAAACTGCTTCCAAACTGCTGCCCAGTTGGGCTTCTTTGTAGGGCGTGGGACCCAAGCATTGATCTACACATCAGCCACATGGGTTCGGCCCAGCTTTTGTTAAAAGGCCTGGCGGAATACACTGTTGTGGATAGTGCACCCCCTGAAACCCATCACATGGGCCTCTATTGGGCCCAACACTTAAACTAAGTGGTCCCTGGGCCAAGCCACCTTATAAAAACCCAGGGACTATAGGCAGATGCAAGATTAGCCCATCAAGTATTACCCTCAGTGGCCTTACACTTAACCTCTTAGCCCATAACGATCAAACACTGTTCGACAAGAGAGGACCTCTCCCTCGGCTGCAAGGAACAATGTCGCACTCTCTGCTTATATGGATCTCGGGAATTAAAACCTTTTGCAAACATTTTAGAAACCGTAATATATATACTTTTTTATCTCATATAAAATATATTTTGCAAAATATATCTCAACGATTGAAATCGGCTGCCGGCAGTCTTGGTTTCCATCAGAGATAGTGCATCCCCGATCATTACCTTTGTCTGACAAAGGGGCTGATCTTGTCACTATGATCACCCACCCAGATGAATTCTCACTGTCCCAACATACCCAGATTTTGACCCCCGCTAAGGATCTCACTAATTGGCATATCAAAGACAGCCCAATCCGACACCTAGTGCAGTATCATAATCGAGTCTAGGAGTCAGGTCTAACTTTCCTGTTTTTCCCCATCAATCTCCAAGGTCCAGGGCAATACTGGAAATCTGGTCCGGTTCAAAGATTTAATTAATCCTACACTGCATGTGCCTTGGATCTCACCCTGGCGGCTGAGACAAACCACCCCAACTGACTTGGTGGCACATCAGACTAACCCACCGGATGTGAACATTCTAAACTAACACGAGCCTCATTAAGTGTCCAGTTTAAGGGTATAACACAGAAACAAACCCCAAGAACATGAATCAAATATGCACTTTATTCATTTACAATAAACGTCAAAAGTACATCATTCTGATTGGAGCTAAGGGCATACAAAGACTATCTAACAGCTCCCACTTGCACTTAGGTCCAGTCTAGTACAAACTGGAGTCCCATGCTTTCCACGTGTTTCTCAAACACTTTCTGTGATAGTGGCTTCATCAATGGGTCTGCTACATTTTCCGCTGACGCTACCTTCTGAATCAGGACATCCCCTCTACCAATAATCTCCCGCAGTATGTGGTACTTCCTCTCGATGTGCTTTGACTTCGAGTGGGCTCGTGGCTCCTTATCCTGAGCAATTGCTCCATTGTTGTCACACAAGAACGGGATGGGTGATGTGCTAGATGGAACTACTCCCAACTCGTGAACGAACTTCTTCATCCACACGGCTTCTTTGGCAGCCTCGCTTGTGGCAATGTATTTGGCTTCGGTTGTGGAGTCTGTAGTGGACCCCTGTTTGCTGCTTTTCCAGCAAACAACACACGATCCTATCGTGAAAACAAATCCAGATGTAGACTTTCTATCATCTAGATCCGACTGGAAATCGGCATCAGTATACCCTTGAATCTGTAGTGAGCTACCATTGAATACAAGACAAAACTCTCTTGTCCTTCGAAGATACTTGAGTATGTTTTTCACAGCAGTCCAATGCTCCTGCCCTAGGTTGGCCTGAAATCTACTTACCATACTCATTACTTGAGCAGTGTCAGGGTGAGTGCACAGCATGGCATACATGATGCTCCCTACGACAGAGGTATAGGGAATGTCCTTCATGCCCTCAATCTCCTCAGAAGTCTTAGGAGACCTCTTCTTGGAGAGAGTGACTCCGTGCTTGAAAGGAGCATTTCCTTTCTTGGAATTCTCCATGTTGTATCTTTTGACTATTTTGTCAATGTAAGCAGATTAGGTTAATCCTATTATCCGCTTCGATCTATCTCTATAAAGTTGAAGACCTAGTATATAGGAGGCTTCTCCAAGATCTTTCAAGGAGAATTGTTATGAAAGCCATACTTTCACCGTAGTTAACATTCCTACATCATTACCAATGAGTAGAATGTCATCTACATACAGAACCAAGAAAGTAACCTTATCCTCATTGAATTTCCTGTAAACACAGGGTTCATCCGGATTCTGCCTGAAGTCAAAGGATTTGATAGCAGAGTCAAAATGGATGTTCCAACTTCTAGAAGCTTGCTTAAGTCCATAAATGGATCTGTTAAGTTTACATACCATGTGTTCCTGACCAACAGCAATGAAGCCTTGCGGCCGCTGCATATAGATATCTTCAGTAAGATCTCTATTCAGGAACGCAGTTTTGACATCCATTTGCCAAATTTCATAGTCATGGTATGTTGCTATAGCTAGCAGGATCCTAATGGATTTAAGCATGGCCACAGGTGAAAATGTTTCCTCATAATCGATGCCCTATTTCTGAGTGTACCCTTTCACCACCAAACGAGCTTTGTAGGTCTCAACCCTACCATTGGGGCCCTTCTTCCTCTTGTAAATCCATTTGCAACCAATTGCTTTTACCCTAGAGGGCGGATATACTAGAGTCCAAACTCCATTGGTCTCCATTGAGTCCATCTCAGCTTTCATGGCCTCCACCCACTTCTGGGAATCTATGTCCAACATAGCTTCCGTGTAAGTCACGGGATCCTCTTCACTAGTCAAGGTTTCCACTAGGTAACTATCCTGGTCATAACCATAACAGAATGGAGGTCTAGATACCCGAGTGGATCTTCTAGGTTGGTCACTACTTGGAACTTGTGGGACATCTCCTACTGCTCCTGAGCTCTCCTCATCAAGAACTACTTCCTAATGATGGGTGTCCAGGATGTAATCGACTTCCAAGAATTGTGCATTCTGGCTGCAGAACACTTTCTGCTCACTTGGGTCATAGAATAAGTAACCCATAGAGCCTTTCGGGTAGCATACAAATAGGCAATGGCTAGTCTTGCATTCCAACTTGTCTGCACTCGTTCTTTTAACGTGTGTGGGACAACCCCAAATCTTCAAGTGTCTGACACTTGGTTTCTTTCCCGTCCAAAGTTCATATGGAGTGTTCAGAACCGATTTGGTTGGAACCCGATTCAGCACGTAAATCGCAGTCTCTAATGCGTAACCCCAAAAGGATGTGGGTAACTCTGAGTGTATGAGAAGTGACCGGACCATATCCAATAAGGTCCTATTCTTCCTCTCTGAAACACTGTTAAGTTGTGGTGTAGCAGGAGGAGCCAACTGTGACACTATCCCATTGTCCTTCAAGTAGTCCATGAATTCGTCAAAGAGATACTCGCCACCTCGTCTGATCGAAGGGCTTTAATTTCTTTCACTAACTGTTTCTCGACCTCTTGTCTGAACTCTTTGAACTTTTCAAAGGGTTCGGACTTATGTCTCATTAGGTACACGTAACCATATCGTGAGAAATCATCGGTAAAGGTGATGAAATACACGTGTTGATTACGTGTCCTAACACTCAGGGGACCACATACATCACTATGTATAAGGTCAAGTGTGCTTGTACATCTTTCAGGCTTATCGTTAAATGGCCGTTTTGTCATCTTACCTTGCAGGCAAGGCTCACAAGTGGGAAGATCTTCTACAGTTAGAAAATCCAAAGGACCATCCTTTACCAGCCTTGTGATTCGGTCAACACTGATATGGCCAACTCGGTAATGCCACTGGCATGTGGGATTATCTGTATCACGGACTCTTTTCTTGGGGATTTCAGCCGACGTAGTTTCGGTTATGTTAGTTTCTAGAGAATGATGTAGAACATAGAGACTATTCTCTAGTTCCCCGTATGCGATGAATCTGTTGTTTCTTTTAATAGTAATTGTATTACTAAAGAAGACAGAATAACCATCCGCACACAGTTTTGAGACAGAAATCAAATTTCTTCTTAAATTTTGTACATAAAAACAATCTTTGAGAACAATTGTTCCTTCTCTAAAAATTAACTCCATGGTTCCTATGGCCGTGGCTGCAACACTTGCAGAAGTCCCCAAGTAGAGTGTAACTTCTCCCTCACTCAGCCTTCTGCTTACCTTGAACCCCTGCAGTGAGTTACACGCATGAGTTGAGGCCCTAGAGTCAATTCACCAGGACGTAGAAGCTACCAATAAATTGGTTTCTATAACACAAGATTCGAAATTACCTTTCTTGGATTCCAGGTAGGCAGGATAGTTCCTTTTCTAGTGGCCGGTCTTCTTGCAGAAGTGACAGGCATCCGATGCTTTGTCTTTCTTCTACTTCTTACCCTTAGTGGCTTTCTTCTAAGGCTTCTTTGCCTTCCTCTTTCTCTTGCCTGTCTTGCTAGCTTCAACAAGCATAGCTACAGGCTCATCCTTTTTAATCAGTTCTTCCACTCGTTGCAACATGTTGCTGAGCTCTTATAAGCTAACATTCAGCTTGTTCATGTTATAATTCATGATGAACGGATTAAAGGAAAGAGACAAAGAATTAAGGATGGCGTCTATCTGGGTCGCAAGATCCAGCCTAGATCCAAGAGCTTCAAGCTCATTGATGTAGCCCATCATCCGAAGACAATGGTCCTGAACTTGTTGCCCTTTGGACATTTGAGCAGTCATGAACTATTTCAAGACCTTTTGACGAGTAGAACGATTATGTTCTTCATACATCATTCTTAAACTATCCAATATGTCCTTGGCGAGCTCGATCTGATCGAACTACCTCTGTATCGGATTGTCTAATGAGGCAATGATGTAACACCGGGCAAGGGAGTTTTTCTCCTCCCAGTACTACTAGTCTCTCCTTCGGGCCTCAGAAACCCTATGACCCGGACGCTTCGGGGCAGGATTTTTAGCCACTTTATCTAACATTTCAGAAGTTAGGACCAGCATAAGGTTCCTATACAAGTCAGCATAGTTCGGGCCCTTCAACTTGTTGTCATCAAGAAGCTTTGCAAATTGTCCGTTTGCCATTTTCTGATAAAAAAGCAAACATCAGTCCACAACCTAATTTGATTCATGTTCATTACATAGATATGGCTTTTAATCTACGTTCCATTCCCATTTATTCATCTCTAAGATTTCCCTCCCATCTCAGCGACGGAGACTACGAGTTGTCTCTGGAAATGTGGGAAATCACATAGGGTGCATGGAGCCAACTGTTTCAACTGCATAACCCCACCACCTTTCTGTGAAGAATCATGTCCACTCATCATATGAGCTTTCCCTTTGGCCTCTGTCAGACAAGGTTCAGAGCCGTTTTCAGGTAAACCTTTCTGTCCAGTGAGTGCTTACCCATCATATTCATGAACGCCAAGGTACCGTGAGAGAGTTCTCATTTTCTGGTGAAGCTCCTCCCACATCGGTCTATGACGCCTCTATCATCTTATGAAACACTCAGACAAGCCCAACAACAAATGGATAGCCCATTTTCTTGTGCGTTTCCTCATTACTGAAGGACCCATCCTCATGCTAATGATGGAAGGCCTTTAGAGAGTTCATTATATGAATCTCCTTATCACATGCACTCATATTAGCTGGAGGGAACATTAATTATGCCCTAGTTTGATCTAGGTCAAACCAAAGTGGCTCCCATTGACTTTCATAAAGCCAGATTTCGGTGGGCCCAAATCAGCTAGGGTTCCACATGTATCCTCTCCAGGAGGTGTGGGGCCCACCATAGAGGGAGGTCATCCAATGACGCCATAAAGGTTGCGGAATGGGTGGAGCGAATTTCAAAAATTTCCTACCTTCTCCCAACTGGGAATCATATTCCCTGAATTTAGAATACAATATTCAAGGATCTACTTGAACCCTAATCAAACCAGATCTGTACCAAAAGATAAATGGGAGGATTATACCTGATCCGGAGAAGCAGTATCTCCCAAAGTTGGTGTTCACGCCCAAAGAATGCTCCAAGATCTGTCCCTGCTGAAGATGACACAGCTGTGGATGGAACAGAACCAGCAGGGTGCGTCCTACACACTGGATCCTTCACAAGAATCCCCTGGATGTACTAAACACTGAATTCTTTCAGTCTTTCTTGCAAGACTGATGTCAAGAACTGGTTTCTTGACTTTCTTTTCTGCAAAGATCAAATCTTGCAACAATGCAGATGGCGGCGGCAGGAGGAGATTTCCAGAAACGAAAAGGCTGAACTGTTTTCTTTTCTGGAGAGAATGAGATCTAATCTCAATTCGCAGGAACCTTTCTTGCTTACCAGAACCTCTTGGATCGAAATCTGATTTCCCTCTCTTGGTTCATTCGAAAATCTCCTCTCTTTTCTTCTTGATTAAGAAATCTCCTAATTAGGAGTTATCCCAATCCAAATCAGTATTTGGATAGGGGATAATCTTAATCCCTTTCCCAGATAGAGTTAGCTTACTCCTGATCTTATCAGGAGGTTACCAGATTCAAATCTGATTTGAATTTGGTCTCTAAGAGTGGATAAGGCTAAGAGCCCAATCCTTTTTGCTAACTTCAATCTCAAATTCGCCCCATTGATGGGTGATCATATCAGCCCACTTCGAAATGGGCTTTTGGCCCATTAAGTATTCAGTGTTTAATTAGTTTCCAATCTGCTGCCCAGTTGGGCTTCTTTGTATGGCGTGGGACCCAAGCATTGATCTACACACCAGCCACATGGGTTCGGCCCAGCCTTTAATACAAGGCCCAGCCAAATTCACTGAAAATCTCAATGAACCCCTTGAGTCCATCGTATGAACCCTATGGGCCCAACACTTACATTAAGTGGTCCCTGGGCCAAGCCATCTTATAAAAACCCAGGGACTGTGGGCAGGTGCAAGATTAGCCCATCAGGTATTATCCTAAATGGTCTTACACTTAACCTCTTAGCCCTTAATGATCAAGCACTGCCCGACAAGAGAGGACCTCTCCCTCGGCTGCAAGGAACAGTGCCGCACTCTCCTCTCACATGGATCCCGGGAATTAAAACCATTTGCAAACATTTTGAAACCGTACATATATATGTAAATATATTAATTTTGCAAAAACAAAATTCCAACAATTGAAATCAACTGCCGGCAGTTTGGTTTCCATCAGAGAGAGTGCATTCCCGATCATTACCCTTTGTCCGACAAAGTGGCCGATTCTGTCACTATGACCACCCACTCAGATGAATTCTCAAACTGCCCCAACATACCCAGGTTTTGATCCCCACTAAGGATCTCACTGATTGGCATATCAAAGGCAGCCTGATCCAGCACCTAGTGAAGTGTCATAATCGAGTCTAGGGGTCAGGTGTAACTTTCCAGTTTTGCCCATCTATCTCCAAGGTCCAGGGCAAGACTGGAAATCTGGTCCGGTTCAAGGATTCAAGTAATCCCATGCTGTATGTGCCTCGGGTCTTACCCTGATGGCTGAGACAGGCCATCCCAACACTTGGTGGCACACCAGTATCAGCCTTGGCAGGATAAATCTCCCCAGACTTATCCAACGGCTGTGAACATTTAAAACTAACATGAGTCTCTACAAATGTCCAGTTTTAGGGTTTTACACAGAATTAAACCAAACAACATGAATCAAACATGCACTTTATTTATTTCCACTAAATAACAAAAGTACATCAAAATGATTGAAGCTAAGCTCATACAAAACTGTCTAACAGCTCCCACTTGCACTTAGGTCCAATCTGGTACAAGCCGGAGTCCCATACTTTCCACGTGTTTCTCAAACACCTTCTGTGTCAGTGGCTTAGTCAATGGGTCTGCCACATTATCCGCTGATGCTACCTTTTGAATTAGGACGTCCCCTCTACCAACGATCTCCCGCAGTACATGGTACTTCCTCTCGATGTGCTTTGACTTCGAGTGGGCCCGAGGCTCTTTAGCCTGGGCGATCGCTCCATTGTTGTCACACAACAACGGGATGGGAGATGTGCTAGATGGAATCGCTCCCAATTCGTGTATGAATTTCTTCATCCACACGGCTTCCTTGGCAGCTTCACTTGCGGAAATGTACTCGGCCTCGGTTGTGGAGTCTGCAGTGGACCCCTGTTTGCTGCTTTTCCAGCAAACAGCACACGATCCTATCGTGAAAACATACCCAGATGTAGACTTTCTATCATCTGGATCCGACTGGAAATCGGCATCGGTATACCCTAGAACTTGCAGTGAACTACCATCGAATACCAGACAAAACTCTTTCGTCCTTCGAAGGTATTTGAGTATGTTCTTCACAGCAGTCCAATGCTCCTGTCCTGGGTTTGCCTGGAATCTGCTTACCACACTCACCGCCTGAGCTATGTCCGGGCGAGTGCACAACATGGCATACATGATGCTCCCCACAGCTGAGGCATAGGGAACGTCTCTCATGCTCTCAATCTCCTCAGAAGTCTTGGGAGACATCTTCTTGGAGAGAGTGACTCCGTGCCTGAAAGGAACGTTTCCTTTCTTGGAGTTTTCCATGCTGTATCTTTTGACAATTTTGTCAATGTAAGCAGCCTGGGATAATCCAATTATCCGCTTCGATCTATCTCTATAGAGTCGAAGACCCAGTATGTATGAAGCTTCTCCAAGATCTTTCATGGAGAACTGCTGTGATAGCCATACCTTGACCGAAGTCAACATTCCTACATCATTCCCAATGAGTAGGATATCGTCCACATACAAGACTAAAAAGGTGATCTTATCCCCACTGGATTTCCTGTAAACACAGGGCTCATCCGGATTCTGCTCAAAGTCAAACGTTTTGACTGCAGAATCAAAACGGATGTTCCAACTCCTAGAAGCCTGCTTAATTCCATATATGGATCTATTAAGTTTACATACCATGTGTTCCTGACCAGCAGCAATGAAGCCTTGCGGCTGCTGCATGTAGATATCTTCACTAAGATCTCCATTCAGGAACGCTGTTTTGACATCCATTTGCCAAATCTCGTAATCATGGTACGCTGCTACAGCTAGCAGGATCCTAATGGATTTAAGCATGGCCACCGGTGAAAAGGTTTCCTCATAGTCGATGCCTTCTTTCTGAGTATACCCTTTCGCTACCAAACGAGCTTTAAAGGTCTCAATCCTGCCATCGGGGCCCTTCTTCCTCTTGTAGATCCATTTGCAACCAATTGCTTTTACCCCAGAGGGCGGATCCACTAGAGTCCAGACTCCATTGGTCTCCATTGAGTCCATCTCGGCTCTCATGGCCTCCACCCACTTCTGGGAGTCTATGTCTAACATAGCTTCCACGTAAGACACGGGATCCTCTTCACTAGTCAAGGCTTCCACCAGGTAACTATCTTGGTCATAACCATATCGGACTGGTGGTCTGGATACCCGGGTGGACCTTCTAGGTTGGTCATTACCTGGAACTTGTGGGTCATCTCCCACTGCTCCTGAGCTCTCCTCATCAAGAACTATTTCCTGACGATGGGTGTCCAGGATGTAATCGGATTCTAAGAATCGGGCGTTTCGACTGTAGAACACTTTCTGCTCACTTGGGTCATAGAATAGATAACCCACCGAATCCTTTGGGTAGCCTATAAACAGGCAACGGCTGGTTTTAGATTCCAACTTGTCCGCACTTGTTCTTTTAACGTGTGCAGGACAACCCCAAATCTTCAAGTGTCTCACACTTGGCTTCCTTCCGGTCCAAAGCTCATATGGAGTTTTCGGAACTGATTTGGTTGGAACCCTATTCAGCACGTAGATAGCAGTCTCTAATGCGTATCCCCAAAAGGATGTGGGTAATTCTGAGCGTACGAGAAGTGACCGGACCATGTCCAACAAGGTCCTATTTCTCCTCTCTGAAACACCGTTGAGTTGAGGTGTAGCAGGAGGAGCTAGTTGTGACACTATCCCATTGGCCTTTAAGTAGTCCCTGAATTCGTCAGAGAGATACTCGCCACCTCGATCTGATCGACGGGCCTTAATTTCTCTCCCTAACTGTTTCTCGACTTCCTGTCTGAACTCTTTGAACTTTTCAAATGATTCAGACTTATGTCTCATTAGGTACACGTAACCATATCGTGAAAAATCATCTGTAAAGGTGATGAAGTACACGTGTTGATTCTGTGTCCTAACACTCAGGGGACCACATACATCAGTATGTATTAGGTCAAGTGTGCCTGCACATCTTTCAGGCTTACCGTCAAATGGCCGCTTAGTCATCTTACCTTGGAGGCAAGGTTCACAAGTGGGAAGATTTTCTACGGTTAGAAAATCCAAAGGACCATCCTTTACCAGTCTTGTGATTCGGTCGACACCGATGTGGCCAAGTCGGTAATGCCAGAGGCACGTGAGATTTACTGTATCACGAGTCCTTTTCTTGGGATTTTCGACCGACGTAGTTTCGGTTAAGTTAGTTTCCAAAGAAGGATGCAGAACATAGAGACCGTTCTCTAGCTCCCCGCATGCGATGAATTTATTATTCCGTTTAACAGTAATCATATTACTAAAGTAAACAGTATATCCATCAGCACACAATTTTGAAACAGAAATTAAATTCCTTCTCAAGTTCTGTACATAAAGACAATCTTTAAGTACAAGGACTCCTTCTTTAAAAACCAATTCTACGGTTCCTATTGCCGCAGTTGCAACACTTGCAGTTGTTCCCAAGAACAGTGTCACTTCACCTTCACTCAGCCTTCTGCTAACTTTGAACCCCTGCAGTGAGTTACACGCATGAGTTGAAGCCCCGGAGTCAACACACCAGGACACAGAAGTAACTAACATATTAGTTTCTATGACACAAGTTTCGATATTACCTTTCTTAGATTCCAGGTAGGTAGGACAGTTCCTCTTCCAGTGGCCGGTCTGCTTGCAGAAGTGACAGACATCAGATGCCTTGTTCTTCTTCTGCTTCTTGGGTTTGGTAGTCTTCTTCTGGGGCTTCTTTGCCTTTCTCTTTCTCTTGCCCGATTTGTTAGCTTCAGCAAGCATAACCACAGGCTCATCCTTCTTGAGTAAATCCTCGGCCCTCTGCAACATATTGCTGAGTTCCTGGACGCTGACATTCAGCTTATTCATATTGTAGTTCATAGTGAACGCATTGAAGGAAGAGGGCAAAGAATTTAGGATGGCATCCACTTGCGTGCCAAGATCTAGCCCGGATCCAAGAGCTTCAAGTTCGTTGATGTATCCCATCATCCGAAGACAATGGTCATGAACTTTCTGCCCTTTGGTCATCTGCGCGGTCATGAACAATTTCAGGACCTTCTGTCGAGTAGAACGGTTTTGCTCCTCATACATTGTCCTTAGACTGTCCAATATGTCCTTGGCAAGTTCGATCTGATCGAACTGCCTCTGTATTGAGTTGTCTAATGAGGCAATGACAAAGCAGCGGGCTAGGGAGTTCTTATCCTCCCAATCTTGGTAGTCCCTCCTACGGGCCTCAGAAGCCCTATCACCCGGACGTTCCGGGGCAGGATTTTTCACTACCTTGTCTAACTTTTCAGAAGTTAGGACCAGCATAAGATTTCTGTACCAGTCGGCATAGTTTGGGCCCTTAAGCTTGTTATCGTCTAGAAGCTTTGCAAATTGACCGTTTGCCATTTTCTGATAAAACAGCAAAATCATTAGTCCACAACCTTAGTTTGATTCATGTTTACCTACATAGATATGGCTTTTAATCTATGTTCCATTCCCATTTGTTCATCTCCGAGATTTCCCTCCTATCTCAGTGACGGAGACGACGAAATGTCTCTAGAAATGTGGGAAATCACATGGGGTGCGTGAAGCCAACTGTTTCAGCTGCATAACCCCACCACCTTTCTGTGACGGATCATATCCACTCATCAAATGAGTTTCCCTTTGGCCTCTGTCAGACAAGGTTCAGAGCCGTTTTCAGGTAAACCCTTCTGTCAGTGAGTGCACACCCATCATATTCAGGTTACGCCAAGGTACTGTGAGAGAGTTCCCATTTTCTGGTGAAGCCCCTCCCACATCGGTCTATGACGCCCCTATCATCTTATGAAACACTCTAACAGATCCAACAGCAAATGGATAGCCCAATTTTATGGTGCGTTTCCTCATTACTGATGGACCCATCATTGTGCTAATGACGGAAGGCCTTTAGAGAGTCCATCATATGGATCTCCCTATCACTTGCATTCATATTTGCTGGAGGGAACAAAATCACGGCCTAGTTCTAATTTAGGTCAAACCAAAGTGGCTCCCACTGACTTTCATAAAGTCAGATTTCTGGTGGGCCTTCATCGGCTTGGGGTTCCGTACGCATCCCTTTTCAGGGTTGTGGGGTCCACCAGGCAATGAGGGGGTCATCCAATGACCTTCAGGGACACCATGGCAATGATGTGCATTCAGCCATGGTGTGCGCAAAAGCCACTAACGAGTCATCACGGGCCAAGTACTTATGGCCCATGGTCGCAGCACATCAAACATCCAAACATCACATGTAAAGGAGGAATTGATCCAATCAATTAATTGCTGTAAAGCCCATTCAACGGCCCATTTAAAAACCAAGTCATTAACGATTAATGTCCACTAGGTGTATGGGCTGAATCGCAGATAGCAGTTCGGCCCATACAGCTTATCTCACAATAATGGGCTTTTGCAGTTTTAACCCTTTAAAACTGGGCTTTACAGGTGGGCCGAATTAATCCCTGTAATTGAACATCAGATTTGGAACAAAAGTGTGAGACAATTGGACTGAGAACATCCCCTTTCGAAACCCAGATTCAGTCCAAACAGTTTTGGTCCAATCTAGTCCGAAATGGTCCAAAACTGATTTTCAATTCAAGAATTAATTATTGAATGATCTGAAATTAATAGTTTTGATTTCTAGCAAACACAAAACAATTATGGACTGTTCGCACCACCTGCAAAACAGAGGTTAATCACAAGGGTTGCAGTTTCATAAACTGCAAATCGCAGAAAACGATTTCTCCATCTGCAAATCTCCTGCGCCGCCATCTTCTTCCATCTTCTTTAATCAAGAAAAATAACAGAAATCCTATTTCTATTAATTACATTCTTGATCAAATCCTATAAATTCAGTCTAAAAAATAAAAAAAAAAAATTATTTACAGACCGAATTGAATGAAATAAATAAATAGAAAAGAAAAAGGGTGCGCAGACCATCTGCGCTAAAACTGCACTGCGATCTCCAGGTTTGAACAGTCCATTAAATCAAAATAAATAAAGAACAATTCCAAATAAATTTTGGATTTAATAGAAATTAATTTCAGATCAATCGCCCTTAACAAGAAACAGTTTCTTGAAAAAAATGAAAACAATCTGCGCAAATCTTGAAAGAACACCTTCTATCCATCTGCGCAGGGTCAGATCTGATTTTCTTTTGGTTCAAGATTCGAACCTGTGGCTCTGATACCACTGAAAGAATGGTAGGATCCATCTAATGGACGCCATAAAGGTTGCGGAATGGGTGGGGCGAATTTCAAAAATTTCCTACCTTCTCCCAACTGGGAATCATATTCCCTGAATTTAGAATACAATATTCAAGGATCTACTTGAACCCTAATCAAACCAGATCTGTACCAAAAGATAAATGGGAGGATTATACCTGATCCGGAGAAGCAGTATCTCCCAAAGTTGGTGTTCACGCCCAAAGAATGCTCCAAGATCTGTCCCTGCTGAAGATGACACAGCTGTGGATGGAACAGAACCAGCAGGGTGCGTCCTACACACTGGATCCTTCACAAGAATCCCCTGGATGTACTAAACACTGAATTCTTTCAGTCATTCTTGCAAGACTGATGTCAAGAACTGGTTTCTTGACTTTCTTTTCTGCAAAGATCAAATCTTGCAACAATGCAGATGGCGGCGGCAGGAGGAGATTTCCAGAAACGAAAAGGCTGAACTGTTTTCTTTTCTGGAGAGAATGAGATCTAATCTCAATTCGCAGGAACCTTTCTTGCTTACCAGAACCTCTTGGATCGAAATCTGATTTCCCTCTCTTGGTTCATTCGAAAATCTCCTCTCTTTTCTTCTTGATTAAGAAATCTCCTAATTAGGAGTTATCCCAATCCAAATCAGTATTTGGATAGGGGATAATCTTAATCCCTTTCCCAGATAGAGTTAGCTTACTCCTGATCTTATCAGAAGGTTACCAGATTCAAATCTGATTTGAATTTGGTCTCTAAGAGTGGATAAGGCTAAGAGCCCAATCCTTTTTGCTAACTTCAATCTCAAATTCGCCCCATTGATGGGTGATCATATCAGCCCACTTCGAAATGGGCTTTTGGCCCATTAAGTATTCAGTGTTTAATTAGTTTCCAATCTGCTGCCCAGTTGGGCTTCTTTGTATGGCGTGGGACCCAAGCATTGATCTACACACCAGCCACATGGGTTCGGCCCAGCCTTTAATACAAGGCCCAGCCAAATTCACTGAAAATCTCAATGAACCCCTTGAGTCCATCGTATGAACCCTATGGGCCCAACACTTACATTAAGTGGTCCCTGGGCCAAGCCATCTTATAAAAACCCAGGGACTGTGGGCAGGTGCAAGATTAGCCCATCAGGTATTATCCTAAATGGTCTTACACTTAACCTCTTAGCCCTTAATGATCAAGCACTGCCCGACAAGAGAGGACCTCTCCCTCGGCTGCAAGGAACAGTGCCGCACTCTCCTCTCACATGGATCCCGGGAATTAAAACCATTTGCAAACATTTTGAAACCGTACATATATATGTAAATATATTAATTTTGCAAAAACAAAATTCCAACGATTGAAATCAACTGCCGGCAGTTTGGTTTCCATCAGAGAGAGTGCATTCCCGATCATTACCCTTTGTCCGACAAAGTGGCCGATTCTGTCACTATGACCACCCACTCAGATGAATTCTCAAACTGCCCCAACATACCCAGGTTTTGATCCCCACTAAGGATCTCACTGATTGGCATATCAAAGGCAGCCTGATCCAGCACCTAGTGAAGTGTCATAATCGAGTCTAGGGGTCAGGTGTAACTTTCCAGTTTTGCCCGTCTATCTCCAAGGTCCAGGGCAAGACTGGAAATCTGGTCCGGTTCAAGGATTCAAGTAATCCCATGCTGTATGTGCCTCGGGTCTTACCCTGATGGCTGAGACAGGCCATCCCAACACTTGGTGGCACACCAGTATCAGCCTTGGCAGGATAAATCTCCCCAGACTTATCCAACGGCTGTGAACATTTAAAACTAACATGAGTCTCTACAAATGTCCAGTTTTAGGGTTTTACACAGAATTAAACCAAACAACATGAATCAAACATGCACTTTATTTATTTCCACTAAATAACAAAAGTACATCAAAATGATTGAAGCTAAGGGCATACAAAACTGTCTAACAATTTCGGTGGGCCCAAATCAGCTAGGGTTCCACATGTATCCTCTCCAGGAGGTGTGGGGCCCACCATAGGGGGAGGTCATCCAATGACCAAAAGGGACACCATGGCAATGATGTGCATTCAACCGTGGTGTGCGCAAGAGCCACTGTCGAAACTGCATGGACCAAATTCTTATGGTTCATGCTCGAAGCACATCATACATCCATACATCACATGCAAGGATAAATTGATCCAATCAATTAAATATATGTAAAGCCCATTTGAAGCCCATTTTAATCCATAATATTAACCATTAATATTATCTAGGTATATGGGCTGAATTAGGGTTGATCAGTTCAGCCCATATAGCTTTATTCACAAAGTGGGCTTTTAGCAGTTTTAACAACTTAAAACTAGGCCTTTACAGGTTGGGCCGAATTAAACACTTAATTAATTATCAATCCTCAGGCCCATTAGTGGGAAAAATAGGTCTGACATTCAGCCATGATCAAACCCTAGATTCGGTCCAACCAGTTAGGACCAATCTGGTTCGAATGAGTCTAGGGTTTGATCTTTAATTAAAGATTTAATTCAAGAATTAATCTAAAATTAATTACTGATAAAAGATCAAGCAAGAATCAGTTAGATAGGGCTATTCGCACATTCATCCTGCAAAGCAGAGGTTAGATCCTAGTTTGCAGTTTCTCAAATTGCAAATCGCAGATAGCGATTTTCCCATCTGCGAAATCTCCTTCCTGCGCCGCCAGCTTCGATCCAAAATAAAATAAATAGAATTCCTAATTTTCTATTAATATTACATCAGATCGAATCCTATACATTCAGTCTAGAAAATAAAAAAAAAAATTATTTATAGACCAGAATGAATGAATAGAAACTGTAAATCACAGGTTCACTATGCCAATCAAGATTTCGATCTCCAGTTGTATGAATATCCCAAAAATCATGAAAATAATAAAGAACAAGTCTAAATAAATTCCAGATTTATAAAGATTAATTTCAGATTATTCTCCCATTAACTGGGAACAAATTTCCCAGAAAAACTTTAAATTGTGCAAATCGGGTAGAACACCTTCTGCATATTTGCGCAGGTTTCAAATCTGGTTTGTTTGGTTCAAGACTTGAACCTGGCTCTGATACCACTGAAGGGAGTGAGAGATCCATTAGATGGATGCCCAAAACTTGTGGAATACGGTGGGCGAATTTCAAAAATTTCTCTCCCTTCAACTGGGAATCTTATTTCTTATTTTAGAAAAATCATATTTTTCAAGGATCAATCTTGAACCATAAACTGAACCAGATTTGAAATGAAACATTAGGAGAGGGATATACCTGATACAGAGATGACACAGTGGATGGAGGAGCAGAATCAGCAGGGTCCGTCCCACGAACCAAACTCTTCAGGAAGAATCCAATGGAGGCAATGAGCACAACTTCCTATCAACCTTTCTCCAACGGTTGAAATCAAGAACACTTCTTGATCTTCTCCCACCAAGGAGATTGAACTAGCAGTGAGGTGACAACTGGAGGAGAACGCAAGAGCAGAAGATGACGTAGATGTCTTCTCTCTTTGTTATCTGAGATTTGATCTCTGGATGCTTGGATGATTGATTATTCGCCCCGTCCAGTCTTTACAAGCGTAAAGAGATCAGCTCCTGATCTTATCAGGAGTTTCCTAATTCAGATCATTATCTGAATTTGGACTCTCTTTAAGCGATAAGGATAAGACCCTTATATTAGCTACAGATTAGATCAGCCATCTCCTGATCTCATCAGGAGGTTTCTAGATCTGAATTCAGATCTGGTCTCTCTGAGTGGGCTTTAAGCCCAATAAGTCTATGTGCTCAAACTGCTTCCAAACTACTACCCAGTTGGGCTTCTTTGTATCACGTGGGACCCAAGCATTGATCTACACATCAGCCACATGGGTTCGGCCCAGCCTTTGTTACAAGGCCTGGCCAAATACACTGTTGTGGACAGTGCACCCCTTCAAACCCATCACATGGGCCTCTATTGGGCCCAACACTTACATTAAGTGGTCCCTGGGCCAAGCCACCTTATAAAATCCCAAGGACTGTGGGCAGATGTAAGATTAGCCCATCAGGTATTACCCTCAATGGCCTTACACTTAACCTCTCAGCCCATAACGATCAAACACTGCCGACAGGAGAGAACCTCTCCCTCGGCTGCAAGGAACAGTGTTGCACTCTCTGCTTCTATGGATCCCGGGAATTAAAACCTTTTGCAAACATTTTAGAAACCGTAATATATATACTTTTATATCTCATATAAAATATATTTTGCAAAACAAAACTCAACGATTGAAATCGGCTGTCGGCAGTCTTGGTTTCCATCAGAGAGAGTGCATCCCCGATCATTACCTTTGTCCGACAAAGGGGCTGATCTTGTCACTATGATCACCCACTCAGATGAATTCTCAGACTGTCCCAACATACCCAGGTTTTGACCCCCGCTAAAGATCTCACTGATTGGCATATCAAAGATAGCCCAATCCGACACCAAGTGCAGTATCATAATCGAGTCTAGGGGTCAGGTGTAACTTTCCAGTTTTGCCCATCAATCTCCAAGGTCCAGGGCAATACTGGAAATTTGGTCTAGTTCAAAGATTTAACTAATCCTACACTGCATGTGCCTTGGGTCTCACCCTGGTGGCTGAGATAGACCACCCCAACCGACTTGGTGGCACATCAGTGTTAGCCTTATCAGGATAGGTCTCCCCAGACCGACCCACTGGCTGTGAACATTCTAAACTAACAAGAGCCTCATTAAGTGTCCAGTTTAAGGGTATAACACAGAAACAAACTACAAGAACATGAATCAAATATGCACTTTATTTATTTACAGTAAACATCAAAAGTACATCATTCTGATTGGAGCTAAGGGCATACAAAGACTGTCTAACAAGAATAGGGATCATACTTGCATTGAGGTTGGCCCGGAAATCCTCCTATGGAGTTTACTTGCTGCTTCGAACCATCTTGTAATGATGGGCACATATCCATAGGATGCCCAGGAATCGAGCATATGCCACAAACCTTAGCCGCTTGTAATTTCCCTACAGATAATTGATGAACCAAAGCAGTTTGATCAGAAATTTGACTTTCCAAATTAGAATGGCTTACCTCATTAACATGTCTGATAGCACCATCTGTTCTTGCTCCAAATTGTTGGGAGTTTTCAGCCATGTTGGAAATCAATTCCCTAGCTGCCTTAGGTGTTTTATTGACCAAGGCTCCTCCACTAGCTGCATCTACCATTAGGTTGGAGTCCTTCGTAGAAGTATTGGATTAAGAGCTGCTCAGGTATTTGGTGGTGTGGACAGCTAGCACAGAGTTGTTTAAACCTTTCCCAATACTCGTATAGTGTCTCACCACTAAACTGCCATACCCCACAAATCTCTTTTCTAATATTTGCAGCTCATGATGCAGGGAAATATTTATCTAAAAACATCCTATTCATCTCATCACATGTACATATTGAACCAGGGGGAAGAATGTATAACCAGTCCTTTGCTTTATCTCGTAAAGTAAAAGGAAAAGCTATCAGTTTTACCTGATCCTCAGTCATACCCTGTGGTTTCATGCTTGAACAGACAACATGGAACTCTTTAAGATGCTTGTGAGGGACCTCGCCTGGAAAACCATGAAAAACAGGAAGTAGTTGAATCAAACCTGATTTAAGTTCAAAAGCTACCTCAAGAGTGGGATATATTATGCACAAAGGTTGTTGATTCATGATTGGTGCAGATAACTCCCTTAGTGTTCTTTCTCTATCAGCCATCCTTTTTTCCTCTTCAAAAATAGGTCTATCACAAGTTGTCAAGTCAATATCGGAATTCACCCTTGGAGGTAAACGACCCTTCCTTTGCTTAGCCTCCCTTCTCAAACGATGGGTTGTTCTCTCAATTTCAGAAAGATATTCTAGTTCACCTTTTTGAGAAGAACGAGTCATAAAACAAAAGAGGTTAGCACAAACAGAAGGCACGAAGCAAAGAAATTAAAATAGCTGCCTGATAGCGGCACCAAAATTCTGATGGGGTGTCGAACCCCTCAAAATTAATTCTAGTCCCACCATAATATAAACTTGTAGTAACAGTGGTACCAGGTCGAATCCCATAGGGAGCCAATAATTAATTTTTCAGTCGAATGCGCAATTAAAGAGTGGGAAATTTGAATAATTAAAATTCTCAAATAACCAAAGAGCAAATAACAACTAACAAGGAATATTCAGTCTTACCAACTCTGATCCAAGGGTTCGAATTGAGTCAATTGGTCATCGATCATAAGAAAAAAACCAGCAGTCTTGCAATTCAAGCATTGAACCTTCGAATTAATTAGGATAGCCATAATAAACCTCGTGTTTTCCTAATTTAGTTGACCAAACCCAGCATTCGATCAATACTTATCATTGACCGACTGGGCACGATAGCATTCCATATTAATTAATGGTAGTAATAACCTCCGCGAAAATAGTTAAACCAAAATAAAAATAATTGAGATAGCTACAATTATTAAATTTTGTTCCATTTATTCCCTTTAGGTTAAAACATGCCAACACATTGGTCAAAAGCTGTCACGAACAATTGACCTACAAAGATATTAACCTAATTGCTACTTGTACCACTACTCGTGACAATTATGGATCACCGAATCATGGATAGCTGTAGGAAGATCAATATTAATTAATTTGTCAGATTAATCAATATCAGCTTCCATAAAAATATGCACAAGCTGGTCCACCCCCCCCCCCTTTATATGCCTTGAATTCAAGGCAAGAATTTAAATTTAGCAGATAACCTCACGATGACACAATCGAATCAACAATTCCCCTTGAATCAGAAAAGAAAAGCTCAGCCGCTCATGGTTGTCATCTGCTTCTTGCTTTGCTTCCAAGATGGATGGACTGTTTGCTTGCTTGATTGCTGGATTTCTTGATTTCATGATTTCTTGATTGATGCCTAAAGCTGGTCCACCCCCCCCCCCTTTATATAGCTTTAGGTGGAGGGGCTCTCTCCAACTCCTCTTAGGAGATTATCCTCAAAAATAGAAAGTCCTAATCAGTTTTGATCTAATCCTATCCTATCTCTTATCTAGTAATATCAATCTTCCTTATCTTTCTAGGATTACATTTGAAATTTAAATCTGATGGGACTCTTTATTCTTGAATTCGAGTTGGACTTCTTCAATAAATTGAGCTGCTACAAGGCTCTTCTGCGAATTGGGCTTCAACTGTGGGCTGGGCTTCTCTATGAATTTGCTCTGACGTTGGGCCCGATTTTGACCTTAATGCAGACCGAATCTATCGAAACCCAAAACATGAAAGTTTTGGAGTTCTTCCTTATCTTTCCAATTCATCTTGAATAATCCCAATCGAAGTCCGGATGTGAGAGTTATGCCCAGATTATTAAACGGTTCCGAAACTATGGAAAATCGTCCGATTAGCCTTGTTTTCCTCCTGTCGCCTTGTTGCTTGCCCTGAATCAAAATATAAGAGTAATGAGTCCAATTAAGTGCTAATTTAATGTAAAAGAATGAATATTTTGGGATAAAAATATGATACTTTTTATTCCCATCACCCACCTCACACTGATTTCGGCCATCTTGAAGCTCTTGTGACAATCGGCTTGCAGTCATCATTTCCCCCTACACACCTTAAAAGCCTTTTCCTCAAATTCGTCCCTATGCAATGTCACCACAGGTACCCGAAAACAGGTAAGCGAGCGCAGAGTAACCATGAGGTCGAAATGCTCACACAGATACATCCATAGAAATGGTGCACATATATAGCTTACACACCTTTTGTAGCTCAGATATACCAACTGCTGCATAGTGTCATCCATCTACGCATAGAGATACCCAATGAACATCGAGGCCATGGGAAGCTGGTGCCCAGACGTGGCAAGCATAGCAAGTGACCCCAAGGACATTCGTAGACCATAGTCTAGGGGATCGGGAAAGAGGAATCGAGAAGCGACGTAAAGAATGAAGGCTGCCAAATGGCATTAACTATCTGCTCTCCTCACCATTATGTCTCAACTGCCACGTGATTCGAACCAAGACTCCATCCAATGGTCAAGTGACATCTTCCCACGCGAGGTTGTTGGTGTGTCCAGAAGCGTGTCGTTAAGCACTTCGGAACACTAGTTTAAACATTTATATTTTTTTTTTCGATTCTCAAACAATTACAAATGTAGTAAATGGGTGAGAATGGGTCATATCCACAAGGAAGTGAGGGAAAAATTAATACATACTCAAATCCAAACAAGAGAACACAAGAGGGAAGTGCAAAATTATAAAAATTAAGTAATTAAACTAAGGAAAATATAGAATTCAAATAGTACTGAAAGTTTAAATGTGTAGAAACATAAATAAATACAGAAATAAATTAACAAAAGAAACAAAACAAAAATCTGTAATCCAATTAGAGGTAGCAGTCTCCGGATCTCTCCATTGACCCTCGAACTTCTCAAGTTGGGCCTTCCGTCTTACCTGGCCGAATTGCGGATCTGTAGAAAATAAAACGAAGATCAAGTGGAATGAAAATAAATTGCAAAAAGTAAATAACGAAACTAGAATTGAAAGAACAAAAATTAAAACTAAAATAAAGTAAATGTGGTTGGGATCCGATTCCAGAGGTGGCGGTAGTGGTGTTGGCGAACTGCAAGTAGGACCCCACCTCTTACCTGGGCTTTCTCCTCTTCCTCTACCCTTGAACTTCTCAAGATCAGCCTTCCGCCATACCTGGGGGCAGAATCCTAGGGCTGAGAAGAAAAGGGGAAGGCACCCAATATTATGTAAGGCTGAGATTTAATGACCAAGGAGGCTAAAATCCATATCGATTTCTCTAACGAAATCAATAAAAGGCACTCAATCCTTTTCTCAGTCTTCTTTGTCTTCTACTCCTTTGCGACCTTAACATCCTAGTGGTGACATGGAGCCATAGATAGAAATCAAAGCCATTAAAGGAACCTTAAGCACAAATCGAAGGTGAAAGAAACTACTCGGATCCCTTTCTCTAGTCTTATAAAGATTGTCCGGCACTCATACACATAGCAAACTGAATGACATTGGCATAGATGAATGGTTTCCTGTCCAATACTCGAAGCATTACTTAGAGAAAAAAAAAACTATATAAAATTACTCAAACACCCCTAGGAAGGCGGAACCAGTGAGGTGCCTTAAATCAAACAGCATGCCACGTCAGTAACCACCGCCAAATTGTATCGGGCATTGAATTTGCCCTACATGCGCAAATGAATCATAATAATTTCGCAAGCACCAATCAAACGGCCCTACCAATAGGTGCCACATGACCAAACCCAACCAATCATGGAGTCCTGATGGGGAAAACAAATTGAATGACCTTCATAGGATTGACACTAAGTTGATAAGGCCATTACTCAGGAAGGGTTCTTCCTCTACAAGCTATTTGATAGCTATGAATATAACTCTAGCAAGTGCACTAGTTATCAAGTAGTATAAAAATATCGTTCCTACAAGGATTTAACAAAAAAAGTATTAGAACCACAGTCTTCCCTAATTATTTAGACAATCGAAATTCAGATTCGAGAGAGCAAGGACTATTGAAAATAAAAACTAGAAAAAGAAAATAGAAGCAAGGGTGATCACTAACCGAATATGCAATGGATGAAATCGCTAGGGCTTTTGGTCCACCTAATCAATGTAATGAATATTAATGGATTCAATTAAGCAAGATTATTTGTCATTCCCATAAGCTGAGGTCTTTCCAATTTTATTTAATATTCTCTCTCGAGATATACTAAAACTACGCCCACCAGGTAACCCTTCGATCTCTCGAGTAGAGCTCTCAAGATGGAAGTGCATTAAGTCCAAGGAAAACCATTAAATTCAGATGAATCATGTATATATATCTCTATATACCATTCAATTCACACTATGAACTATTCAGTCGATTATGTGAATTCCTCTCTCGATTCATTCACATAAACCAAATCAATTAAGAGGTGGCCAAGCTCTTAATCGCATTAAGCAAAATAATTCATAGACTGTATGGAAATCACAATCTTGGATAAATCATAAAGATAAAAATGTATTCATTAATAGGTGATCCAAAAGCTAGTTCGCAACCTGGATGTAGACTTCAAACATCAGAATAGGGCCAAAAACAGGTTTGCCAACATATTAGCAACCTTAGGGTGGAAGATGCAAGCCAATCCAGAGCCAATATGGATTACCATCCAACCGATTAACAAACAATCAACTTTCACCCTGAGAGACTGAGTGGAAGATGAGGAACAAATAGCAGCAGACGATTGGAGGTGTGAAGTAATACAAAAGCTAAAAAGTCAGCCAATAAGGACACAAGACATTAGCTAATCGCAAAGTTCCAACTGGTGAACGGGGTGCTATATCAAAGAGAATCAGACGGTATAAGGACAAGGTGCCTAGGCAAGTTAGAGGCGGAAGCGGTGCTACACAAAGTTCATAAGGCCAATTGCGGGGATGTCACAAGAACCCTATTCCATAAAATGCAACGGTTAGGGTATTACTGGCCCACGATGAAGTGAGACTCTACTAAGGTACAAAGAGAATGCAACAAATGCATCCCATGGGTAGACAATAGAGAATGTTTAGTAGTCTGCAATGAGGACTGGAGGAGGATGTACATAGAGTACCTGCAGGTACACACACTCCCCATAAATTTCCATTTGTGGAGGAAGCTATTATCTAAGGTCAAGAGGTTCTACCTGAAGGGATTAGAGATCCACCATATGGATAGCCGAACCTTGTAGGTAGGTGGGGCGAAATTTCAAAAATTTTTCTCTCTCCCATGTGGGAATCACATTCCCTGTTTTAGAAAATCTGCATTTTCAAGGATCAATCTTAAATCTAAACCGGACCAGATCTAAAACCAAAAGGTAGGAGAGGGATATACCTGATATGGAGTAGCAGTAACTCCCAACGAAGGTGTTCACACCCAAGGAAAACTCCAAAGACCGCTCCCTGATGAGACTAAAAAGTACCCTATTTTTATCCCCAAATATTCACTCTTTTTCATTAATTTAACACTTAATTGGACTCATTACTCTTGTATTTCGATTCAGAACAAGCAATAAGGCAATTGGAAGAAAACAAGGCAAATCAGTTGATTTTGCACAATTTCGGCACCATTCAGTAATATGGGCATAATTCTCAATTCTGGACTCCAATTTGGATAATTCAAGAGGCATCAGAAACACGAAAGAAAGGCCCACAACTTTAATGTTTTGGGTTTTGACAGATATGGTCTGCATCAAAGACAAAACCGGCCCCGCAGTCGGAGCAAGTTTGCAGCAAAGCCCATTTCACAGCTGAAGCCCAATTCGCAGAAGAGCCTTGTAGCAGCCCAAGATATTAAAGCAGCCCAACTCAAATTCAAGAGCCTAGAGTCCCAATTTCTAATGTAACCTCCAAAAAGAGAGTCTTATTAGATTTAAATTTTGAATGTAATCCTATAAAGATAAGAAGATTGGATTAGACCATTAGATAAGAGATATGATAGAATTAGTTCAAAACAGATCAGGACTTTCTAACTTGAGGTTAATCTCCTAGAAGGAGTTGGAGAGAGCCCCTCCTCCTAAAACTATATAAAGGGGGGAGGGGGGGGGGGCGGACCAGCTATAGGCATCACTCAATCAAGCATCAAGCAACTCCATCAAGAAAGATCAGTTTGGCCTTCTGAGAAGCAAAGCCTGGAGGATTCAAAAATAATGAGCAGCTAAGCTTTTCTTTTTTGGTTCAAGGGGGAAGGTTCGATTTTGTCATCGTGAGGTTCTGTATTTAATTCAAGTTCTTGCTTTTTAATTCAAGTATCCGTTGATTCTTGTGCTTATTCTCTATGGATGTTAACGTTAATTAGTCTAACAAATTAATTAATGTTGATTTTCCTACTGCTATCCATGGTTCGGTGATCCGTAATTGTCACGAATAGTGGTACAAGTAGCAATTAGGTTAATATCTTTCTGGGTCAATTGTTCGTGACAGCCTTTGACCAATGTATTGACATGTTTTAACCTAAAGGGAATCAATGGAACAAGATTCTATAATTGCAACTATCTCAATTATTGTTATTTTGGTTTAAAATTGTTTTCACAAAGATTAATGCTATCACTAGTTAATATGGAACGCTATCATACCCAGTCGATTAGTGATAAGTGCTGATCGAATGCTGGGTTTGGTCAACTGATTTAGGAAAACACAAGTTTTATTATGGCTATCCAAATAAATCTAAGGTTAAATGCTTGAATTGCAAGACTACCGAAGTCTACCTAGGATCAAAGACCAATTGATTAAATCCGAACCCTTGAATCAGAATTCGGTAAGACTGATTTCTCTTGTTTGATATTTCGATTGATTTCTTGTTCTTTTAGAAATTTTAATTATTTAATTTTCCCACTCTATTATATTGCGCATTCGACTAAGAAATTATTCCCTAGCTCCCTGTGGGATTCGACCTAGTACCACTATTACTACAAAACTTTTTTTGTGGGACTCGAATTAATTTTGAGGGCTTCGACAACCCGTCAATATTTTGGCGCCGTTGCCAGGGAGCTATTTTAATTCTAAAGGGATGAGATATCCATCGTATGGACGCCTGAATCTTGCAGAATAGAATGGAAGAATTTCAAAATTTTCTCTCCATCCTACTGGGAATCATATTCCCTATTTTAGAAAAATCATATTTTTCAAGGATCAATCTTGAACCAAGAACCAAACCAAATCTGAACAAAAGCAGTGGAAGAGGGATATACCTGATACGGAGAAATAGTATCTCCCAATGAAGGTATTCACGCCCATGGAAGGATCTAAAGGCTGCTCCCACTAAAGATGGTGCAGTGTAGGATGGAGCAGAATCAGCAGTGTTCTTCCCATGAACCTAATCCTTCGCAAGAATTAGCAGGACGACACGTGAACACAGTAGATCCAATCTTCATTTCTCCCACTAAACTGGAGATCGAACTGGTAGGTGAGGCGGTGGCAAGAAGGAGGCGGCAAGAGAGAATTTTTGTAGATGTGTTGAGTTCTCTCTTCTGTGATTTCAGCTCTGAAGACAGATGGTGATCTTGTTGTATCTAAAGGCTGCCGCCCCCTCCTCCTTTTATAACCTTAAAGGTATCAGCTCCTAATCCTATTAGGAGTTGCTGATCCAAATCAGATTTGGATCAGAATTCCCTTTAAGTGATAAGGTTAAACCCTTATCTTATCTACAGATTAGATCAGCCTTCTCCTAATCTCATTAGGAGGTTTCCAGATCTGAATCACATCTAGATCTAGACTCTCTGAGTGGATAGGGTTAAGGCCCTATCCTATCTGCTAATCCAATCCTAGATTTTGTCCCTTATTTAACTGATCAAATCAGCCCAGTTCGAAATGGGCTTTAGGCCCATTAAGGTTATGTGCTCAGTTAGCCTTCCAAACTGCTGCCCAGTTGGGCTTCCTTGTATGGTGTGGGACCCAAACATTGATCTACACATCAGGCACATGGGTTCAGCCGAGCCTTTGTTACAAGGCCTGGCCGAATACACTGTTATGGACAGTGCACCCCCTGAAATCCATCACATGGGCTCTATGGGCCCAACACTTACCCTAAGTGGTCCCTGGGCCAAGCCACCTTGTAAAACCCAGGGACTGTGGGCAGATGGAAGATTAGCTCATCAGGTATTACCCTCAATGGTCTTACACTTAACCTCTCAGCCCATAATGATTAAACATTGCCCGACAAGAGAGGACCTCTCCCTTGGCTTGCAAGGAACAGTGCTGCACTCTCTACTCACAAGGATCCCGGGAATTAAAACCTTTTGCAAATGTTTGGAATCCATAATATATACTTTTATATCTCATATATAAAATATATTTTGCAGAACAAATCTCAACGATTGAAATCGGTTGCCGACAATCTTGGTTTCCATCAGAGAGAGTTCATCCCCCATCATTACCTTTGTCCTACAAAGGGGCTGATCCTATCACTATGATCACCCACTCAGATGAATTCTCGGGCTGTCCCAACATGCCCAGGTTTTGAGCCCCGCTAAGGATCTCACTTATTGGCATATCAAAGACAGCCCAATCCGACACCTAGTGCAGTATCAAAATCGAGTCTAGGGGTTAGGTGTAACTTTCCAGTTTTGCCCATCAATCTCCAAGGTCCAGGGCAATACTGGAAATCTGGTTTTGAGCCCCGCTACATTGCATGTGCCTCGGGTCTCACCCTGGCAGCTGAGACAGGCCACCCCAACATTTAGCAGCAATCTAGTGTCAGCCTTGGCAGAATAAATCTCCCCAGACTTATCCAATGGCTATGAACATTCTAAACTAACACGAGTCTCATAAGTGTACAGTTTAAGGGTCTTACACAGAAACACAACAAAGGAACATGAATCAAATATGTACTTTATTCATTTACAATAAATTCATAATGTACATCATTATGATTGGAGCTAAGGGCATACAACTATCTAACAACTCCCAATTGCACTTAGATCCAATCTGGTACAAGCCGGAGTCCCATACTTTCCACTTGTTTCTCAAACACTTTCTGTGTTAGTGGCTTAGTCAATGGGTCTGCTACATTCTCCGCTGATGCTACCTTTTAAATCAGGACATCCCCTCTACAAACAATCTCCCGTAGTACGTGGTAATTCATCTCGATGTGCTTCGACTTCGAGTGGGCTCGTGGCTCCATAGCCTGAGCAATCGCTCCATTGTTGTCACACAACAATGGGATGGGTGATGTGCTGGATTGAACTACTCCCAATTCGTGAATGAACTTCTTCATCCACACAGTTTCCTTGGTAGCTTCACTTGCGGCAATGTATTCGGCTTCGGTTGTGGAGTCTGTCGTTGACCCCTATTTGTTGCTTTTCCAGCAAACAACAAACGAACATGTTAGACAGTCTTGTATGCCCTTAGCTTCAATCTGATTTAATGTACTTTTGACATTTAGTGTAAATAAATAAAGTGCATGTTTGATTCATGTTGTTTGGTATAAATCTGTGTAAGACCCTAAAACTGGACACTTATAGAGACTCATGTTAGTTTTAAATGTTCACAACCATTGGATAAGTCTAGGGAGATTTATCCTGCCAAGGCTGATACTGGTGTGCCACCAAGTGTTGGGATGGCCTGTCTCGGCCACCAGGGTAAGACCCAAGGCACTTGCAGTATGGGATTACTCGAATCCTTGAACCGGACCAGATTTTTAGTATTGCCCTGGACCTTGGAGATAGATGGGCAAAACTGGAAAGTTACACCTGACCCCTAGACTCGATTATGACACTTCACTAGGTGTCGGATCGGGCTGTCTTTGATATACCAATCAGTGAGATCCTTAGATGGGGATCAAAACCTGGGTATGTTGGGATAGTCTGAGAATTCATCTGAGTGGGTGATCATAGTGACAGGATCAGCCCCTTTGTCGGAGAAAGGGTAATGATCAAGACTGCACTCTCTCTGATGGAAACCAAACTGCTGGCAGTTGATTTCAATCGTTGGAATTTTGTTTTGCAAAATTATAATATTTATATATATATATGTACGATTTCGAAATGTTTGCAAATGGTTTTATTTCCCGGGATCGATGTGAGTAGAGAGGTCCTCTCTTATCGGGCAGTGCTTGATCATTAAGGGCTGAGAGGTTAAGTGTAAGACAATTTAGGATAATACCTGATGGGCTAATCTTGCACCTGCCCACAGTCCCTGGGCATTTATAAGATGGCTTGGCCCAGGGACCACTTAATGTAAGTGTTGGGCCCATAGGGTCCATGTGATGGACTCAGGGGTTCACTGAGTTTTCAGTAAATTCGGCTGGGCCTTATAATAAAGGCTGGGCCGAACCCATGTGGCTGATGTGTAGATCAATGCTTGGGTCCCACGCCATACAAAGAAGCCCAACTGGGCAACAGATTGGAAACTAGTTAAACACTGAACATATAATGAGCCAAAAGCCCATTTCGAACTAGGCTGATATGATCACCCATCTTTGGGGCGAATCTGAGGTTAATGTTAGTAAAAGGATTGGGCCTTTAACCTTATCCACTCCAGGAGACCAAATTCAAATTATATTTGAATCTGGTAACCTCCTGATAAGATCAAGAGTAAGCTAACTTAAACTGCAGATAGGATTAAGATAATCCCCTATCCAAATACTGATTTGGATTGGGATAACTCCTAATTCGGAGGTTTTCTTAATCAAGAAGAAAGGAGGAGAAACCCAAGAGAAATATATCAGATTTCAAACCAAGGGTTTTTTGGGGCAAGAAATCATCCTGCGAACAGAGATTAGATCTCATACAAAACTCCAGAGAGAAGAGAAGCAGTTCAGCTATCTTCGTCCCAGGAGTTCTCCTCTAGCCGCTGCCATTCCCTCTTGCAAGATTTGATCTTTGCAGCAATAGGAAGTCAAGAAATCAGTTCTTGACATCAGTCTTGCGAAAAAGATTGAGAAAGATTCAGTGTTCAGAGTTTCCAAAGGATTCTTGCGAAGGATCCAATGTGTAGGACGCACCCTGCTAGTTCCGTTCCACCCACAGTTGTGTCATCTTCAGCAGGAGCAGATATTGGTTTCTTCTTTGGGCGTGAACACCAACTTTGGGAGACACTGCTTCTCCGGATCAGGTATATTCCTCCCTTTTGCTTTTTGGTTCAGATTTGGTTTGATTATGGTTCAAGAAGGATCCTTGAATATAGTATTCTAAATTTAGGGAATATGATTCCCGGTTGGAAGAAGGTAGAAAACTTTTGAAATTCACCCACCCATTCTGCAACCTTCTTGGCGTCCATTAGATGGATCCTACCATTTTTTCAGTGGTATCAGAGCCACAGGTTCAGATCTTGAACCAAAAGAAAATCAAATCTGACCCTATGCAAATGGAGAAAAGATGTTCTGCCAAGATTTGCATAGATTGTTTTCCTTATGTCACGAAATTGTTTCTTGTTAAGGGTGATTGATCTGAAATTAGTTTTATTAAATCCAAAATTTATTTAGAATTGTTCTTTTTTTATTTTTGATTTAATGGGCTGTTCAAACCTGGAGATCGCAGTGCAGTTTTGGCATAGATGGCCTGCGCACCCTGTTTCTTTATTCTATTCAATTCGGTCTGTAAATATTTTTTTTATTTTTCTAGACTAAATGTATAGGATTTGATCAAGAATGTAATAAATTAATAGAAATAGGATTTCTGTTTTTATTTTTTTTCTTGATTAAAGAAGAAGGAAGAAGAAGGCGGCGTTGGAGATTTGCAGATGGAGAAATCGCTTTCTGCGATTTGCAGTTTGTGAAAGTCTGTGGGAGCCACTTTGGTTTGACTTAAAAATAGAACTAGGGCGTAATTTTGTTCCCTCTAGCAAATATGAATGCATGTGATAGGGAGATCCATATGATGAACAAATGGTTTGACCTAAAAATAGAACTAGGGCGTAATTTTGTTCCCTCTAGTAATTTTGTTCCCTCTAGCAAATCACGCACCCCATGTGATTTCCCACATTTCTAGAGACATCTTCATCGTCTCCGTCACTGAGAAAAGAGGGAAATCTCAGAGATGAACAAATGGGAATGGAACATAGATTAAAAGCCATATCTATGTAGGAAACATGAATCAAACAAAGGTTGTGGACTAACGTCTTTGCTGTTTTATCAGAAAATGGAAAATGGTCAATTCGCAAAGCTTCTAGATGATAACAAGCTTAAGGGCCCAAACTATGCTGACTGGTACAAAAATCTTATGCTTGTCCAAACTTCCAAAAAGTTAGATAAGGTGGTGAAAAATCCTGCCCCGGAGCATCTAGGGCTTCTGAGGCCCGTAGGAGGGACTACAAAGATTGGGAGGATAAGAACTCCCTAGTCCGCTACTTTGTCATTGCATCACTAGACAACTCAATACAGAGGCAGTTCGATCAGATCGAACTTGCCAAGGACATATTGGACAGTCTAAGGACGATGTATGAAGAGCAGAACCGTTCTACTCTTGGATCCAGGCTACATCTTGGAATGCAAGTGGATGCCATCCTGAATTCTTTGCCCTCTTCCTTCAATGCGTTCACAATGAACTACAACATGAAAAAGCTGAATGTCAGCGTCCAAGAACTCAGCAATATGTTGTAGAGGGCCGAGGATCTACTTAAGAAGGATGAGCCTGTGGTTATGCTTATTGAAGCTAACAAATCGGGCAAGAAAAAGAAAAAGGCAAAGAAGCCCTAGAAGAAAGCTACCAAACCCAAGAAGAAGAATAAGAACAAGGCATCTGATGTCTGTCTCTTCTGCAAGCAGACCGACCACTAGAAGAGGAACTGTCCTGCCTACCTAGAATCTAAGAAAGGTAATGTCGAAACTTGTGTCATAGAAACTAATATGCTAGTTACTTCTGTGTCCTGGTGTGTTGACTCCGGGGCTTCAACTCATGCGTGTACTCACTGCAGGGGTTCAAAGTTAGTAGAAGGTTGAGTGAAGGCGAGGTGACACTGTTCTTGGGAACGACTACAAGTGTTGTAGCTGCGGCAATAGGAACCGTAGAATTAGTTTTTAAAGAAGGAGTGCTTGTACTTAAAGATTGTCTTTATGTACAGAACTTGAGAAGAAATTTGATTTATGTTTCTAAATTGTGTGCTGATGGATATACTGTTTATTTTAGTAATATGATTATTATTAAATGGAATAACAAATTCATCGCATGCAAGGAACTGGAGAACAGTCTCTATGTTCTACATCCTTCTTTGGAAACTAACTTAACCGAAACTACGTTGGTCAAAAATCCCTAGAAAAGGAATCGTGATACAGTAAACCCCACATGCCTCTAGCATTACCGACTTGGCCATATCGGTGTTGACCGAATCACAAGGTTGGTAAAGGATGGTCCTTTGGATTTTCTAACCATAGAAAATCTTCCCACTTGTGAGCCTTGCCTCCAAGGTAAAATGACTAAGCGGCCATTTGACGGTAAGCCTAAAAGATGTGTAGGCACACTTGACCTAATACATACTGATGTATGTGGTCCCCTGAGTGTTAGGACACGGAATCAACACGTGTATTTCATCACCTTTACAGATGATTTTTCACGATATGGTTACGTGTACCTAATGAGACACAAGTCTGAATCCTTTGAAAAGTTCAAAGAGTTCAGACAAGAAGTCGAGAAACAGTTAGGGAGAGAAATTAAGGCCCTTCGATCAGATCGAGGTGGTGAGTATCTCTCTGACGAATTCAGGGACTACTTAAAGGTCAATGGGATAGTGTCACAATTAGCTCCTCCTGCCACACCTCAACTCAACGGTGTTTCAGAGAGGAGGAATAGGACCTTGTTGGACATGGTCCGGTCACTTCTCATATGCTCAGAATTACCCACATCCTTTTGGGGATACGCATTAGAGACTACTATCTACGTGCTGAATTGGGTTCCAACCAAATCAGTTCCGAAAACTCCATATGTACTATGGACCGGAAGGAAGCCAAGTGTAAGACGCTTGAAGATTTGGGGTTGTCCTGCACACGTTAAAAGTACAAGTGCAGACAAGTTGGAATCCAAAACCAGTCATTGCCTATTTATAGGCTACCCAAAATGTTCGGTGGGTTATCTATTCTATGACCCAAGTGAGCAAAAAGTGTTCTGTAGTCAAAACGCCCAATTCTTAGAAACCGAATACATCATGGACACCCATCGTCAGGAAATAGTTCTTGATGAGGAAAGCTCAGGAGCAGTGGGAGATGTCCTACAGGTTCTAGGTAGTGACCAACCTAGAAGATCCACTCAGGTATCTAGGCCACCAGTCCGATATGGTTATGACCAAGATAGTTACCTGGTGGAAGCCTTGACTAGTGAGGAGGATCCCGTAACTTACGCGGAGGCTATGTTAGACATAGATTCCCAGAAGTGGGTAGAGGCCATGAGAGCTGAGGTGGACTCAATGGAGACCAATGGAGTTTGGACTCTAGTAGATCCGCCCTCCGGGGTAAAAGCAATTGGTTGCAAATGGATCTACAAGAGGAAGAAGGGCCCCGATGGCAGGATTGAGACCTACAAAGCTCGTCTGGTGGCAAAAGGGAATACTCAGAAAGAAGGTATCGATTATGAGGAAACCTTTTGGCCCGTGGCCATGCTTAAATCCATTAGGATCCTGCTAGCTATAGCAGTATACCATGACTACGAGATTTGGCAGATGGATGTCAAAACCACATTCTTGAATGGAGATCTTAGTGAAGATATCTACATGCAGTAGCCACAAGGCTTCATTGTTGTTGGTCAGGAACACATGGTATGTAAACTCAATAGATCCATATATGGACTTAAGTAGGCTTCTAGGAGTTGGAACATCCGTTTTGATTCTGCCGTTAAAACGTTTGACTTTGAGCGGAATCTGGATGAGCCCTATGTTTACAGGAAGTCCAGTGGGGATAAGATCACCTTATTGGTGTTGTACGTGGATGATATCCAACTCATGGGAAATGATGTAGGAATGTTGACTTCGGTCAAGGTATGGTTGTCACAACAGTTCTCCATGAAAAATCTTGGAGAAGTGATGAGAATAAAATTTGTCATATCTTTATCCCTCAATATTCAGTATTTTACACTTAAATGGTACCTAATTGGACTCATTACTCTTGTATTTCGATTCAGGGCAAGCAAGAAGGCGATTGGAAGAAAACAAGGCTAATTAGATGATTTTGCACAGTTTCGGCACCGATCAGTGATCTGGGCATAACTCTCAATTCCAGACTCCGATTTGGACAATTCAAGAAGCATTGGAAAGATAAGGAAACAATCCACAACTTTTATGTTTTGGGTTTTGGCAGAATCGGTCCGCATCGAAGATGAATTTGGGCCCAAAGTTAGAGTAATTTCACAGCAAAGCCCATTTCATAAGCTGAAGCCCATTCCGCAGAAGAGTCTTGAAGCAAGCCTGAATTGTTAAAGAAGTCCAGTTCGAATTCAAAATCCAAGAGTCCCATTAGAATAGAAGTTGAATGTAATCTCAATAAAAGAGTTTTATCAGATTTAAATTCTCAAATTGTAATCCTAGAAAGATAAGAGATAAGAGTTAGATAGGATAAGTTCAAATTAGATTAGGACTTTCCGGTTTGAGGATGATCTCCTTAAGGGAGTTGGAGAGCAGCCCTCTCCCCAAACCTATATAAAGGGGGGCAGACCAGCACCCAAGGCATCAATTCCTCCAAGAGAGCTTCAGTCTTCATAGAGGGAAATCAGCAACCAAGGAGGAAGAAGCAAGAGTTCGCCCCCCTTTCTCATCTAGAAGCTACGTTTTCATCATGAAGTGTCTATAAGTTTTTATTTCTGGTTGAAGGGTTAGGGAAGCCTTGATTCTGTAATATTGTGAGATCTAATTGATTTTTATTTTAGTTCATTGTTTATGGGTATTCATATGTTTTCTGCTAATTAACTGTGAGGATTATTTTTGTTGAATAAACAAGAAGGGCCCCTTGCTCATTCAATGGAAATAATCTATGGCCGATTGAACCTCCAGTTTCGTATATGATTGGTAGGTTCGATCATGGTGGCAACTAACATAAACTAATTGCAAAAAAGTTTTCAATCTATGTTAGGAAAATATATGATCTGGTTTAAACGATCCGAGCTTGTGAGATCGCTGACCAGAATTGGGTCTCTCCCCTCTTAATGCTATTAATAGGTTAAATCCTAAGAGCTTGTTTAGGACTGCCTATTAATAAGGGAAGCAATCAAAGAGCTTGTTTTGGTTGTTGAATAATAAGAGTAGAGGCTGGCTGTTAGAGCTTGTTAATAGCTATAACCAATTTATTCATAAACATATGAATCTATTTTTGCATCAAGGATCAATGCTACGAATCAAAGCTAAAGTTATCCCTTCAATTGGAAGTTTTCTCCCATCTATTTAATCTTTTGTTTTCTGTTATTTTCTGCTATTTACTCGCTTTCCTTAGCTTTACAAATCCCCCTTAATCCATCTACTTGGAAATAAATCCACCCAATCCCTGTGGAGAACGACCTTGTTCATCACTATCTGTAAATTATTAACCCAGAGCAAGAATATTTATCTTTGGTTGGGTTCGGCACCCACCAAATTTTGGCGCCGTTGCCGGGGATTGGTGTCCTAAGTAGATTTATTTCCTTTTTCTTGGTTTATGCCTCATTCTTCTCATGTAGCTGAGCTCAAATACGATCCCGAGATTGAAAACATGGTGGCCAACTCTCCACAGTTCGGCTATAGGCTCAACCCTCCAGCAAACCATGATAATGAGGTAAACATCTCTTCCCTAGAACAACAAATTGCAAGTCTGACCTTTCTTGTCCGTCAAATGGCTGTAGATAACATGCAAACGGTGAAAGCTTGCGGGATTTGTTCATCTACGGGACATCCAACCGACATGTGCCCTACACTTCAAGATGAACCCTATGAACAAGCCAATGCTGTTGGAGGCTTCCCACAGAAGAGATACGATCCCTACTCAAATACCTACAATGCAGGATGGAGGGATCATCCTAACCTTAGCTACGGAGCCAAGCCCCTTTAGCTTCCACCAACAATATCAGTCTAGACCACCAGCTCCATAATATTCATCGTCTAACCCAGGTATGTCTCTAGATGAAATTGTTAAAGCACTTGCAACTGACACTCAACAATTTCAACAGGAGACAAGGACAAGCATCCAAAACTTGGAGAATCAAGTCAGCCAATTGGCAACTGCTATGAGTCGAATGGAATCTCAAGTATCAGGAAGTCTACCCTCCCAGACCATGGTCGACCCTAAATAAAATTCTAGTGCAATCACTTTAAGAAGCGGAAGGGAGCTAAATAGGCCTAGCAAGGAAGTGCCTAAGAATACAATTGAAGAAGAAATAGAAAAGGAAGCACCTCCACCCCAAACTCAAGATGCAAGCAGTGAACAACCCCAAGCCATAGTGATAACTCCACCCTTTCCTAGCCGCTTTGAAAAATCCAAGAAGGAGGAGCAAGAGAAGGAGGAAGTTTTTGAACTTGGTGGTAAGGAGGGATTTGGAATTTCCATTACTAAGCATCCTGAGAAAGAGGAGTCAACCTTGAGTCCTAAATTGCAGGAAACTGTTGCAGCATTGAATGGTTCTCCAGAGCTACAACAGTCAGGTAATGCTCCTTATATTATATTACCGATTTCTGACAGGAAACTTTTACCCTCTGTTTTGCAGGCTCCTATTCCAGATTTGAACCCACCCATGATGGATGAAAGGGGAAGACACCGGAAGTTGCAACTACAAAAGTTAGAGGATCCGGTTTATGATAGGGAAGTTTGTTTTTTTCTTTTTCTTCTTGTTTTTTCATCTATAGTTTAGTTATTTCCCTTTTTCTTTACATTTCAACAATGCACAGATTAAGTGTGGGGGGGGGGGAAGTATAGGATCTGATAAGTAGTATTTATTTCCGTCAAAAAAAAAAAAAAAAAAACTCAACTCTTTTGAAATCAATTGAAACAATATTCTGGGAAAATTTTTGTGGACCTAGTAATGGGGTGAAAGTAAGAAGTACACAACCTATCTAAAGTCATCCCCTTTGAAGCTAGTCCTAAATTCAGGTTTAAGTAAATGGGGCAAACATTGCTAAAATTGGTAGGATGGAGCATAAAATGCACCTACTGGTTAAGTAATCCAATGGTAGGATGGAGCATAAAATGCACCTACCAGCCAAGTCATCTGATAGTAGGACGGAGCATAAAATGCACCTACTATCTAGCAATTAAAATAGTAGGATGGAGCATAAAATGCACCTACTGACCAAGTAATCCAAGAGTGAGATGGAGCATAAAATGCACTCACTCCTTCAGAAGAAGAACAAAGAAAACAAAAAGAGAGAGAAGAGAAAGATGTTTTCCCTAGTTTACTACCTGGTTTGTAGTGGCAAAAATTGGATTGACTGATGAATGAGTTGTGCATAACTTGGTTGTGCTCATTTAAAGGTTCGCAACAACTAACCTAGAATATTTGTGGAGAAAGATGAAAGAGAGTTGAGTTTAAAAAAAAAAAAAATGTAGGATAGCTAGTTTATTCTTGTTCTTTTTTTTACTTGAATTTTGACTTGCCCGAGGACGGGCAAAGTATTAAGTGTGGGGGGATTTGATGAGAATAAAATTTGTCATATCTTTATCCCTCAATATTCAGTATTTTACACTTAATTGGTACCTAATTGGACTCCTTACTCTTGTATTTCGATTCAGGGCAAGCAAGAAGGCGATTGGAAGAAAACAAGGCTAATCAGATGATTTTGCACAGTTTCGGCACCAATCAGTGATCTGGGCATAACTCTCAATTCCAGACTCCGATTTGGACAATTCAAGAAGCACTGGAAAGATATGGAAACAATCCACAACTTTTATGTTTTGGGTTTTGGCAGAATCGGTCCGCATCGAAGATGACTTCGGGCCCAAAATCAGAGTAATTTCGCAGCAAAGCCCATTTCATAAGCCGAAGCCCATTTCGCAGAAGAGTCTTGAAGCAAGCCCGAATTGTTAAAGAAGCCCAGTTCAAATTCAAAATCCAAGAGTCCCATTAGAATAGAAGTTGAATGTAATCTCAATAAATGAGTTTTATCAGATTTAAATTCTCAAATTGTAATCCTAGAAAGATAAGAGGTAAGAGTTAGATAGGATAAGTTCAAATTAGATTAGGACTTTCCAGTTTGAGGATAATCTCCTTAAGGGAGTTGGAGAGTAGCCCTCTCCCCAAACCTATATAAAGGGGGGCAGACCAGCACCCAAGGCATCAATTCCTCCAAGAGAGCTTCAGTCTTCAGAGAGGGAAATCAGCAACCAAGGAGGAAGAAGCAAGAGTTCGCCCCCCTTTCTCATCTAGAAGCTGCGTTTTCATCATGAAGTGTCTGTAAGTTTTTATTTCTGGTTGAAGGGTTAGGGAAGCCTTGATTCTGTAATATTGTGAGATCTAATTGATTTTTATTTTAGTTCATTGTTTATGGGTATTCATATGTTTTCTGCTAATTAACTGTGAGGATTATTTTTGTTTATCAAGCAAGAAGGGCCCCTTGCTCATTCAATGGAAAGAATCTATGGCCAATTGAACCTCCAGTTTGGTATATGATTTGTAGGTTCGATCATGGTGGCAACTAACATAAATTGATTGCAAAAAAGTTTTCGATCTATGTTAGGAAAATATATGATCTGGTTTAAACGATCCGAGCTTGTGAGATCGCTGACCAGAATTGGGTCTCTCCCCTCTTACTGCTTTTAATAGGTTAAATCCTAAGAGCTTGTTTAGGACTACCTATTAATAAGGAAAGCAATCAAAGAGCTTGTTTTGGTTGTCGAATAATAAGAGTAGAGGCTGGCTGTTAGAGCTTGTTAATAGCTATAACCAATTTATTCATAAACATATGAATCTATCTTTGCATCAAGGATCAATGCTACGAATCAAAGCTAAACTTATCCCTTCAATCGGAAGTTTTCTCCCATCGATTTAATCTTTTGTTTTCTATTATTTTCTACTATTTACTCGTTTTCCTTAGCTTTAGAAATCCCTCTTAATCCATCTACTTGGAAATAAATCCACCCAATCCCTGTGGATAATGACCTTGCTCATCACTATCTGCAAATTATTAACCCAGAGCAAGAATATTTATCTTTGGTTGGGTTCGGCACCCACCAAGAAGCTTCATATATACTGGGTCTTCGACTCTATAGAGATAGATCGAAGCGGATAATTGGATTATCCCAGGCTGCTTATATTGACAAAATTGTCAAAAGATACAGCATGGAGAACTCCAAGAAAGGAAACGTTCCTTTCAGGCATGAAGTCACTTTCTCCAAGAGGATGTCTCCCAAGACTTTTGAGGAAATTGGGGGCATGAGAGCCGTTCCCTACGCCTAAGCCGTAGGGAGCATCATGTTTGCCATGCTGTGCACTCGCTCGGACATTGCTCAGGCGGTGAGTGTGGTAAGCAGATTCTAGGCCAACCTAGGGCAGGAGCATTGTACTGCTGTGAAGAACATACTTAAATACCTTCGAAGGACAAAAGAGTTTTGTCTGGTATTCGATGGTAGTTCACTACAAGTTCTAGGGTATACCGATGCTGATTTCCAGTCGGATCCAGATGATAGAAAGTCTACATCTGGGTATGATTTCATGATAGGATCGTGTGCTGTTTGCTGGAAAAGCAGCAAACAGGGGTCCACTGCAGATTCCACAACCGAGGCTGAGTACATTGCCGCAAGTGAAGCTACCAAGGAAGCCGTGTGGATGAAGAAATTCATACACAAATTAGGAGTGATTCCGTCCAGCACGTCACCCATACTGTTGTTGTGTCACAACAATGGAGCGATCCCCCAGGCTAAAGTGCATCGGGCTCACTCGAAGTCAAAACACATCGAGAGGAAGTACCATGTACTGCGGGAGATTGTTGGTAGAGGGGACGTCCTAATTCAGAAGGTAGCATCAGCGGATAATGTGGCAGACCCATTGTCTAAGCCACTGACACAGAAGGTGTTTGAGAAACACATGGAAAGTATGGGACTCTGGCTTGTACCAGATTGGACCTAAGTGCAAGTGGGAGTTGTTAGACAGTCTTGTATGCCCTTAGCTTCAATCTGATTTGATGTACTTTTGAAATTTAGTGTGAATAAATAAAGTGCATGTTTGATTCATGTTGTTTGGTATAATTCTGTGTAAGACCCTAAAACTGGACACTTATAGAGACTCGTGTTAGTTTTAAATGTTCATAGCCATTTCATCTGGAAAGTTACACCTGACTCCTAGACTCGATTATGACACTTCCCTAGGTGTCGAATCGGGCTGTCTTTGAAATACCAATCAATGAGATCCTTAGATGGGGATCAAAACCTGGGTATGTTGGGACAGTCTGAGAATTCATCTGAGTGGGTGATCATAGTGACAGGATTAGCCCCTTTGTCGGACAAAGGGTAATGATCAGGACAGCACTCTCTATTATGGAAACCAAACTGCCGGCAGTTGATTTCAATCGTTGGAATTTTGTTTTGCAAAATTAATATATTTATAAATATATGTACGATTTCGAAATATTTGCAAATGGTTTTAATTCCTGGGATCCATGTGAGTAGAGAGTGCAGCACTGTTCCTTACAGCCGAGGGAGAGGTCCTCTCTTGTCGGGCAATGCTTGATCATTAAGGGCTGAGAGGTCAAGTGTAAGACCATTTAGGATAATACCTAATGGGCTTATCTTGCACCTGCCCATAGTCCCTGGGTTTTTATAAGATGGCTTGGCCCAGGGACCACTTAATGTAAGTGTTGGACCCATAGGGTCCATGTGATGGACTCAGGGGTTCACTGAGTTTTTCAGTTAATTCGGTTGGGCCTTGTAATAAAGGCTGGGCTGAACCCATGTGGCTGGTGTGTAGATCAATGCTTGGGTCCCTCGCCATTCAAAGAAGCCCAACTGGGCAGCAGATTGGAAACGAGTTAAACACTAAACATATAATGGGCCAAAAGCCCATTTCGAGCTGGGCTGATATGATCACCCATCTGTGGGGCGAATCTGAGGTTAATGTTAGTAAAAGGATTGGGCCATTAACCTTATCCACTCCAGGAGACCAAATTCAAATTAGATTTGAATCTGGTAACCTCCTGATAAGATAAGGAGTAAGCTAACTTAAATTGCAGATAGGATTAAGATAATCCCCTATCCAAATACTGATTTGGATTGGGATAACTCCTAATTAGGAGGTTTTCTTAATCAAGATGAAAGGAGGAGAAACCCAAGAGAAATATATCAGATTTTGAACCAAGGGTTTTTTGAAGCAAGAAATCATCCTGCGAACAAAGATTAGATCTCATACAAAACTCCAGAGAGAAGAGAAGCAGTTCAGCTATCTTCGTCCCAGGAGTTCTCCTCCAGTCGCCGCCATTCCCTCTTGCAAGATTTGATCTTTGCACGAATAGGAAGTCAAGAAATCAGTTCTTGACATCAGTCTTGCAAAAAAGACTGAGAAAGATTCAGTGTTCAGAGTTTCCAGAGGATTCTTGCGAAAGATCCAGTGTGTAGGACGCATCCTGCTGGTTCCGTTCCACCCACAGCTGTGTCATCTTCAGCAGGAGCGAATCTTGCTTTCTTCTTTGGGCGTGAACACCAACTTTGTGAGATCATGCTTCTCCGGATCAGGTATATTCCTCCCTTTTTCCTTTTGTTTTAGATCTGGTTCGATTATGGTTCAAGTAGGATCCTTGAATATAGTATTCTAAATTTAGGGAATATGATTCCCAGTTGGAAGAAAGTAGAAAATTTTTGAAATTCGCCCACCCATTCCGCAACCTTCTTGGCGTCCATTAGATGGATCCTACCATTCTTTCAGAACATACCCAGATGTAGACTTTCTATCATCTGGATCTGATTGAAAATCGGCATCAGTATACCCCTAGATCTGCAGTGAGCTACCATCGAATACCGGACAAAACTCTTTTGTCCTTCGAAGGTACTTAAGTATGTTTTTCACAGCAGTCCAGTGCTCCTACCCTGGGTTGGCCTAAAATCTGCTTACCACACTCACTGCCTGAGCTATGTCAGGGCGAGTGCATAGCATGGCATACATGATTCTCCTTATGGCTGAGGCATAGGGAACATCCTTCATGCCCTCAATCTCCTCAGATGTCTTGGGAGACATCTTCTTGGATAGAGTGACTCCATTCCTAAAAGAAACATTTCCCATCTTGGAGTTTTCCATGCTGTGTCTCTTGACAATTTTGTCAATGTAAGCAGATTGGGATAATCCTATTATCCGCTTCGATCTATCTCTATAGAGTCGAAACCCAGTATATAGGAGGCTTCTCCAAAATCTTTCATGGAAAATTGCTGTGAAAGCCACACTTTCACCGTAGTCAACATTCCTACTTCATTACCAATAAGTAGAATGTCGTCTACATACAGAACCAAGAATGTAACCTTGTCCCCACTGGTCCTCTTTTTAACACAGGGCTCATCCTGATTTTGCTCAAAGTCAAACTTTTTGACAATAGAGTCAAATCGGATGTTCCAACTCCTAGAAGCTTGCTTAAGTCCATATATGGATCTATTTAGTTTACACACCATGTGTTCCTAACCTGCAGCTATGAAGCCTTGCGGCTGCTGCATATAGATATCTTCAATAAGACCTCCATTCAAGAATGCAGTTTTGATATCCATTTGCGAAATCTCATAGTCATGGTATGCTACTACAGCTAGCAGGATCCTAATGGATTTAAGCATGGCCACAGGCGAAAAGGTTTCCTCATAATCGATGCCCTCTTTTTTAGTGTACCCTTTCGCCACCAGACGAGCTTTGTTGGTCTAAACCCTACCATCGGGGCCCTTCTTCCTCTTGTAAATCCATTTGCAACCAATTGCTTTTACCCCAGGGGGCGGATCTACTAGAGTCCAGACTCCATTGGTCTCCATTGAGTCCATCTCAGCTCTCATGGCATCTACCCACTTAAGGGAGTTTATGTCCAACATAGCTTCCGCATAAGTCATAGGATCCTCCTCACTAGTGAAGGATTCCACCAGGTAATTATCCTGGTCATAACCAATCGGACTGGTGGCCTGCATACCCGAGTAGATCTTCTAGGTTGGTTTCTACCTAGAACTTGTGGGACACCTCCCACTACATCTGAGCTCTTCTCATCAAGAACGATTTCCTAACGATGATTGTTCAGGATGTAATCGCTTTCCAAGAAATGTGCATTTCGATTGCAGAACACTTTCTTCTCACTTGGGTCATAGAATAGGTAACCTACAGAGCCTTTTGGGTAGCCTACAAATAGGCAACAACTGGTCTTGGATTCCAATTTTTCCAAACTTGTTCTTTTAATGTGTGTCGGACAACCCCAAATCTTCAAGTGTCGCACACTTGGTTTCTTTCCAGTCCAAGGCTCATAGGAAGTCTTCAGAACTGATTTGGTTGGAACCCGGTTCAGCACATATATCGCAGTCTCTAATGTGTATCCCCAAAAGGATGTGGGTAACTCTGAACGGACGAGAAGTGTCCGGACCATATCCAATAAGGTCCTATTCCTCCTCTCTGAAACACCGTTAAGTTGTGGTGTAGCAGGAGGAGCCAATTGTGATACTATTCCATTAACCTTCAAGTAGTCCCTGAATTTGTCAGAGAGATACTCGCCACCTCGATCTGATCAAAGGGCCTTAATTTCTCTCCCTAACTGTTTCTCGACCTCTTGTTTGAACTCTTTGAACTTTTCAAAGGATTCAGACTTATGTCTCATTAGGTACATGTAACCGTACCGAGAATAGTCATCGGTAAATGTAATAAAGTACACGTGCTGGTTACGGGTCCTAACACTCAGGGGACCACATACATCATTATGTATCAAATCAAGTGTTCCTGTACATCTTTCAGGCTTCCCGCTAAATGGCCTTTTTGTCATCTTACCCTGAAGGCAAGGCTCATAAGTGGGAAGATCTTCTACAGTTAGAAAATCCAAAGGACCATCCTTTACGAGTCTTGTGATTCGGTCAATACCGATATGGCCAAGTCGATAATGCCACAGGCACGTGGGATTAATTGTATCACGTACTCTTTTCTTGGGGATATCAGCCGACGTAGTTTCGGTTATGTTAGTTTCTAGAGAAAGATGTAGAACATAGAGACCGTTCTCCAGTTCCCTGTATGCGATGAATCTATTGTTTCTCTTAATAGTAATCGTATTACTGAAAAAGACAGAATATCCATTCGCACACAGTTTTGATACAGAAATCAAATTTTTTCTTAAATTTTTCACAAAAGACAAAATTTCTGCTTCTTGGGTTTAGTAGCTTTCTTCTGAGGCTTCTTTGCCTTCCTCTTTTTCTTGCCCAATTTGCTAGATTCAGCAAGCATAGCCACAGACTCATCCTTCCTAAATAAATCCTTGGCCCTCTACAACATGTTGCTAAGTTTCTGGACGTTGACATTCAGCTTGTTCATATTGTAATTTTATTATGAATGGGTTGAAGGAAGAAGGCAAAGAGTTAAGGATGGTATCCACTTGCATGCCAAGATCTAGCCCAGATCCAAGGGCTTCATGTTCGTTGATATAACCCATCATCTGAAGACAATGGTCGTGAACCTATTGCCCCTTGCACATTTGAGCGGTCATAAACTGTTTCAAGACTTTTTGCTGAGTAGAACGATTCTGCTCTTCGTACATTGTCTTCAAATTGTCCAATATTTCCTTGGCTAGTTCTATCTAATCGGACTTCCTTCATATCGGATTGTCTAGAGAGGCAATGACATAGCAATGGGCTAGGGAGTTTTTATCCTCCCAATCTTGGAATTCCCTCCTTCTGGCCTCAGAAGCCCTATCGCTCGGACGCTCCGGGGCAGGATTTTTAACTACCTTATCCAATTTTTTAGATGTTAAGACCAACATGAGGTTATGGTACCAATCGGCATAGTTCGGGCCCTTAAGCTTGTTGTCATCAAGAAGCTTTGCAAATTGTCAGTTTGCCATTTTCTGGTAAAACAACAAATATTAGTCCACAACCTAATTTGATTCATGTTCATTACATAGATATGGCTTTTAATCTATGTTCCATTCCCATTTTTTCATCTATGAGATTTCCCTCCCATCTCAGTGACAGAGACAACGACTTGTCTCTTGGAAATGTGGGAAACCACATAGGGTGCATGGAGCCAACTGTTTTAGCTACATAACCCCACCACCTTTATGTGAATGATCATATCCACTCATCTTATGTGCTTTTCCTTTGGCCTCTGTCAGACAAGGTTTAGAGCCACTTTTAGGTAAACCTTTTTGTCCAATGAGTGCTTACCCATAATATTCGTGAATGCCAAGGTACTGTGAGAGAGTTCTCATTTTCTGGTGAAGCCCCTCCCACATCGGTCTATGCTGCCCCTATCATCTTATGAAACACTTGGACAAGCCCTACAACAAATGGATAGCCCATTTTCAGGTGCATTTCCTCATTACTGAAGGACCCATCCTTATGCTAATGATGGAAGGCCTTTAGAGAGTTCATCATATGAATCTCCCTATCACATGCACTCATATTTGCTGGAGGGAACGAATGATTATGCCCTAGTTTGATTTAGGTCAAACCAAAGTGGCTTCCATTGACTTTCATAAAGTCAGATTTCGGTGGGCCCAATCGGCTAGGTTTTCGCACATATTCTCTTCAGGAGGTGTGGGGCCCACCACTGACGGAGGTCATCCAATGACCAGTAGGGACACCATGGCAATGACGTGCATTCAGCCATGGTGTGTGCAAGAGCCACTATCGAATCAGCATGGGCCAAGCACTTATGGCCGAAGAATGTAGCACATCACACATCCATACATCACATGCAGGGAAGAATTGATCCAATCAATTAATTATCTGTAAAGCCCATTTTAAAGCCCATAATATTAACCATTAATATTATCCAGGTATATGGGCCGAAATTAGGGTTGATCAATTTGGTCCATATAGCTTTATTTGCGAAGTGGGCTTTTAGCAGTTTTAACAAATTAAAACTGAACCTTTACAGGTTGGGACAAATTAAATATTCAATTAATTATCAATCCTTAGGGCCATTAGTGGGAGAATTAGGGCTGACATTCAGCCTTGATCGAACCCTAGATTCGGTCCAACCATTTTGGACCAATTTGGTTCGAATGGGTCTAGGGTTTGATCTTTAATTAAAGATTTAATTCAAGAATTTAATCTGAAATTAAATACTGATAAAAGAAAATCAAGAATCAGTCATATAGGGTTGTTCGCACAATCCATCCTGCAAAACAGAGGTTAAATCACAGTTTGCAGTTTCATAAACTGCAAATCGCAGATAGGGATTCTCCCATCTGTGAAATCTCCTTCCTTGTGCCGCCATCTTCGATCCAAAATAAAAATAAATAGAAAACCTAATTTCTATTATGATTACATCAGATCGAATGCCTATACATTCAGTCTAAAAATAAAAAAAAAAAATTATTTTACAGACCAAATGTAATAAAGTAATCAAGAAACTGCAAAATCGCAAGTTCCCTGCGCCAATCAAGATTTCGATCTCCATGTGTACGAGCCCATAAATCAAGAAAATTATAAAGAACAGTTCTAAATAATAAACAACTTTATAAAATTTAATTTCAGATTAATCGCCCATCAACTAGAAACAGATTTTCCAGAAAAACTCTATATCTGCGCAAATCGAGTAGAACATCTTCTGCCCATTTGTGCAGATTCAGACTTGATCCAATTCGGTTCAAGACATGAACCTGGCTCTGATACCACTGAAGGGATGAGATATCCATCGTATGGATGCCCAAATCTTGCGGAATAGAATGGGCGAATTTCAAAAATTTCTCTCCATCCTACTAGGAATCATATTCCCTATTTTAGAAAAATCATATTTTTCAAGGATCAATCTTGAACCAAGAACCAAACCAGATCTGAACAAAAGCAGTGGAAGAGAGATATACCTGATACGGAGAAATAATATCTCCCAACGAAGGTGTTCACGCCCAAGGAAGGATCCAAAGACTGCTCCCATTGAAGATGGCGCAGTGCAGGATGGAGCAGAATCAGCAGTGTTCTTCCCAAGAACCTAATCCTTCGCAAGAATTAGCAGGACGACACATGAGCATAGCTTCCTATCAGTCCCTTCACAAGAAACTGATATCAAAATCCAATCTTGATTTCTCCCACTGAACTGGAGATCGATCTGGCAGGTGAGGCGGCGGCAGGAAGGAGGCGGCAAGAGAGAATTTTTGCAGATGTGCTGAATTCTCTCTTCTATGATTTCAGCTCTGTAGGCAGATGGTGATCTTGTTGTATCTAAAGGTTGCTGCCCCCTCCTCCTTTTATAACCTTAAAGGTATCATCTCCTAATCCTATTAGGAGTTGCTGATCCAAAGCTGATCCATATCATATTTGGATCAGAATTCCCTTTAAGTGATAAGGGTAAACCCTTATCTTATCTGCAGATTAGATCAGTCTTCTCCTAACCTCATTAGGAGATTTCTAGATCTGAATCACATTTAGATCTGGACTCTCTAAGTGGGTAGGGTTTAATCCAATCCTAGAATTCACCACTTATTTAACTGATCAAATCAGCCTATTTCGAAATGGGCATTAGGTCCATTAAGGTTATGTGCTCACTTAGCCTACCAAACTGCTGCCCAGTTGGGCTTCCTTGTATGGGGTGGGACCCAAACATAGATCTACACATCAGCCACATGGGTTCAGCCGAGCCTTTGTTACAAGGCCCGGCTGAATACACTGTTATGGACAGTGCACCCCCTAAAACCCATCACATGGGCTCTATGGGCCCAACACTTACCCTAAGTGGTCCCTGGGCCAAGCCACCTTGTAATACCCAGGGATTGTGGGCAAATGCAAGATTTGCCCATCAGGTATTACCCTCAATGGTCTTACACTTAACCTCTCAGCCCATAATGATCAAACACTACCCGACAAGAGAGAAACTCTCCCTCGGCTACAAGGAACAGTGCTGCACTCTCTACTCACATGGATCTCGGGAATTAAAAACTTTTGCAAACGTTTGGAAACCATAATATATACTTTTATATCTCATATATAAAATATATTTTACAGAACAAATCTCAACGATTGAAATTGGCTACCTGCATTCTTGGTTTCCATCAGAGAGAGTACCTCCCCGATCATTACCTTTGTCCGACAAAGGGGCTGATCCTGTCACTATGATCACCCACTTAGATGAATTCTCAAATTGTCCCAACATGCCCAGGTTTCGACCCCCGCTAAGGATCTCACTGATTGGCATATCAAAGACAGCCCAATCCAACACCTAGTGCAGTGTCATAATCGATTCTAGGGGTCAGGTGTAACTTTCCAGTTTTGCCCATCAATCTCTAAGGTCCAGGGCAATACTGGAAATCTGGTCCGGTTCAAAGATTCCATTAATCCTCACTGCATGTGCCTTGGGTCTCACCCTAGCAGCTGAGACAGACCACCACAACATTTGGCAGCGCACCAATGTCAGGCTTGGTAGGACTAATCTCCCAGACTTATCCAATGGCTGTGAACATTCTAAACTAACACGAATCTCATAAGTGTCTAGTTTATGGGTATTACACAGAAACACACCATAGGAACATGAATCAAATATGTACTTTATTCATTTACAATAAATTCATAATGTACATCATTCTGATTGGAGCTAAGGGCATACAACTATCTAACAAATTCCTTAGCTTGTTACCTTCTATTTGTGTTAACCTTCTTTGTTTTATGACTCGTGCTTCTCAAAGAGGTGAACTAGAGTACAACCTAGAAATTGAGAAGACTACCCGTCGTTTAAGGAAGGAGGTGAAGCAAAGGAAGGACCGTTCACCTCCAAGGGTGAATTCTGAATTCGACCTTCCAACTTGTGATCAACCCATCTTCGAAGAGGAAGGAAGGATGGGTGATAGAGAGAGAACGCTAAGGAAGATGGCTGCACCAATCATGAGCCAACAGCCCCTGTGCATAATATATCCCACTCTCGAGGTAGCCTTTGAACTAAAATCTGGATTGATTCAACTGCTTCCTATTTTTCATGGCTTTCTAGGTGATGACCCTCATAAGCATCTCAAGGAATTCCATGTTGTCTGTTCAAGCATGAAACCACAGTGTATGACTGAGGATCAGGTAAAATTTATAGCTTTTCCTTTTACTTTACGAGATAAAGAAAAGGATTGGTTATACATTCTTCCTCCTGGTTTGATACGTACATGGGATGAGATGAAGAGAATGTTTTTAGATAAATATTTTCCTACATCCCGAGATGCAAATATTAGGAAGGAAATCTGTGGAGTTCGGTAGTTTGGTGGTGAGACACTATACGAATATTGGGAAAGATTTAAACAGCTTTGTGCTAGCTGTCGCCACCACCAAATACCCTAACAGCTCTTGATCCAGTACTTCTATGAAGGACTCCAACCTATGGATAAAAGTATGGTAGATGCGGCTAGTGGAGGAGCAAGAACATATGGTACTATCAGGCGTGTTAATGAGGTAAGTCATTCTAATTTAGAAAATCAAATTTCTGATCTAACTACCTTGGTTCAACAACTGGCTGCAGGGCAATTGCAAATGGCAAGGGTATGTGGTGTCTATTTGATTCTTGGGCATCCTACGAATATGTGTCCATCATTGCAGGATGGTTTGATGCAGCAAGTTAGTGCCGTAGGAGGATTTCCGGGCCAACCTCAACGCAAGTATGATCCTTATTCCAATTACTACAATCTGTGGTGGAGGGATCATCCCAATCTAAGCTACGGAAATCAAGGAGGACAACAGAGATATCAGCCCCAAGCTTTCAATAGACAGCCCCCAATTTTAGAACCTATCCCAGCGCAAAGTCAACCCTCAAGTTCAGGTATGTCATTAGATGAAATTGTTAAGGCTCTTGCTACTAACACTCAACAATTTCAACAGGAAACAAGGGCTAGCATCCAGAACTTAGGGTGCTGAGATTTCAACACTTTCAACCTATCCCAGCATCCAGAACAAGGGCCAGCATCCAACAATTTCAACACTCAACAATTACTTCCATTAGCAAGTTGGAGGCGCAAAACTCTGGAAAGCTACCATTGTAGATGGTAGTTAATCCCAAGGAAAATGCAAGGTTTAGTGGTGCTGAGGAGCGGGAAAGAATTGCAACTACAACCTATCTCACAAAGGAAGGTAGATAAAGGAGATAAGGAAGAGGAGAAATAAGATTCAAACGAGAGCTCCATTAAGGTAATACCCGACCCCCCTCTCCCTAAGATTACTAATGCCATTGTACCACCTTTTCCTAGTAGGTTGGAAAATTCCAAGAAGGAAGAATATGAGCAAGAAGTATTAGAGACCTTCAAGAAGGTGGAAATAAACATTCCCTTGTCAGATGCCATCAAACAGATTCCAAAATATGCAAAATTTCTGAAAGAATTGTGCACTAACAAGAGGAGGCTACGAATCAATGAGAAGGTAAGGGTTGAAGAGAACGTTTCAGCTATCATTAAGAGGACCTTGCTGGAAAAACATGCTGATCCAGGTATGTTCACCATACCTTGTGTGATTGGCAATAAAAGAATCGAGCGTGCCATGCTAGATTTAGGTGCATCCATCAATGTCATGCCATACTGGATTTATTGTGCTTTGAGATTAGGTCCCTTAAAGGAAACTAGGGTAGTCATTCAGCTAGCTGATCGTTCTAACGCCTACCCAGAAGGGATTGTTGAGGATGTGTTGGTGCAGGTTAATGATCTAATCTTTCCAGTCGGCTTTTACATTCTGAAGATGGAGGAGGACACGATCACAAGTTCAGCCCCACTTCTATTAGGCAGGCCATTCATGAAAATGGCCAAGACCAAAATAGATGTGAATGAGGGTACCCTCTCCATTGAGTTCAATGGAAAGATTGTTAAATTTAATATCTTTGAAGCTATGAAATATCCAAATGAATGCCATTCGATCTGCTCTATTGACACTATTGATTCAATTCTGCAGGAAATTTTTGGAGAAGAGGACATGAATGAAGAACTTGAATTAAGTTCACAATTGGATAGGGAGGAGGAGTTCGATACATCCTGCGAAACTCCAGAATTGATACCAGTACAAAAGGTAATCAATTATGATATTCCATTGTCATTTTCTCACAAGAAATTGTTGCCTTCTGTTTTGTAGGCTCTGAAGTTGAAATTAAAGACCTTACCAGCTCATCTTAAGTATGCATACTTGGGCGACAAAGAAACATTGCCCGTGATCATTGCGAAAGGGTTGACTGAAGAACAAGAGGAACGGCTCATCAAAGTTTTGAAAGAACATAAGGCGGCGATTGGTTGGACCTTAGCTGACATAAAAGGGTTTAGCCCCTCAATTTGCATGCACAGGATTCTTTTGGAAGATGGCACCAAACCAGTTAGAGAATCGCAAAGAAAGCTCAACCCGGTAATGAAAGAAGTGGTGATGAAAGAAATACTTAAGTTGCTGGATGAAGGGATAATCTACCCAATTTCGGATAGTAAATGGGTAAGTCCTATACATGTTGTACCCAAGAAAACTGGGATAACTGTGGTAAGAAATCAAAATAATGAACTAGTCCCAATGAGGATGCAAAGTGGTTGGTGTATGATAATTGATTTTCAAAAACTTAATTTGGCCACTCGAAAGGACCACTTTCCCTTTCCCTTCATAGATCAGATGTTAGAAAGATTAGTAGGTAAGGGCTTCTTTTGTTTTCTCGATGGGTTTTCAGGTTATTATCAGATTGTTATTGCCCAGGAGGACCTAGAGAAAACAACTTTCACTTGCCCATTCGGTACTTTTGCTTACAGAAGAATGCCGTTTGGTCTGTGCAACGCTCCAGGCACTTTTCAAAGATGGATGATAAGTATATTTTCTGAATTTATTGAGAAGTGCATTGAAGTGTTCATGGATGATTTTACTGTTTATGGTGATTCATTTGATGATTGCTTAAATAATTTAAGAAAAATTCTGAATCGATGTGTCGAGACTAATCTTGTTTTGAATTATGAAAAATGCCACTTTATGGTAAAGGAGGGCATTGTGTTGGGACATGTTATCTCTGATAGAGGAATAGAGGTTGATAAGGCAAAAGTTGATTTATTTGTGAGCTTACCTTACCCGACAAATGTTAGGGAAGTACATGCCTTTCTTGGACATGCAGGTTTCTATCGTAGGATTATAAAAAACTTTTCAAAAATCGCCCTGCCATTGTCCAAATTGCTTCAGAAGGATGTGCCTTTTGACTTTGGAGATGAGTGCAAGGAAGCATTTGACAAGCTCAAGAACCTATTGACAACTGCACCCATTATTCAACCCTCTAACTGGAGCTTGCCCTTTAAGATCATGAGCGATGCAAGCAACTATGCGGTAGGGGTTGTTTTAGGTCAACGAATTGAAGGGAGGAGCCACATCATCAACTATGCTTCAAGAACGTTGAATGCTGCACAATGCAACTACACAACCACTGAAAAGGATCTATTAGCAATTGTGTTTGCTTTAGATAAATTTCGATCATATTTGCTTGGCTCTAAAGTGATTGTATTTTCTAATCATGCAACTTTGAAATACTTGCTAAAGAAAAAGGAGTCAAAACCGAGGTTGATAAGGTGGATACTCTTGCTCTAAGAGTTTGATTTGGAAATTAAGGATCGAAAGGGAGCTGAAAATGTTGGACAGTTTTTGTATGCAATTAGCTTCAATCAGTTTTGATATTTAATGTAAATAAATGAAGTACATGTTTGATTCATGTTGTGTGGTATACTTCTGTGTAAGACCCTAAAACTGGACACTTAATGAGACTTGTGTTGGTTTTGAATGTTCACAGCTGTTGGATAAGTCTGGGGAGATTTATCCTGCCAACGCTGACACTAGTGTGTTGCCAACTGTTGGGTTGGCCTGTCTCAGCCGCCAGGATGAGACCCAAGGCACATGCAATGTAGGATTAATTGAACCCTTGAACCGGACCAGATTTCCAGTATTGCCCTGGACCTTGGAGATTGATTGGCAAAACTGGAAAGTTACACCTGACCCATAGACCAGATTATGGTACTACACTAGGTGTCAGATTGGGCTGTCCTTGATATGCCAATCAGTGAGATCCTTAGCGGGGGTCAAAACCTGGGTATGTTGGGACAGTCTGAGAATTCATCTGAGTGGGTGATCATAGTGACGGGATCAGCCCCTTTGTCGGACAAAGGTAATGATCGGGGATGCACTATCTCTGATGAAAACCAAACTGTCAGCAGTTGATTTCAATCGTTGGAATTTTGTTTTGCAAAATTTATATATATGATATATATTTAAGTATGGTTTCAAAATTATTTGGAAATGGTTTTAATTCCCGGGATGAAGGGATGGGATATCCATCACATGGACGCCTAAGTCTTGCGGAAAGGACTAGGCGAATTTCAAAAGTTTTCTCCCATCTTTGTAGGGAATCGAATTCCCTATTTTAGAAAAACATATTTTTCAAAGATCAATCTTGAACCATGAACCAAACAAGATCTGAACCAAAAGGAGTAGGAGGGAGGGTGTACCCGATACAAAGAAATAGTATCTCCCAATGGAGGTGTTCACGCCCAAGGAAGGATCCAAAATCTGCTCCCACTGAAGATGGCGCAATGCAGGATGGAGCAGAATCAGCAATGTTCTTCCAAAAGAACTTGACCCTTCGCAAGAATCAACAGGATGGCTTGTGAATATAACTCCAATCAATCTTTTCCCGAAAAGAATGGTATCAAGATCAAATCTTGATTACTCCTGTAGAGAGTAGGAGATCGAACTACTGGAGGTGGCAGTTGTAGGAAGGAGGCAGCAAGAGAGTATTCGCAGGGTGCAGAATTCTCTCTTCTTGTGATTTTAGCTCTGAAGAGAATTGAACATCAATCAATAATAGTTGCCGCCCCTTTCTCCTTTCATAATCTTAAAGGGATCAGCTCCTAATCCCATTAGGAGTTGCTGATCCAAATCATATTTGGATTAGAAGTCCCTTTAAGTGATAAGGGATAACCTATATCTTATCTGCAGATCAGATCAACCATCTCCTATTCCAATTAGGAGGCTTCCAAATCTAAATCTCATCTAGATCTTGGACTCTCTAAGTGGGTAGGGTCTAGGCCCAATCCGATCAGCTAATCCATCTTAGAATTCGCCCCCTTTTTAATTGACTAATCAAATCAGCCCAGTTCGAAATGGGCTTAAGGCCCATTTAAGGTTATGTACTCACTTAGCCTACCAAATTGCTACCCAGTTGGGCTTCCTTGTATGACGTGGGACCCAAATATTGATCTACACATCAGCCACATGGGTTCAGCCCAGCCTTTGTTACAAGGCCCGGCCGAATACACTATTATGGGCAGTGCACCCCCTGAAACCCATCTTATGGGCTCTATGGGCCCAACACTTACCCTAAGTGGTCCCTAGGCCAAGCCACCTTGTAAAACCCAAGGATTGTGGGCAGATGCAAGATTAGCCCATCAGGCATTATCCTCAATGGTCTTACACATAACCTCTCAGCCTGTAATGATCAAACACTGCCCAACAAGGGAGGACCTCTCCCCTCGACTGCAAGGAACAATGTTGCACTCTCTGCTTACATGGATCCCGGGAATTAAAACCTTTTGCAAATCATTTCGAAACCATAACATATATATATTTATATATATATATATATATCTTTATATAAATATATTTTGCAAAACAAAATCTCAACAATTGAAATTGGCTGCCGGTAATCTTGGTTTCCATTAGAGAGAGTGCATCCCCGATCATTACCTTTGTCCAACAAAGGGGCTAATCCTGTCACTATGATCACCCACTCAGATGAATTCTCGGAGTGTCCCAACATTCCCAGGTTTTGACCCCCGCTAAGGATCTCACTGACTGGTACATCAAAGACAGCCCAATCCGACACCTAGTGTAGTATCATAATCGAGTCTAGGGGTCAGGTGCAACTTTCTAGTTTTGCCCATCTATCTCCAGCAATACTGGAAATCTGGTCCGGTTCAAAGGTTCTATTAATCCTACACTGCATGTGCTTTGGGTCTTACCTTGGTAGCTGAGACAAGTCACCCCAACAGTTGGCAGCACACCAGTGTCATCCTTGGTAGGATAAATCTCCCCAAACTTACCCAATGGTTGTGAACATTCTAAACTAACACAAGTCTCATTAAGTGTCCAGTTTAAGGGTATTAAACAGAAACACACCATAGGAACATGAATTAAATGTGTACTTTATTCATTTACAATAAATTCATAATGTACATATTTTTGATTGAAGCTTAGGGTATACAACTGTCTAACAGCTCCCACTTACACTTAGGTCCAATCTGGTATAAGCCAGAGTCCCATACTTTCCACGTGTTTCTTGAACACTTTTTGTGCCAGTGGCTTAGTCAATGGGTCTGTTACATTCTCCACTGATGCTACCTTTTGAATCAAGTTGTCTCCTCTAACAATAATCTCCCGGAGTATGTGGTACATCCTCTCGATGTGCTTTGACTTCGAGTGGACTCGTGGCTCCTTAGCCTGAGCAATCGCTCCTTTGTTGTTACACAACAATGAGATGGGTGATGTGCTGGATGGAACTACTCCCAATTCGTGAACGAACTTTTTCATCCACATGGCTTCCTTGGCAGCTTCACTTGTAGTAATGTATTCGGCCTTGGTTGTGGAGTCTGTTGTGGACCCCTGTTTGCTGCTTTTCCAGCAAACAGCACACGATCCTATCTTGAAAACATATCCAGATGTAGACTTTCTATCATCCGGATCGGACTGGAAATCCACATCTGTATACCCTTGGATCTGTAGTGAACTACCATCGAAGGTACATAAGTATGTTTTTCACAATAGTCCAATGCTCCTGCCCTGGGTTGGCTTGGAATCTGCTTACTACGCTCACTGCCTAGGCAATATCAGGACGAGTGCACAACATGGCATACATGATGCTCACTACGGTTGAGGCATAGGGAACATCTTTCATGCTCTCGATCTCCTCAGAGGTCTTTGGTGACACCTTCTTGGAGAGATTGACTCCATGCCTGAAAGGAACATTTCTTTTCTTGGAGTTTTCCATGCTGTATCTCTTGACTATTTTGTCAATATAAGCAAATTGGGATAATCCTATTATCCGCTTCGATCTATCTCTATAGAGTCGAAGACCTAGTATATAGGAGGCTTCTCCAAGGTCTTTCATGGAGAATTGCTGTGATAGCCATACTTTTATCATAGTTAACATTCCTACATCATTCTCAAAGAGTAGAATGTAATTTACATACAAAACCAGAAATGTAACCTTGTCACCACTAGTCTTCTTACAACCACAGGGTTCATCCGGATTCTGCTCAAATCGGATGTTCCAACTTCTAGAAGCTTGCTTGAGTTTATATATGGATCTATTCAACTTACAGACCAGGTGTTCCTGACCCACAGCTACAAAACCTTGTGGTTGTTGCATATAGATATCTTCAGTAAGATCTCCATTCAAGAACGCAGTTTTGACATCCATCTGCCAAATCTCATAGTCATAGTAAGCTGCTATAGCTAGCAGGATCCTAATGGATTTAAGCATGGCCACGGGCGAAAAGGTTTCCTCATAATTGATGCCTTCTTTCTGAGTGTATCCTTTTGCCACCAGACGAGCTTTGTAGGTCTCAACCCTACCATCGGGGCCCTTCTTCCTCTTGTAGATCCATTTGCAACCAATTGCTTTTACCCTGGAGGGCGGATCCACCAGAGTCCAGACTCCATTGGTCTCCATTGAGTCCATCTCAGCTCTCATGGCATCTACCCATTTAAGGGAGTCTATGTCCAACATAGCTTCCATATAAGTCACGGGATCCTCTTCACTAGTCAAGGTTTTGACCAGGTAACTATCCTGATTGTAACAAAAACAGACCGATGGCCTGGACAACTGGGTAGATCTTCTAGGTTGGTCACTACCTGGAACTTGTGGGACACCTCCCACTGCATCTGGGCTCTCCTCATCAAGAACAATTTCCTGACGAAGATTGTCCAGGATGTAGTCATTTTCTAAGAATTATGCATTCCGACTGCAGAACACCTTCTGCTCACTTGGATCATAGAATAGGTAGCCCACTGAGCCCTTTGGGAAGCCTACGAATAGGCAACAGCTGGTCTTGGATTCCAATTTGTCCGGACTCATTCTTTTAACATGAGCCGAACAACCCCAAATCTTCAAGTGTCATACACTTGGTTTCTTTCCGATCCAAAGCTCATAGGGAGTCATAGGAACCGATTTGGTTGCAACCCAGTTCAGCACGTATAGCGTAGTCTCTAATGCGTATCCCCAAAAAGATGTGGGTAACTCTGAATGGATGAGAAGTGACCGAACCATATCTAATAGGGTCCTATTCCTCCTCTCTGAAACACCGTTAAGTTGTGGTGTAGCAGGAGGAGCTAACTGTGATACTATCCCATTTACCTTTAAGTAGACCCTGAATTTGTTAGAGAGATATTCACCGCCTCGATCTGATCAAAAGGACTTAATTTCTCTCCCTAACTATTTCTCGACCTCTTGTCTGAACTCTTTGAACTTTTCAAAGGATTCAGACTTATGTCTCATTAGGTACACGTAACCATACCGAGAATAGTCATCGGTGAATGTAATGAAATACACGTGTTGGTTACGGGTCCTAACACTCAGGGGACCACATACATCTGTATGTATAAGGTCAAGCGTGCCTGTACATCGTTCAGGCTTACCGTTAAATGGCCTCTTTGTCATCTTACCCTGAAGGCAAGGCTCACAAGTGGGAAGATTTTCTACAGTTAGAAAATCCAGAGGACCATCCTTTACCAGTCCTATGATTCGGTCAATACCGATATGGCCAAGTCGGTAATGCCACAGGCACGTGGGATTAGCTGTATCACGTGCTCTTTTCTTGGGGATTTCAGCCGACGTAGTTTCGGCTATGTTAGTTTCTAGAGAAGGATGTAGAACATAGAGACCGTTCTCCAGTTCCCCATATGCGATGAATTTATTGTTTCTTTTAATAGTAATTGTATTACTGAAAAAGACAAAATATCCATCCACACACAGTTTTGAGACAGAAATCAAATTTCTTCTTAGATTTTGCACAAAAAGACAATCTTTAAGTACAATATTTCCTTCTCTAAATTTTAATTCTATGGTGCCTATTGCCGCAGTTGCAACGTTTGCAGAAGTCCCCAAGTAGAGGATCACTTCTCCATCATTCAGCCTTCTGCTTACCTTGAACCCCTGCAGTGAGTTACATGCATGAGTTGAAGCCCCGGAGTCAATACACCAGGACGCAGAAGCCACCAATAAGTTGGTTTCTATGACACAAGATTCGAAATTACCTTTCGGGTGCCAGCAGTCTTGGTTTCCATCAGAGAGAGTGCATCCCCGATCATTACCTTTGTCCGACAAAGGGGCTGATCCTGTCACTATGATCACCCACACAGATGAATTCTCGGAGTGTCCCAACATACCCAGGTTTTGACCCCCACTAAGGATCTCACTGATTGGTACGTCAAAGACAACCCAATCCAATACCTAGTGTAGTATCATAATCGAGTCTAGGGGTCAGGTGCAACTTTCCAGTTTTGCCCATCTATCTCCAAGGTCCAGGGCAATACTGGAAATCTGGTCCAGTTCAAAGGTTCTATTAATCCTACATTGCATGTGCTTTGGGTCTCACCCTGGTAGTTGAGACAAGCCACCCCAACAGTTGGCAGCACACCAGTGTCAGCCTTGGCAGGATAAATCTCCCCAGACTTACCCAATGGCTGTGAACATTCTAAACTAACACAAGTCTCATTAAGTGTCCAGTTTAAGGGTATTACACAGAAACACACCACAGGAACATGAATCAAATGTGTACTTTATTCATTTACAATAAATTCATAATGTACATATTTCTGATTGAAGCTAAGGGCATACAACTGTCTAACACGGGATCCATGTAAGTGGAGAGTGCAACACTATTCCTTGCAGCTGAGGGAGAGGTCTCTCTTGTCGGGCAGTGCTTGATCATTATGGGCTGAGAGGTTAGGTGTAAGGCCATTTGAGATGATACTTGATGGGCTAATCTTGCACCTGCCCACAGTCCCTGGGTTTTTATAAGATGGCTTGGCCCAGGGACCACTTAGTGTAAGTGTTGGGCCCATAGGGTCCATGTGATGGGCTCAGGGTTTCATTGGGCTTTCCAGTGATTTCGGCCAGGCCTTGTAACAGAGGCTGGGCCGAACCCATGTGGCTGGTGTGTAGATCAAAGCATGGGTCCCATGCCATACAAAGAAGCCCAACTCGGTAGCAGTTTGGAAAACTTTTGAGCACATAATCTTATTGGGCCTAAAGCCCATTTCTAACTGGGCTGATTTGATCAGTCATTATTAAGGGGCAAATCTAGGATTAGGATGTGCCCAAAAGCTTATCTAATCTGCAGATAGGATTAAGAAGAGTCCTAATCCAAATACTGATTTGGATAAGGGGCAACTCCTGATATGATCAGGAAATACTTTCTTAATCATTAAGCAACTGGAGGAAACCCTAATCGAATTACAAGAATTCGAACCCTAGGGAGACAGAACACAACCTACAGTTTTGTGAGATATGATCTCAGCAAAACCCTAGAGAAGAAAAGCAGTTCTCCACCTTCTTCTCCGGTTTCCTCTTGTTGCAGCCGCCTATCACAGTTTGTTTTTTCTACCAGAGAAAGATCAAGAAAATTTCTTGATATCAGTCTTTCTTGAAAGGCTGATTCGGTTTGGTGCTCATTGTTGTCCAAAGGATTCTTGTGAAGGATTCAATGTGTAAGACGCACCCTGCTGGTTCTGTTCCACAGTTGCTGTGTCATCTTTAGTAGGAGCAGATCTTGGTTCCTTCGTTGGGTGTGAACACCAACATTGGGAGAAATTTTTTCTCTAGATCAGGTATAATTACTCCCTTCACTTTTGGTTCAGATCTAGTTCGGTTCTGGTTCAAGTAGGATCCTTGAATCTTGATTCTAAAATTAGGGAATGCGATTCCTAGTTGAAAGGTAGGTAGAAAATTTTTGAAATTCACCCACCCATTCCACAACTGTTTTGGCGTCCATACGATGGATTCTACCATCCCTTTCAGTGGTATCAGAGCCACAGTTCGAATCTTGAACCAAGAATTCAGATCTGAACCTGTGCAATTCGGTAGAAATTGTTCTATCCGGGTGTTGCGTAGTTTGCTGTTTTATTTCAAGAAACTATTTCTTGTTGGGGGCGATTGATCTGAAATTAATTTTATTTAAATCTGAAATTTATTTAGTATGGTTCTTGATTTATTTCTTTATTTAATGGACTGTTTGTACCGGGAGATCGAAGTGCAGAGTTGGCGGAGATTGTCTGTGCATTCCTTTTGTAATTTCTATTCAATTCGGTCTGTAAAATAATTATTTTTATTTTTTTTTTATTTTTCTAGACTGGATGTATAGGATTCAATCAAGGATGTAATTAATTAATAGAAATAGGATTTCTATTTTATATTTTCTTGATTGAAGAAGATGACGGCACTGGAGATTTGCAGATGGAGGGATCGCTTTTTGGATTTTGCAATTTATGAAACTGCAACCCTAGTGACTAACCTCTATTTTGCAGGTGGTGTGAACAGTCCATGTCTGATTTATGATTGTCTAAAAATCAGAAATATTAATTTCAAATCTTTCCTTAATTATTTCTTGAATTGAAAATTAGTTTCGGACCATCCTGGACTAGATTGGACCAAATCTGTTTGGACCGAATCTAGGGTTCGAATGGGGACTGTTTTCAGTCCAGTTTTCTCACACTATCAGGCTCAAATCTGATGTTCAATTGCAAGGATTAATTTGGCCCAACCTGTAAAGCCCAGTTTTAAAGAGTTAAAACTGCAAAAAGCCCATTTTGTGAGAAAAGTTATATGGGCCGAACTGCTAACTGCTATTCAGCCCATATACCTAGATGATATTAATTGTTAATATTGTGTTTTTATTGGGCTGATTATTGGGCTTTATAGCTAGTGATTGATTGGATCAATTCTTCCATATCATGTGATGTGTGGATGTTTGATGTACTGCAACCATGGGCCATAAGCACTTGGCCCATGATGACTCGTTAGTGGCTCTTGCACACACCATGGCTGAATGCGCATCATTGCCATGGTGTCCCATAAGGTCATTGGATGACCCCTCCTTGCTTGGTGGGCCCCACAACCCTGAAAAGGGAAGCGTGTGGAAACCCTAGCCAATTTAGACCCAACAGAAATCTGACATTATGAAAGTCAGTGGGAGCCACTTTGATTTGACCTAAATTAGAACTAGGGCATAATTTTGTTCGCTCCGATAATATGAGTGCATGGGATAGGGAGATCCATATGATGGACTCTCTAAAGGCCTTCCATCATTAGCACAATGATGGAACCTTCAGTAATGAGGAAACGCACCATAAAATTGGGATATCCATTTGTTGTTGGGTCTGTCAGAGTGATTCATAAGATGATAGGGGCGTCATAGACCGATGTGGGAGGGGCTTCACCAGAAAATGGGAAATCACTCATGGTACCTTGGCGTAACTTGAATATGATGGGTGAGCACTCACTAGATAGAAAGGTTTACCTGAAACTCACTCTGAACCTTGTCTGACAGAGGCCAAAGGGAAACTCATACGATGAGTGGATGTGATCCGTCTAATGGGTTTGTCGAAGCCCTCAAAATTAGTATTAGTCCCACAATAAGATATTTGCAGTAAAAGTGGTAGTAGGTCGAATCCCATAGGGCGCAAATCAGTAATCTCTTAGCCGAATGGATAAAGTAATTGAGTGGAAAATTTAATAACTAAAATTTAAAAGAATAAGAAAGCAATAGCAAACTAAACGAACAAGAGAAAATCGGTCTTACCAAATTCTGGTTCAAGGGTTCAGGTTGAATCGATTGGCCATCGATCCTAGGTAAAATTCAGCATTCTTGCAATTTAAGCATTTAACTTTAGATTTATTAGGATAGCCATAATAAACCTTGTGTTTTCCTAATTCAGTTGACCAAACCCAGCATTCGATCAACACTTATCACCACTCAACTGGGTACGATAGCGTCCATGTTAAACAGTGATAGCATTAAGATTTGTGAAAATAGTTAAACCAAAATAACAATAATTGAGATAGCTGCAATTACTGAATCTTGTTCCATCGATTCATTTAGGTTGAACAATGTTAAAACATTGGTCAAAGGCTGTCACAAACAATTGACCCAAAAAGATATCAACCTAATTGCTACTTGTACCATTATTCGTGACAATTACGGATCACCGAAATCATGAATAGCAGTAGAAAAATCAACATTATTTCAGTTTGTCAAACTAATTAACATCAACATCCAATAAAAATATGCTCAAGAATCAATGAATACTTTAATTAAAAAGAAAGAAAATAAATTAACTACAGAACCTCACAATGACACAATCAAACCTCCCCCCTTGAACAAGAAAAAGAAGCTTAGCTGCCCATGATCTGCGCAATCTCTATGCTTTGCTTCTGCATAGCCGAACTGCTTTCTTGAGCCTCTTGGTCTTCTTGAAGATCTCTGGGATCTGGGAGTGAGTGATTCTAGAGCTGGTTCGCCCCCCTCTTTATATAGCCAAAGGAGAGGGCTGTTTTCCAACTCCTTCTAGGAGATCATCTTATCTTTAGGGAGTCTTGATCTTCTTTGAACAAATCCTATCCTGTCTCTTATCTAATGATCTAATCTCAATCTTCTTATCTCTCTAGGATTACATTCAAGACTTTAGATCTGATAAAACTCTCTCCTTTGAGATTACATTTGAAATTTGGACTCTTAACTCTTGAATTCGAGTTGGGCTGCTTTAAAACTTGGGCTGCTTCAAGGTACTTCTGCGAGTTGGGCTTAAGTTGTGAAATGGGCCTGGCTACGAACTTGCTCCGAATTCGGGCTCGTTTGCATACTCGATTCGGGCCAAATTTGTCGAAACCCAAAACATAAATGTTGTGGGCCTTCCTTTCATCTTTTTAATGCTTCTTGAAAAGTCCAATTCGGGGTCCGGAATTGAGAGTTAGTCCCAGATTACTGACTGTCACCGAAACTGTGCAAAGTCACCCAATTTGCCCTGTTTTCTTCCAATTGCCTTCTTTATTGCCCTGAATCGAAATACAAGAGTAATGAGTCCATTTTAAGTGCTAAATAAATGTAAAAGAGTGAATATTAGGGGATAAAAAAAGGGTTCTTTTTGGTCTCATCATATCCCCCTACACTTAAACTTTGCCCATCCTCGGGCAAGGCAAAACGCAAGCAAAACAAGAGAACCAAACTACTGATTTTCAATATTTCTTTTTCTCTACATGAGGCCTGGTTCATTGTATGCTTTAGTTCAGACTTGGTAACATTCCCTCTTCCATCTCTTTCTCCCCTTCTTCTCGTCCAAGAGTGATTGCAAATCACCATTCCCCATGGTCCCAGGTTAAATCGATAGTCCAAGAGACAAGCCTTCCCGGCTGAAGCATCCTTGGCTGAATGGGTACTCATTGCCTTAACAAACCAATACAGCCAGATTCACTTACCTTTCTTTGTTTCTTAAGCCAAAACAAGGTGTGCTTATTGCCATAATCTTGCTATGTATCACATTTCCACCACTTAGTATGATTTCCTAGGATTTGAAGGTGAGAATGGGGTTGGGGTTCTAGGGTGAGTGCATTTTATGCTCTATCTCACCCTTGTTTTTGTTTCTAGATGTGAGTGCATTTTATGCTCCATCTCACACTTGTTTTTGTTTCTAGATGTGAGTGCATTTTATGCTCCATCTTACATTTGCTTTTGTTTCTAGATGTGAGTGCATTTTATGCTCCATCTCACATTAGTCACGATTTTATTTTCTATTTTTTTTTTTTTTGCACAAGAATCAATGGGTCTCGCTACCTGATCCATGAATTCATTAATCGTGGTCTCAATATGCTTAACACAGCAAGTTCTAGAATAATCAACCCATGTTTGACAGATAATTATGTGAAAATCAATTATGCATCTTGCCTATTGATCGATTAAAATCATGAGGTACCATATGCAGCCAAGAAAGATTCAGTTAGTCATACTTGCATCCTATCCTATCCATTCAGCCTAAGCACATGATTCCTGATAAGTTGAAATCGTTCAAGGATAAGTTTCTAGGGAGCAGAAATTTCAAGAAGATAAGGTCAAGAAGTGATGATCGAAGCATGATGGGGTTATTCAAATTTCCATCAGATTTCCCTAATCCCCTCACACTTAAGTTATACATTGTCCCCAATGTATGTGATTATGCATAAAGTAGAGGGATTCGGGGGTACTTCCCTGTTCGCCTTGTGAGGTTCCTACTAAACACAAAAATCAAAACCAAACAAAATAATAAAATTAACTAAACACAATAGGTTGCCTCCCACAAGCGCAATTGTTTAACGTCGTTATGCTCGACGTCCTCCTTTGCTATTTTAACACTCGTGGTTGCAGCTTCTGGTGTGCTCCCCTTCCATCCATCATAGGCGGGTTCAAATCTGCAATAGGGGCCTTCGTATCCAATTGTGCACTCGATTCTAGCTCCTCATTCATGTCTTTTTCAAAAATTTCCTGCACAGTTGGATCAAAAGTGTCAACCGAATAGACCGAATGGTCTTCAATTGGGTACTTCACAGCTTAAAAAATATTAAATTTAACAGTCTCTCCATCAAATTCGATGGAGAGGGTACCCTCATCCACATCTATTTTGGTCTTGGTCATTTTCATGAATGGCCTGCCTAATAGAAGTGGGGCTAAACTTTCGATCATGTCCTCCTCCATCTTCAAAATGTAGAAATCAACTGGGAAAATTAAATCGTTAACCTGCACCATTACATTCTCAACAATCCCTTCTGGGTAGGTGTTAGAACGATCAGCTAATTGGATAATAGCTTTAGTTTCCCTTAAAGGACCTAATCTCAAAGCATAGTAAATCGAGTATGGCATGACATTGATAGATGCACCTAAGTCTAACATGGCATGCTCGATTTGCTTATTGCTAATCACACAAGGTAGGGTGAACATACCTGGATCAGCATGTTTTTTTGGTAAGGTCTTCTTAATCATGGCTGAAACGTTCTCTCTAACTCTTGAGTCCTGTACCTCCTCTTCTTCCTATCCTTTATCCACTTTCCTTGGTGAGGTAGGTTCTAGCTGCAGTTCCTTCCTGCTTCTCAGCACCATTGCACTTACATTCTCCTTGGGGTTGACTACCATTTGTGATGGTATTTTTCCGAAGCTCTGCGCCTCTAACTTGCTAACAACAATGGCAAGATGGCTGATTTGGTTCCCCAAATTCTGAATGCTAGCTCTTGTTTAGCTAGAGCCTTAACTATATCTTCTAATGATGTACCTGAATTCGGGGATTGGCCTTGCGCTGTGATGGGTGCTGAATACTGGGGCTGTTGACTGAAAAAATGGGGCTGATATTGCTGCTTCCTCCTGGGTTCCCGTAGCTTAGATTTGGATGATCTCTCCACCCTTGATTGTAGTAATTAGAGTAGGGATCATACTTTCGTTGGGGCTGGCCTGGGAATCCTCCTATGACACTCACTTGCTGAATCGATCCATCCTGTAATGATGGACACATATCCGTAGGATGTCCAGGGATCAAATAGATACCACACATCCTGGCAGTTTGTAATTGTCCTACAGCGAGTTGTCCTACCAAAGCAGTTAAGTCAGAAATCTGATTTTCTAAATTTACATGGCTTACCTCATTAACCCGTCTAATGGTACCGTCTGCCCTTGCACCGAACTGCTGTGAATTTTTGGCCATGTTGGAAATTAATTCCCTGGCCGCTTCGGGTGTCTTGTTCACCAAGGCTCCTCCACTAGCTGCATCGACCATACTTCTATCCATGGGCTGCAGCCCTTCATAGAAGTATTGGATTAACAGTTGTTCGGGTATTTGGTGGTGTGGACAACTAGCAACAAGTTGTTTAAATCTTTCCCAATATTTGTATAGTGTCTCACAACCAAATTGCCGAACCCCACATATTTCTTTTCTTATATTTGCAGCCCGGGATGTAGGAAAATATTTATCCAAGAATATCCTATTCATCTCATCCCATGTGCGTACTGAACCGGGAGGAAGAATATACAACCAATCATTTTCTTTATCTCTTAAAATAAATGGAAAGGCTATGAGTTTTACCTGGTCCTCGGTCATACCTTGGGGCTTCATGCTTGCACAGACGACATGGAATTCCTTTAGATGCTTATGAGGGTCCTCTCCTGGAAAACCATGAAATATAGGCAATAATTGTATCAAACCATATTTCAATTCAAAGGCTACCTCAAGAGTTGGAAACGTGATGCATAAGGGCTGTTGGTTCATAATCAGAGCAGCCAACTCCCTTAATGTCCTCTCTCTGTAAGCCATTCTTTTTCCTTCTTCGAAGATGGGAAAATCAAAAGTGGGCAATTCACAATTTGAGTTCACCCTTTTTGTTGAACGATCCTTCCTTTGCTTAGCCTCCTTCCTTAAACGACAGGTGGTCCTCTCAATTTCAGGGTTGTACTCGAATTCACCTCGTTGAGAAGCACGAGTCATAAAACAAGAAGGTTAACAAAAAGAAGGTAATAGCTAAGAAATTAAAGTTGCTCCCCGGCAACAGCGCCAAAATTTTTGATGTGTTTGTCGAAGCCCTCAAAATTAGTACTAGTCCCACAATAAGATATTTGCAGTAAAAGTGGTGGTACGTCGAATCCCACAGGGTGCAAATCAGTAATCTCTTAGCCAAATGGATAAAGTAATTGAGTGGAAAATTTAATAACTAAAATTTAAAAGAATAAGAAAGCAATAACAAACTAAACGAACAAGAGAAAATCAGTCTTACCGAATTCTGGTTCAAGGGTTCAGGTTGAATCGATTGGCCATCAATCCTAGGTAAAATTCAGCATTCTTGCAATTCAAGCATTTAACCTTAGATTTATTAGGATAGCCATAATAAACCTTGTGTTTTCCTAATTCAGTTGACCAAACCCAGCATTCGATCAACACTTATCACCACTCAACTGGGTACGATAGCGTCCATGTTAAACAGTGATAGCATTAAGATTTGTGAAAATAGTTAAACCAAAATAACAATAATTGAGACAACTGCCATTATTGAATCTTGTTCCATCGATTCCTTTAGGTTGAACCATGTTAAAACATTGGTCAAAGGCTGTCATGAACAATTGACCCAAAAAGATATCAACCTAATTGCTACTTGTACCATTATTCGTTACAATTACGGATCACCGAAATCATGGATAGCAGTAGGAAAATCAACATTAATTCAGTTTGTCAAACTAATTAACATCAACATCCAATAAAAATATGCTCAAGAATCAATGAATACTTGAATTAAAAAGCAACAAAATAAATTAACTACAGAACCTCACAATGACACAATCGAACCTCCCCCCTTGAACAAGAAAAAGAAGCTTAGTTGCTCATGATCTATGCAATCTCTATGCTTTGCTTCTCCATAGCCGAACTGCTTTCTTGAGCCTCTTGGTCTTCTTGATGATCTCTTAGATCTGGGAGTGAGTGATTCTAGAGCTGGTTCTCCCACCTCTTTATATAGCCAAAGGAGAGGGCTATTTTCCAACTCCTTCTAGGAGATCATCTTATCTTTAGGGAGTCTTGATCTTCTTTGAACAAATCCTATCCTATCTCTTATCTAATGATCTAATATCAATCTTCTTATCTCTCTAGGATTACATTCAAGACTTTATAGCTAATAAGACTCTCTCCTTGGAGATTACATTTGAAATTCGGACTCTTAACTCTTGAATTCGAATTGGGCTGCTTTAAAACTTGGGCTGCTTCAAGGTACTTCTGCGAGTTGGGCTTAAGTTGTGAAATGGGCCTGACTGCGAACTTGCTCCGACTTCGGGCTCATTTTCGTACTCGATAAGTTTTGACTCTGTCGAAACCCAAAACATAAAAGTTATGGGTCTTCCTTTCTTCTTTCTAATGCTTCTTGAATTTTCCAATTCGGAGTCCGGAATTGAGAGTTAGGCCCAGATTACTGACTCTCACCGAAATTGTGCAAAATCACCCGATTTGCCCTATTTTCTTCCAATTGCCCTGAATCAAAATACAAGAGTAATGAGTCCATTTTAAGTGCTAAATGAATGTAAAAGAGTGAATATTAGGGGATAAAAATAGGGTTCTTTTGGGTCTCATCACCGTCGCAGAAAGGTGGTGGGGTTATGCAGCTGAAACACTTGGCTCCATGCACCCTATGTGATTTCCCACATTTTCAGAGACATCACGCCGTCTCCGTCACTGAGATAGGAGGGAAATCTCAGAGATGAACAAATGAAAATGGAACATAGATTAAAAGCCATATCTGTATAGGTAACATGAGTCAAACTAAAAGTTGTGGACTAATGTTTTGTTGTTTTACCAGAAAATGGCAAACGGACAATTTGCTAAGTTGCTTGACGACAACAAGCTTAAGGGACCCAATTATGCCAACTGGTACAAAAACCTTATGCTAGTCCTAGCTTTAGAAAAACTGGATAAGGTGGCTAAAAATCTTGCTCCGGATCATCCGAGGGACAGGGCTTCTGAGGCTCGAAGGAGAGAATACCAGAAATGGGAGGATAAAAACTCCCTGGCCTACTGCTATATCATAGCCTCTTTGGACAATCCGATACAGAGGCAGTTCAATCAGATCAAACTCGCCAAAGACATATTGGATAGTCTAAAGACTATATACGAAGAGTAGAATTGTTCTACTTGACAAAAGGTCCTGAAACAGTTCATGACTGCACAGATGACTAAGGGGCAGCAAGTGCATGACCATTGTATTCGGATGATGGGCTACATAAACGAGCTGGAGGCCCTTGGTTCTAGGCTAGATCTGGTCACACAAATCGATGCTATTCTCAACTCTCTGCCTCCATCCTTCAACCCGTTCATTATAAATTATAATATGAACAAGTTGAATGTCAGCGTCCAAGAGCTCAACAATATGTTGCAAAGAGCTGAGGAATTAATAAAGAAGGATGAGCCGATAGCTATGCTTGTTGAAGCTGGCAAATCTGGCAAGGAGAGGAAGGCAAAGAGAAAGCCTCAAAAGAAAACCACCAAATCTAAGAAACAAAAGAAAGATAAGGCATCCAATGCCTGTCATTTCTGCAGGTAGGCCGGCCACTGGAAGAGGAATTGTCCCACCTACCTGGAATCTAAGAAAGTTACTTTCGAAACTTGTGTCATGGAAACTAATTTGTTAGTAACTTCTGTGTCCTAGTGTTGATTCCAGGGCTTCAACTCATGCATGAAATTGACTGTAGGGGTTCAAAGTAAGTAGAAGGCTGAGTGAAGAAGAGGTGACACTTTACTTGGGGACTTCTACAAGTGTTGCAACTACGACGATAGGAACTGTAGAATTGAAAGATTCTCTTTATGTACAAAATCTAAGAAGAAATTTGATTTCTGTTTCTAAACTATGTGTGGATAGATATACTATCTCTTTTAGTAATATGATTATTATCAAAAGGAACAACAAATTCATCGTATGCGGGGAACTGGAGAACGGTCTCTATGTTCTACATCATTCTCTAGAAACTAATCTAACCGAAACTACATCGGTCGAAATCCCCAAGAAAAGGACTCGTGACATGGTAAGTCCCACGTGCCGGTGGCATTACTAACTTCGCCACATCGGTATTGACTGAATCACAAGATTGGTAAAGGATGGTCCTTTGGGTTTTCTAACCATAGAAGACCTTTCCACTTGTGAGCCTTGCCTTAGAGGCAAAATGACAAAGCGGCCATTTAGCGGTAATGAAAGATGTACAGGCACACTTGACCTTATACATAGTGATGCATGTGGTCCCCTGAGTGTTAGGACATGCAATCAACACGTGTATTTCATCACCTTTACCGATGATTTTTCACGATATGGTTACGTGTACCTAATGAGACATAAATCTGAATCCTTTGAAAAGTTCAAAGAGTTCAGACAAGATGTCGAGAAACAGTTAGGGAGAGAAATTAAGGCCCTTTGATCGGATCGAAGTGGCGTGATGTGTGGCTCATTGTGACACTAGTAAGTGCACTAACCACTCAAGTAATAGAGTAGTGAGTAGAGTATCATTCCCACGAGGACTTAGGAAAGAAGTATCAATACTAAATTGAGTACTTCTTATCTGATTAACAAATAAATCAAAACTTTAATGAAAGCTAAAAATCCTAAACTAAAATGTATATAAATCATTAGCCCAATTGCCTTCAAATCAGGTTAGAAGAGTAAGCAGTAAATGTCAATCTCAGAATTCAGCAATCTATCAATTTGGATCATTCGAATAAATCATGATTGAGCCTTGGTTTGGTCAAACCCCAAGTTCATGAACATCCTCTTTTGAGTGCATGTTCAATCTATGCATGAGTGATGATCCCCATATCTCTATCAAGGATCTAATCCTCATGCATGCATTTCTTCAAACACATCTAAGGTATCAATTCAAAACTGAATTGATCACCAACTGAATTGTGCAAGTTATCTCTAATCTTGCATCCAATTCAGTTCTTGAATAGTAGATCTGAATTCCTAGAGTCTCTCTCAAGCACTCTAGGAATTCCAAGCTTTAGATCCATTTGGCCAATCTGAAATTTGCAGATCTGAATTCTCTTTCAAGAAATTTAGATCTTGCAATCTTAGATCTGAGAATTCAGATCTGAGTTTTGAAGGTTGATTGGCCGAATTAATCTACAATAACACCCTTATTCATGAAATTTCAAGTACGATTCATAACCATTCGAATGAATCAAAAAGAATTTGATTGCTGAACTAAAATTTTACAAGATAAAATACATCAAGGAAGAATGGAAGAAGGAGAAAGAAGAAAGAAAATATAACAAAGAAACTGAATTCAAATTAAAGGAGAATGAAACTACAATTGAGTTATTATAAAAGATCTCTGAATCACAAATCCCTAATTTCGAACTCACTTTCTCTTCTTGCTAGCTTGACTTGAACTTCCTTCAGCCCTTCTTCTTCTTCTTCCTAGCACCTAGCCTTCTTCTCTTCTATTTTCTCAAGGTGGCTGAACCTCTAAGAGTGGGAGAGCCTTCCTCTCAATTGAACACCTCTTGAACACCTCTCCCCCCTCCTAGAGGCCTCCTTATATAGTTTTTCAAGGGGGTTCTTGCCCCTTCTTGAAGCCTCTACAATGGGGTGTATTTCACCCCTTTCTTGAACTTTCTAGAGCTTTCTTGAAAGCCTCCTAAGTTCTTCCACCCCTAGCTCTTTGGGCTGCACTTCGGCTCTCTCTTAGCACATGATAGCTATACTTTGAGCTGCTCTTTTTGGGTTTAGAATGGACCTTCTTTGCTGGGCTGAATTCTACTCTTAGCTAGGTTTTCCTTTCTTGGGTTTTCTCAAGGAATCCACTTGCTCTTCTTGGGCCAAAGTGCTCTCTTGCTTCCACAACCGGGCTGGGCTGAATTTTTCCTTGCCTTTTTCCTTCCTTTTCTTGGATTAATTACCCCTGAAACTTATTCTTAGCATTAAGCTAAATTAAGGCAAAAATTATTAAAACCGGCATAAAAATCCATGCTAAAGTCCTCAAACATTATAGATAAATTGTTGGTTCATCAAATACCCCCACACTTAAGTTGTTGCTTGTCCTCAAACAAAGACATCAGCCATAAACTGAACATTCCCCCCTCCATTCTCACCATCTAACAGATGAATTTTTAAGATAGAAATGCATTGAGTGGTCGGGAAATTTTTGCAAGTGTTCAGCTCTTATTCTTGTAAATTACCATTTAACACATGTATAAGATCCAGGGAAAGGAGAATATGAATTTCATCAAAGTCCAGCCTTTACTCCTAATCCATATATAACTCAGCTCCATAATTGTCCAGGTTAATAATCAAATTGCACTAAGTTTCACATCTGAAATTTTATCTTAATGAGAGTTCAAACTTTAGTACGCCCCTTTTAACCTTAACTATCACCATAATTACTTATTTGTAGGGGTGAGTGCATTTTATGTTCCATCTCACCCTTTTCTTCTTCTGTGAGTGCATTTTATGCTCCATCTCACACTCTTTTTTTTTTGGGTTGAATCTCATGTATTAGTAATTCAAATGTGCACTAGCTTCCTTGACCATTAACAATGAAATCAAGTGCTTTCACACACATGAAAGGTAGTTAAGGCTAGTTATGCTGAAAGGCATATTCAGCTCCCCCTTTTTTCTCATGCATATACTAAATTGGGTCATTTGCAAGAATAAAAACTTAGCAAATACATTGGTCTCCCTCAACTCATTGTATTCCTTCTTAAAAATCACCTAATAAATAGCAATGAACTTGGGGGGTTCTAGTTTACTTGGATATGTCATTGCCTGCAAATGTGTTTTGGGGTGAATGAGGTGCACTGCTTCAGCCCCTAAATTCTAGTTCCCAGGCTCACTCCCCCACACTTAAGATGAACATTGTCCTCAATGTTCATAGTGTTAGGGAATCACACTTGCTAGAGCAAACTGAAGAAAAGAAAAGGATGAACAGTGTCCTTAAAGAATTGGAATTTTGTGAAAGAGATCTTTATTTTACTAACTAATATTCTAAAAAGATAAATGACAAAAAAAAGATGCCTTAACCTGTTCATGAGCAAGCATAGAAGATTATTGGTTATCAAGATAAATAGTGGATGGAGGGGGTACAGTACCGCCCATTAAATATGGTTTCAGGCACTGACCATTTACTTTAAATGTGCCCTGAACCGGGTGGGTGATTTCTATAGCCCCATGGGGAAAAACCTATGAAATGGTAAATGGTCCAGACCACCTGGATCTCAACTTACCTGGAAACAAGCGGAGATGGGAATTATAAAACAATACTTGTTGGCCTACATAAAAGTCCCATCACAGCAAGTTCTTATCATTCCAGTTTTTGGTTATTTCTTTATAAACAATACTTGTTGGCCAGTTTTTAGCCCCTGTGGCCTGAATGTTAAAACTTAAGAATTTAAGAGCCCAATAGGCCTTGTGTTCTAATTCAACTGGTAAATGGCATGCTTTACCAAAGACCAATCTGTAGGGGGACATGCCAATGGGGGTCTTAAATGCAGTTCTGTATGCCCACAATGCATCATCTAATTTGATGGACCAATCTTTTCTAACAAATGCTACGGTCTTTTCCAGAATTCTTTTGAGTTCCATGTTAGCCAACTCCACTTGGCCACTAGTTTGAGGGTGATAAGGGGTAGCTAATTTATGTGTAAAACCATATTTCTGCATTAACCTCTCAAATTTGCTATTGCAGAAGTGAGTTCCCCTATCACTAATTATAGCTCGCGGAGTGCCAAATCGGGAGAATAGCTTCTTTAGGAAGTGTACCACCCTCCTTGAGTCATTTGTGGGCAAAGTCATGGCTTCTACCCATTTGGATACATAGTCAACTGCAACGAGGATGTACTTATTTCCAAAAGAATTCGGGAAAGGTTCCATAAAATCTATACCCCAAACATCAAAGATTTCATGGATCAAAATATTGGAAAGGGGCATTTCATTCCGTCGGGAAATGTTTCCGATCTTTGGAATTTGTCACATGTGAACACGTTGTTAGACAGTTTTGTATGCCCTTAGCTTCAATCAGAATGATGTACTTTATGAGTTTATTGTAAATGAATAAAGATACATATTTGATTCATGTTCCCTTGGTATGTTTCTGTGTAATACCCTTAAACTGGACACTTAATGAGACTCGTGTTAGTTTAGAATGTTCACAGCCAGTGGGTCGGTCTGGGGAGACCTATCCTGACAAGGCTGACACTATAGTGCCACCAAGTCGGTTGGGGTGGCTTGTCTCAGCTGCCAGGGTGAGACCCTAGGCACATACAGTGTAGGATTAATTGAATCTTTGAACTGGACCAGATTTCCAGTATTGCCCTGGACCTTGGAGATTGATGGGCAAAACTGGAAAGTTACACCCGACCCCTAGACTCGATTATGATACTACACTAGGTGTCGGATTGGGCTGTCTTTGATGTACCAATCAATGAGATCCTTAGCGGGGGTCAAAACCTGGGTATGTTGGGACAGTCCGAGAATTCATCTGAGTGGGTGATCATAGTGACAGGATCAGCCCCTTTGTCGGACAAAGGTAATGATCGGGGATGCACTCTCATTGATAGAAACCAAGACTGCCGGCAGCCGATTTCAACCGTTGAGATTTGTTTTGCAAAATATATTTTACATAAGATATAAAAGTATATATATATGGTTTCTAAATTGTTTGCAAGAAGGTTTTAATTCCCGGGATCCATTTAAGTGGAGAGTGCAACACTGTTCCTTGCAGCCGAGGGAGAGGTCCTCTCTTGTCGGGCAGTGTATGATCATTATGGGCTGAGAGGTTAAGTGTAAGACCATTGAGGATAACACCTGATGGGCTAATCTTGCATCTGCCCACAGTCCCTGGGTGTTACAAGGTGGCTTGGCCCAGGGACCACTTAGTGTAAGTGTTGGGCCCATAGAGCCCATTTGATGGGTTTCAGGGGGTGCACTGTCATTAACAGTGTATTCGGCCAGGCCTTGTAGCAAAGGCTGGGCCGAACCCATGTGGCTGATGTGTAGATCAATGCTTGGGTCCCACGCCATACAAGGAAGCCCAACTGGGCAGCAATTTGGAAGCCTTTTGAGTACATAACCTTAAATGGGCCTTAAGCCCATTTCGAACTGGGCTGATTTGATCAGTCATTTAAAGGGGGCGAATTCTGAAGTGGGTCAGCTAAAAGGATTGGGCTTAGACCCTATCCACTCAGAGAGTCCAAGATCTAAATATGATTTAGATCTGGAAACCTCCTAATTAGATTAGGAGACAGCTGATCTTATCTGCAGATAAGATAAGGGTTACCCCTTATCACTAAGGGACTTCTAACCCAAATATGATTTGGATTAGCAGCTCCTAATCTGATTAGGAGCTGATCCCTTTTGAGATTATAAAAGGGGAAGGGGGCGGCAGCCTACCACACAACATCATCAACAGCATTCTTCTCTTTAAGAAAGAGAGATTAAGAGATTTCCTGGATACTGCGAATTCTCTTCTGCCGCCACCTTCCTGCCATTGCCATTCCTTCAGTTCGATCTCCAGTTCTTGGGAGCAATCAAGATTGGATCTTGATTTCAATCTTTTGGGAAAAGATTGATTGGAGTTGTACTCACAAGCCGTCCAGTTGATTTTTGCGAAGGGTCAAGTTCTTTTGAAGAACATTGCTGATTCTGCTCCATCCTTCACTGCGCCATCTTCAGTGGGAGCAGATTTTGGATCCTTCCTTGGGCATGAACACCACCATTGGGAAATAGTATTTCTCCGTATCAGGTATAATCCTCTCCCACTCCTTTTGGTTCAGATCTGGTTCAGTTTATGGTTCAAGATTGATCCTTGAAAATATGATTTTCTAAATAGGGAATACGATTCCCAGTTGGAGGGAGAGAAAAATTTTTGAAATTCGCCCCTTATTCCGCATTCTTTGGGCGTCCATAGGATGGATCTCTCATCCCTTCAGTGGTATCAGAGCCATGGTTCAAATCTTGAACCAATTTGTTTCAGATCTGAACCTGCGCAAATGGGCAGAAGGTGTTCTACCCGATTTGCGCAGATATGGGTTTTGGGAATTTTTTCCCAAAATTAATGGGCGAATAATCTGAAATTAATTTTATATAAATCTGATTATTATTTAGAATTGTTCTTTATGATTTTCTTGATTTATGGGCTGTTCGTACAAGAGGAGATCGAAATCTTGGTTTGCGCAGGGAACCTGCAAGATTTGCAGTTTCCTGATTTATTTATTACATTTGGTCTGTAAATAATTTTTTTTTATTTTTAGACTCAATGTATAGGCATTCGATCTGATGTAATAATTAATAGAAATAGGATTTCTATTTTATTTTATTTTGGATCGAAGATGGCGGCGCAGAAAGGGAGAAATCGCAGAGAAGAAGATTTCGCAGATGGGAGAATCGCTATCTGCGATTTGCAGTTTATGAAACTGCATTCTGTGATCTAACCTCTGTTTTGCAGGATGGATTGTGCGAACAGCCCTGATTTACTGATTGTTGTTTTTCTTTTATCAGTAATTAATTTCAGATTATTTTCTTGAATTAAAGATTTAATTAGAAATCAAACCCTAGACCCATTCGAACCAAGATTGGTTCAAACTGTTTGGACCAAATCTAGGGTTTAATCAAGGCTGAAAGTCAGCCCTAATTTTCCAACTAATGGGTCTAAGGATTGATATTTAATTGAATGGTTAATTCGGCCCAACCTGTAAAGGCCCAGTTTTAAATAGTTAAAACTGCTAAAAGCCCACTTAACCCTTAAAGCTATATGGGTTGAACCGTTCGGCCCATATACCTAGATAATGTTAATGGTTAATATTATGGATTTAAAATGGGCTTCAAATGGGCTTTACAGATAATTAATTGATTGGATCAATTTATCCCTGCATGTGATGTATGGATGTGTGATGTGCTACGTACATGGGCCATAAGTACTTGGCCCATGCTCAATCGACAGTGGCTCTTTCGCACACCATGGCTGAATGCACATCATTGCCATGGTGTCCCTTTTGGTCATTGGATGACCTCCCTCCGTGGTGGGCCCCACACCTCATCATGAGGTCTCGTGCGGAACCCTAGCCGATTTAGGCCCACCAAAATCTGGCTTTATAAAAGTCAGTGGGAGCCACTTTGGTTTGACCTAAAGATAAAACTAGGGTGTAATTATCTGTTCCCTCCATATAATATGAGTGCATGTGATAGGGAGATTCATATGATGAACTCTCTAAAGGCCTTCCATCATTAGCACGAAGATGGGTCCTTCAGTAATGAGGAAACGCACCAGAAAATGGGCTATCCATTTGCTGTTGGGCTTGTCTAAGTGTTTCATAAGATGATAGGGGCGTCATAGACCGATGTGGGAGGGGCTTCACCAGAAAATGGGAACTCTCTCACGGTACCTTGGCATTCACGAATATGATGGGTAAGCACTCACTGGACAGAAAGGTTTACCTGAAAACGGCTCTGAACCTTGTCTGACAGAGGCCAAAGGGAAAACTCATATGATGAGTGGATATGATCCTTCACAGAAAGGTGGTGGGGTTATGCAGCTGAAACAGTTGGCTTCATGCACCCTATGTGATTTCCCACATTTCCAGAGACAACCCGTAGTCTCCGTCACTGAGAAAGGAGGGAAATCTCAGAGATGAGTAAATGGAAATGGATCGTAGATTAAAATCCATATCTATGAAATGAACATGAATCGAATAAGGTCGTGGACTGATGTTTGCTCTTTTATCAGAAAATGGCAAACGGATCTTTTGCAAAGCTACTTGATGACAACAAGTTGAAGGGCCCAAACTATGCTGACTGGTATAGAAACCTTATGCTGGTCCTTGCTTCTGAAAAACTTGATAAAGTGGCAAAGAATCCTGCCCTGGAGCGTCCGGGAGATAGGGCTTCTGAGGCCCGAAGGAGAGACTATCAAGAATGGGAGGAGAAAAACTCCCTTGCCCGGTGTTACATCATTGCCTTGCTGGACAATCCAATACAGAGGCAGTTCGATCCGATCGAACTTGCCAAGGACATATTGGACAGTCTCAGGATGATGTATGAAGAGCAGAATCGTTCTACTCGACAAAAGGTCTTGAAACAGTTCATGACCACACAAATGTCCAAGGGCCAACAAGTTCACGACCATTGTCTTCGGATGATGGGATACATCAATGAACTGGAGGCTCTTGGATCCGGGCTGGACCTTGCAACCCAGATAGATGCTATCCTTAACTCTTTGCCTCCTTCCTTTAATCCGTTCATCATGAACTATAACATGAACAAGCTGAATGTCAGCTTACAAGAGCTCAGCAATATGTTGCAAAGAGCTGAAGAACTGATTAAAAAGGATGAGCCTGTAGCCATGCTTGTTGAAGCTGGCAAGTCAAGCAAGAGAAAGAGGAAGGCAAAGAAGCCTCAGAAGAAAGCCACTAAAAGCAAGAAGCAGAAGAAAGACAAAGCATCGGATGCCTGTCACTTCTGCAAGAAGACCGGCCACTGGAAAAGGAATTGTCCTGCCTACCTGGAATCCAAGAAAGGTAACTTCGAAACTTGTGTTATAGAAACCAATTTATTGGTAGCTTCTGCGTCCTGGTGTATTGACTCCGGGGCTTCAACTCATGCGTGTAACTCACTGCAGGGGTTCAAGGTAAGCAGAAGGCTGAGTGAAGGAGAAGTCACACTCTACTTGGGGACTACTGCAACTGTTGCAGCCGCGGCCATAGGAACCGTGGAACTATTTTTTAGAGAAGGAATAATTGTACTGAAAGATTGTCTTTACGTACAAAATTTAAGAAGAAATTTGATTTCTGTCTCAAAACTGTGTGCAGATGGTTATTCTGTCTTCTTTAGTAATACGATTACTATTAAAAGAAACAACAGATTCATCGCATATGGGGAACTGGAGAATGGTCTCTATGTTCTACATCCTTCTCTAGAAACTAACATAACCGAAACTACGTCGGTTGAAAACCCCAAGAAGAGAGCCCGTGATACAGTTAATCCCACGTGTCTGTGGCATTACCGACTTGGCCACATCGGTGTTGACCGAATCACAAGGTTGGTAAAGGATGGTCCTTTGGATTTTCTAGCTGTAAAAGATCTTCCCACCTGTGAGCCTTGCCTACAAGGCAAGATGACGAAACGGCCATTTGCCGGTAAGCCTGAAAGATGTACAGGCACACTTGACCTAATACATATTGATGTATGTGGTCCCCTGAGTGTTAGGACACGAAATCAACACGTGCATTTCATCACCTTCACAGATGATTTTTCACGATATGGTTATGTGTACCTAATGAGACACAAGTCTGAATCCTTTGAAAAGTTCAAAGAGTTTAGACAAGAGGTCGAGAAACAGTTAGGGAGAGAAATTAAAGCCCTTCGATCCGATCGAGGTGGCGAATATCTCTCGGACGAATTCAGGGACTACTTAAAGGACAATGGGATAGTATCACAATTAGCTCCTCCTGCTACATCACAACTTAACGGTGTTTCAGAGAGGAGGAATAGGACTTTATTAGATATGGTCCGGTCGCTTCTCATACACTCAGAGTTACCCACATCCTTTTGGGGTTACGCATTAGAGACTGCGATTTACGTGCTGAATCGGGTTCCAACCAAATCGGTTCCGAATACTCCATATGAACTTTGGACTGGAAAGAAACCAAGTGTCAGACACTTGAAGATTTGGGGTTGTCCAGCACACGTTAAAAGAACGAGTGCAGACAAGTTGGAATCTAAGACCAGCCATTGCCTATTTATAGGCTACCCAAAAGGCTCTGTAGGTTACCTTTTCTATGACCCAAGTGAGTAGAAAGTGTTCTGCAGTAGAAATGCACAATTCTTGTAAACCGACTATATCCTGGACACCCATCGTCAGGAAGTTGTTCTTGATGAGGAGAGCTCAGGAGCAGTGGGAGATGTCCCACAAGTTCCAGGTAGTGACCAACTTAGAAGATCCACTCGGGCATCCAGGCCACCAGTCCGTTATGGTTATGACCAGGATAGTTACCTGGTGGAAACCTTGACTAGTGAGGAGGATTCCGTGACTTACGCGGAAGCTATGTTGGACATAGATTCCCAGAAGTGGGTGGAGGCCATGAGAGCGGAGATGGACTCAATAGAGACCAATGGAGTCTGGACTCTAGTTGATCCGCCCTCCGGGGTAAAGGCAATCGGTTGCAAATGGATTTACAAGAGGAAGAAAGGCCCCGATGGTAAAGTTGAGACCTTCAAGGCTCGTCTGGTGGCGAAAGGGTACACTCAGAAAGAGGGCATCGATTATGAGGAAACGTTTTTGCCTGTGGCCATGCTTAAATCCATTAGGATACTGCTAGCTGTAGCAACATACCTTGATTATGAGATTTGGCAGATGGATGTCAAAACTGCATTCCTGAATGGAGATCTTACTGAAGATATCTATATGCAGCAGCCGCAAGGCTTCATTGCTGCAGGTCAGGAAAACATGGTATGTAAAATTAACAGATCCATTTATGGGCTTAAGCAAGCTTCTAGAAGTTGGAACATCCGTTTTAACTCTGCTGTCAAATCGTTTGACTTCGAGCAGAATCCGGATGAACCCTGTGTCTACAGGAAGTACAATGGGGATAAGGTTACCTTCTTGGTTCTGTATGTAGATGACATTCTACTCATTGGGAATGATGTGGGAATGTTAACTACGTTGAAAGTATGGCTTTCGCAGCAATTCTCCATGAAAGATCTTGGAGAAGCCTCCTTCGACTCTATAGGGATAGATCGAAGCGGATAATAGGATTATCTCAATCTGCTTACATTGACAAAATAGTCAAAAGATACAGCATGAAAAACTCCAAGAAAGGAAGTGTTCCTTTCAGGCACGGAGTCACTCTCTCCAAGAAGATGTCTCCCAAGACGTCTGAGGAGATTGATGGCATGAAAGACGTTCCTTATGCCTCAGCCATAGGGAGCATCATGTATGCCATGCTGTGCACTCGTCCTGACATAGCTCAGGCAGTGAGTGTAGTAAGCAGATTTCAGGCCAACCCAGGGCAGGAGCATTGGACTGCTATGAAAAACATACTTAAGTACCTTCGAAGGACAAAAGAGTTTTGTCTGGTGTTCGACGGTAGCTCACTACAGATCCAAGGGTATACAGATGCCGATTTCCAGTCAGACCCAGATGATAGAAAGTCTACATCTGGATATGGTTTCACAATAGGATCGTGTGTTGTTTCCTGAATGTCAGCAAACAGGGGTCCTAAGTAGCAAATTAATAGTCCACAACCCAAGCCGAAAGCATTGCCGTAAGTGAGGCTGCCTTATGAATGAAGGCGTTCATTCCTGAATTTGGAATTCAGCACATTACCCATTCCACCGTTGTATGACAACGCTGGACCTACGAGGGGACGTCCTGATTCAGAAGGTAGCGTCAGCGGAAAATGTAGCAGACCCATTGACAAAGCCACTATCACAGAAAGTGTTTGAGAAACACGTGGAAAGTATGGGACTCCGGCTAGTACCTGATTGGACCTAAGTGCAAGTGGGAGCTGTTAGACAGTTTTGTATGCCCTTAGCTTCAATCAGAATGATGTACTTTATGAGTTTATTGTAAATGAATAAAGATACATATTTGATTCATGTTCCCTTGGTATGTTTCTGTGTAATACCCTTAAACTGGACACTTAATGAGACTCGTGTTAGTTTAGAATGTTCACAGCCAGTGGGTCGGTCTGGGGAGACCTATCCTGACAAGGCTGACACTGTAGTGCCACCAAGTCGGTTGGGGTGGCTTGTCTCAGCTGCCAGGGTGAGACCCTAGGCACATACAGTGTAGGATTAATTGAATCTTTGAACTGGACCAGATTTCCAGTATTGCCCTGGACCTTGGAGATTGATGGGCAAAACTGGAAAGTTACACCCGACCCCTAGACTCGATTATGATACTACACTAGGTGTCGGATTGGGCTGTCTTTGATGTACCAATCAGTGAGATCCTTAGCGGGGGTCAAAACCTGGGTATGTTGCGACAGTCCGAGAATTCATCTAAGTGGGTGATCATAGTGACAGGATCAGCCCCTTTGTCGGACAAAGGTAATGATCGGGGATGCACTCTCACTGATAGAAACCAAGACTGCCGGCAGCCGATTTCAACCGTTGAGATTTGTTTTGCAAAATATATTTTACATAAGATATAAAAGTATATATATATATGGTTTCTAAATTGTTTGCAAGAAGGTTTTAATTCCCGGGATCCATTTAAGTGGAGAGTGCAACACTGTTCCTTGCAGCCGAGGGAGAGGTCCTCTCTTGTCGGGCAGTGTATGATCATTATGGGCTGAGAGGTTAAGTGTAAGACCATTGAGGATAACACCTGATGGGCTAATCTTGCATCTGCCCACAGTCCCTGGGTGTTACAAGGTGGCTTGGCCCAGGGACCACTTAGTGTAAGTGTTGGGCCCATAGAGCCCATTTGATGGGTTTCAGGGGGTGCACTGTCATTAACAGTGTATTCGGCCAGGCCTTGTAGCAAAGGCTGGGCCGAACCCATGTGGCTGATGTGTAGATCAATGCTTGGGTCCCACGCCATACAAGGAAGCCCAACTAGGCAGCAATTTGGAAGCCTTTTGAGTACATAACCTTAAATGGGCCTTAAGCCCATTTCGAACTGGGCTGATTTGATCAGTCATTTAAAGGGGGCGAATTCTGAAGTGGGTCAGCTAAAAGGATTGGGCTTAGACCCTATCCACTCAGAGAGTCCAAGATCTAAATATGATTTAGATCTGGAAACCTCCTAATTAGATTAGGAGACAGCTGATCTTATCTGCAGATAAGATAAGGGTTATCCCTTATCACTAAGGGACTTCTAACCCAAATATGATTTGGATTAGCAGCTCCTAATCTGATTAGGAGCTGATCCCTTTTGAGATTATAAAAGGGGAAGGGGGCGGCAGCCTACCACACAACATCATCAACAGCATTCTTCTCTTTAAGAAAGAGAGATTAAGAGATTTCCTGGATACTGTGAATTCTCTTCTGCCGCCACCTTCCTGCCATTGCCATTCCTTCAGTTCGATCTCCAGTTCTTGGGAGCAATCAAGATTGGATCTTGATTTCAATCTTTTGGGAAAAGATTGATTGGAGTTGTACTCACAGGCCGTCCAGTTGATTCTTGCGAAGGGTCAAGTTCTTTTGAAGAACATTGCTGATTCTGCTCCATCCTTCACTGCGCCATCTTCAGTGGGAGCAGATTTTGGATCCTTCCTTGGGCGTGAACACCTCCATTGGGAAATAGTATTTCTCCGTATCAGGTATAATCCTCTCCCACTCCTTTTGGTTCAGATCTGGTTCAGTTTATGGTTCAAGATTGATCCTTGAAAATATGATTTTCTAAATAGGGAATACGATTCCTAGTTGAAGGGAGAGAAAAATTTTTGAAATTCGCCCCTTATTCCGCATTCTTTGGGCGTCCATAGGATGGATCTCTCATCCCTTCACACGTACCTATGGGCATCTTTGAAAAGTGTGGGCCAATAAAAACCTGATTGCAAAACCTTGGCTACAGTGTGACTAGCTCCAAAATGACCTCCTGCTTCTTTATCATAGCAAAATTGGAGTACCGACTCCATCTCCTCCTCGGGGACACATCTCCTTATGATCTGATCTACACACAATTTATACAAAAAGGGTTCCTCTCACAGATAGTATTTTACATCATAAAGGAATTTATTTTTCTGTTGATAAGAAAGGTTAGGAGGAAGGACTTGTGCAGCTAGATAATTAGCAAGATCAGCATACCAAGGATATGAGTATTCCTGTATTGAGTACAGCTGTTCATCCGGAAATTCTTCTCGAATGTTGCTGATTATCTCCTCTTTTGAGCTTACCTTGTCCAACTGGGAGAGATGGTTAGCAGTCAGGTTTGTAGCACCCTTCATGTCTCTAATCTCAATGTCAAATTCTTGCAACAAAAGGATCCACCTGATCAGGTAGACAATAACTTTGGACAATATCAGATATGAATGAAACTTGTCAAGTGCAAATATTACTGCTAGCAGCTCCTTTTCTGTGGTGGTGTAATTGAGTTAGGGTCCATTCAAGGTTCTGCTAGCATAGTAAATTGGCTGAAAATGTTTGTTCATTCTTTGTCCTAAAACAACTCCTATAGCAGAATCACTCACATCACACAATTGGGTGCTACCATGATAGGTGCATGGATTAATTTGTCTTTCAAGATGTTGAAAGCATGAAGGCATTCAATTGAAAATTCAAAAGTCACTTCTTTTTGAAGCAAGGTAGATAATGGCTTGGCAATTTTTGAGAAATCCTTAATAAACCTCCTATAGAATCCGACATGTCCTATGAAACTTCTCAAAGAACGAACAGATGTTGGGGGTGGCAATTTTTCAATTGCCTCCACCTTGGCCTTGTCGACTTCTATACCTCTTTGAGAGATCTTGTGGCCAAGCACTATGCCTTCTTGCACCATAAAATGACATTTCTCCCAATTCAACACAAGATGTGTTTCTTTGCATCTAGTAAGCACATGTTCTAGATTATTCAAACATGCATCAAACGAATAGCCAAAAACTGAAAAATCATCCATAAAAATCTCAATAAAATTTTCAACCATATCAGAAAATATAGACATCGCTGAAAGGTTGTTGGGGCATTGCATAACCCAAAGGGCATCCTTCGGTATGCAAAGGTACCATATGGGCAAGTAAAAGTGGTATTTTCTTGGTCTTCTGGTACAATTGGTCTCTGGTTGTACCCTGAATATCCATCCAAGAAACAATAATACTCATGCCCGGCTAGCATCTCTAACATTTGGTCCATAAATGGGAGAGGAAAATGATCCTTCCGGGTGGCTTCATTTAATTTTCTATAGTCAATACACACATGCCATCCAGTGACGGTTCTAATAGGGATGATTTCATTTTTCTCATTTGGATTCACGGCAAGAAAGAAGGCAATTGGAAGAAAACAAGGCAAATCGGGTGATTTTGTACAGTTTCGACGACAGCCAGTAATCTAGACCTAACTCTCAATTCCGGATTCTGAATTGGACAATTTAAAAAGCATTAGAAAGATAGAAGGAAGGCCCACAACTTTTACGTTTTGGGTTTTGATAGATTCGTTCCCCATCAAAGACAAAACCGGGCCCAAAGTTGGAGTAAATTCGTAGCAAAGCCCATTTCACAGCTGAAGACAATTCGCAGAAGAGCCTTGTAGCAACCCAAGTTTTAAAGCAGCCCAATTCGAATTCAAGAGCCTAGAGTCCCAATTTCGAATATAACCTCCAGAAAGAGAGTCTTATTAGATTTAAATTTCTGAATGTAATCCTATAAAGATAAGAAAATTGGATTAGATCACTAGATAAGAGATAGGATATGATTGTTAGATAGTTTTGTATGCCCTTAGCTTCAATCTGATTTGATGTACTTTTGACATTTAGTGTAAATAAATAAAGTGTATATTTGATTCATGTTGTTTGGTTTGATTCTGTGTAGGACCCTAAAACTGGACACTCATTGAGACTCGTGTTAGTTTCAAATGTTCACAGCCATTGGATAAGTCTGGAGAGATTTATCCAGCCAAGGCTGATACTGGTGTGCCGCCAAGTGTTGGGATGGCCTGTCTCAGCAACCACGGTAAAACCTAAGGCACATGCAATATGGGATTACTCGAATCCTTGAACCAAACCAGATTTTTAGTATTGCCCTGGACCTTGGAGACAGATGGGAAAAACTGGAAAGTTACACCTAACCCCTACACTCAATTATGATACTTCACTAGGTGTCGGATCGGGCTGTCTTTGATATAACAATTAGTGAGATCCTTAGCAGCGGCCAAAACCTGGGCATGCTGGGGCAGTTTGAGAATTCATATGAGTGGGTGATCATAGTGACAAGGATCAGCCCCTTTGTTGGACAAAGGTAATGATCGGGAATGCACTCTCTCTGATGGAAACCAAACTGCCGGCAGTTGATTTCAATCATTGGAATTTTGTTTTGCAAAATTTATATTTGATATATATATATATGTATATATATACGGTTTCAAAATATTTGCAAATGGTTTTAATTCCCAGGATCCATGTGAGTGGAGAGTGCAGCATTGTTCCTTAGAGGTGGTCAAAACCGGGGCATGTTGGGGGAGTCTGAGAATTCATCTGAGTGGGTGATCATAGTGATAGGATCAGCCCCTTTGTCGGACAAAGGTAATGATCGGGGATGCACTCTCACTGATGGAAACCAAGACTGCCGGCAGCCAATTTCAATCGTTGAGATTTGTTTTTGCAAAATATATTTATATATATATATATATATATATGTTATGGTTTCGAAATGATTTGCAAAAGGTTTTAATTCCCGGGATCCATATAAGTAGAGAGTGCAACACTGTTCCATGCAGCCGAGGGAGAGGTCCTCTCTTGTCAGGTAGTGTATGATCATTATGGGCTGAGAGGTTACGTGTAAGACCATTGAGGATAATACCTGATGGGCTTGCATCTACCCATAGTCCCTAGGTGTTACAAGGTGGCTTGGCCCAAGGACCACTTAGGGTGAGTGTTGGGCCCATAGAGCCCATTTGATGGGTTTCAGGGGGAGCACTGTCCTTAATAGTGTATTCGGCTAGGCCTTGTAACAAAGGCTGGGCCGAACCCATGTGGCTGATGTGTAGATCAATGCTTGGGTCCCATGCCATACAAGGAAGCCCAACTGGGCAGCAATTAGGAAGGTTAAGTGAGCACATAAGCTTAATGGGCCTAAAGCCCATTTCGAACTAGGTTATTTTATTAGTTAATAATGGGGCGAATTCTGAGATGGATTAGCAGATAGGATAGGGTGTTGACCCTATCCACTCATAGAGTCCAGATCTGAATGTGATTCAGATCTAGAAACCTCCTAATGAGATTAGGTGAAAGCTAATCTAATCTGTAGATAATATAAGGGTTTATCCCTATCACCTAAAGAGAGGTCTTATCCAAATATGTTTTGGATAAGCAGCTCCTAATTGGATTAGGGGCTGATCTTTTAAGTTAACAAAAGAAGAAGGGGGTGGCAGCCTTAAGAAGACACACATTCAGATCCTCTTTAGTGCTGAAATCAGAGAAGAAAGAATTAAGCAACCCTGCAGAATTCTTTCTTGCCGCCTCCCTGTTCTTGCCACCCTGTTTGCCAGTTTGATCTCCAGTTGTGGGAGAAGTCAAGATTCGATCTTGGCATCAGTTCTTTGAGAACGAATTGATAGGAAGTTGTGCTCACATGCCATCCTGCTGATTCTTGCAAAGGACAGAGTTCTTGGAGAAGAATACTGCTGATTCTGCTCCATCCTACACTGTGCCATCTTCAGTGGGAGCAGTCTTTGGATCCTTCCTTGGGCGTGAACACCTTCGTTGGGGGATACTATTTCTCCGTATCAGGTATAATCCTCTCCTACTCCTTTTGGTTTAGATCTGGTTCAGTTTATGGTTCAAGAATGATCCTTGAAAATATGATTTTCTAAATAGGGAATGCGATTCCCAGTTGAAGGGAGAGAAATGTTTTTTTGAAATTCGCCCCTTATTCCGCAATCTTTGGGCGTCCATATGATGGGTCTCTAATCCCTTCAGTCGGGCAGTGCTTAATCATTATGGGCTGAGAGGTTAAGTGTAAGACCATTTAGGATAATACCTGATGGGCTAATCTTGCACATGCCCACAGTCCCTGGGTTTTTATAAGATGGCTTGGCCCAGGGACCACTTAATGTAAGTGTTGGGCCCATAGGGTCCATATGATGGGCTCAGGGGTTCACTGGGCTTCTCAGTGAATTCAGCTAGGCCTTGTAATAAAGGCTGGGCCGAACCCATGTGGCTGGTGTGTAGATCAATGCTTGGGTCCCACGCCATACAAAGAAGCCCAACTAGGCAGCAGACTGGAAACTAATTAAGCACTGATTATTTAATGGACCAAAAGCCCATTTCGAACTGGGCTGATATCATCACCCACTTAAGGGGCGGATCTGAGATTGATTAAGGTTAGCAAAAGGATTGGGCCTTTAACCTAATCTACTCTAGGAGACCAAATTCAAATCAGATTTGAATATGGTAATCTCTTGAAAAGATCAGGATTTATCTAACCTAATCTGCAGATAGGATTAAGATCATCCCCTATCCAGATGCTGATTTGGATTGGGACAACTCTTAATTAGGAGATTTCTTAATCAAGAAGAAAAGAAGAGAAACCCTAAGAAGGAGACAACAGAATTCGAACCTGGGGTTTTTGAGCAAGAAATCATCCTGCGAATTGAGATAGGATCTCATACACATTCCAGAGAGAAGAGAAGCATTCTTCGCCATCTTCATCTCAGGAATTCTCCTCTAGCCACCACCATTCTCTAAAAAGATTCGATCTTTGAAGAAAAGAAATCAAAAAATCAATTCTTGATATCAAAGAACTGAAAAGATTCAGTGCTCAGTGTTTCCAGAGAATTCTTGTGAAGGATTCAGTGTGTAGGACGCACTCTGCTGGTTCCGTTCCACACATTGCTGTGTCATCTTCAGCGGGAGTGGATCTTGGTGTCCTCTTTGGGCGTGAACACCAACTTTGGGAGATACTGCTTCTCTGGATCAGGTATAATTCCTCCCTTGTCTTTTGGTTCAGATCTGGTTCGGTTATGGTTGAAGTAGGATCCTTGAATATTATATTCTAAATTTAGGGAATATGATTCCCAGTTGGAAGAATGTAGGAAATTTTTGAAATTCGCCCACCCATTCCGCAACCTTTCTGGTGTCCATACGATGGATCCTACTATTCTTTTAGTGGTATCAGAGCCAGGTTCGAATCTTGAACCAAGAAAATCAGATCTGAACCTACGCAAATGGGCAGAAGTTGTTCTACCAAGATTTGCGCAGATTATTTTCTTTTTCCAAGAAATTGTTTCTTGTTGAGGGCAATTGATCTGAAATTAATTTTATTAAATCTAAAATTTATTTAGAACTATTCTTTATTTATTTTTTATTTAATGAACTATTCGAACCTAGAGATCGAAGTGCTGATTTGGCGCAGATGGTCTGCGTAATTCTTTTTTTTTATTATTCATTCAATTCGGTCTGTAAAATAATTTTATTTTTATTTTTATTTTTCTAGACTGAATGTATAGAATTTGATCAAGAATGTAATTAATTAATAGAAATAGGATTTCTATATTTTTTTATTTTCTTGATTAAAGAAGAAGGCGGCGCTGGAGATTTGCAGATGGAGAGATCACTTTCTGCGATTTGCAGTTTGTGAAACTGCAAACCTAGTAATTAACCTCTGTTTTGTAGGTGGTGTGAAGAATCCATATTTGATTTATGTTTGTCTAAAATCAAATTATTAATTTCAGATCTTTCATGAATTAACTCTTGAATTGAAAATCAGTTTTGGACAATTTCGGATTAGATTGGACGAAAATTGTTTGGACCGAATCGAGGGTTTGAAGGAGACTGCTTTCGGTCCAATAATCTCACACTTTCTGTTCCAAATCTGATGTTCAATTGCAGGGATTAATTTGGCCCACCTGTAAAGCCCAGCTTTAAAGGGTTAAAACTGCAAAAAGCCCACTCTTGTGAGAAAAGCTATATGGGCCGAACTGCTAAATGCGATTCAGCCCATATACCTAGACAGCATTAATAGTTAATGTTAAGATTTAAATGGGCTGGTTAATGGGCTTTACAATAATTATTTTGATTGGATCAATCTCTTCCATTGCAGGCGATGTGTGGATGTATGATGTGTTGCGACCATGGGCCATAAGCACTTGGCCCATGATGACTCATTAGTGGCTCTTGCACACACCATGGCTGCATGCACATCATTGCCATGGTGTCCCATAAGGTCATTGGAAGACCCCTCCTTACTTGGTGGGCCCCACAACCCTAAAAAGGGACGCGTGCGGAAACCCTAGCCGATCAAGGCCCACCAGAAATCTGACTTTATGAAAGTCAGTGGAAGCCACTTTGGTTTGACCTAAATTAGAACTAGGGCATAATTTTGTTCCCTCCAGCTAATATGAATGCATGTGATAGGGAGAACCATATGATGGACTCTCTAAAGGCCTTTCATCATTAGCACAATGTTGGGTCCTTTAGTAATGAGGAAATGCACCATAAAATTGGGCTATCCATTTGCTGTTGGATCTGTCAGAGTGTTTCATAAGATGATAGGGGCGTCATAGACCGATGTGGGAGGGGCTTCACTAGAAAACGGGAACTCTCACACGGTACCATGGCGTAACCTGAATATGATGGGTGAGCATTCACTGGACAGAAAGGTTTACCTGAAAACGGCTCTGAACCTTGTCTGACAGAGGCCAAAGGGAAACTCATTTGATGAATGGATATGATCCGTCACAGAAAGGTGGTGGGGTTATGCAGCTGAAACAGTTGGCTTCATGCACCCCATGTGATTTCCCACATTTCCAGAGACATTTCATCGTCTCCGTCACTGAGAAAGGAGGGAAGTCTTAGAGATGAACAAATGGGAATGGAACATAGATTAAAAACCATATCTATGTGGGTAACATGAATCAAACTAAGGTTGTGGACTAACGTCTTTGTTGTTTTATCAGAAAATGGCAAACGGTCAATTCACAAAGCTTCTAGACAATAACAAGCTTAAGGGCCCAAACTATGCCGACTGGTACAAAAATCTTATGTTGGTCCTAACTTCCAAAAAGTTAGATAAGGTGTTGAAAAATCCTGCACCGGAGCGTCCGGGTGATAGGGCTTCTGAGGCCCATAGGAGGGAGTACCAAGATTGGGAGGATAAAAACTCCCTAGCCCGCTGCTTTGTCATTGCCTCACTAGACAACTCAATATAGAGGTAGTTCGATCAGATCGAACTAGCCAAGGGCATATTGGATAGTCTGAAGACAATGTATGAAGAGCAGAATCGTTTTACTCGACAGAAGGTCTTGAAACTGTTCATGACCGCGCAGATGTGCAAAGGGCAGAAAATTCATGACCATTGTCTTCGGATGATGGGCTACATTAATGAACTCGAAGCCCTTGGATCCGGGCTAGATCTTGGCATGCAAGTAGATGCCATCCTGAATTCTTTGCCCTCTTCCTTCAATGTGTTCACAATGAAATATAACATGAACACACTGTATGTCAGCATCCAAGAACTCAGCAATATGTTGTAGAGGGCCGAGGACTTACTTAAGAAGGATGAGCCTGTGGTTATGCTTGCTGAAGCTAACAAATCGGGCAAGAAAAAGAGAAAGACAAAGAAGCCCCAGAAGAAAGCTACCAAGCCCAAGAAGCAGAAGAAGAACAAGGCATCTGATTTCTGTCACTTCTGCAAGTAGACCGGCCACTGAAGAGGAACTGTCCTGCCTACCTGAAATATAAGAAAGGTAACGTCGAAACTTGTGTCATAGAAACAAATATGTTAGTGACTTTTGTGTCCTGGTCTGTTGACTCTGGGACTTCAACTCATGCGTGTAACTCACTACAGGGGTTCAAAGTTAGCAGAAGACTAAGTGAAGGAGAACTGACACTGTTCTTGGGAACGACTGCAAGTGTTGCAGTTGCGGCAATAGGAACCATAGAATTAGTCTTTAGAGAAGGAGTACTTGTACTTAAAGATTGTCTTTATGTACAAAACTTGAGAAGAAATTAAATTTCTGTTTCTAAACTGTGTGCTGATGGATACACTGTTTATTTTAGTAATATGATTACTGTTAAATGGAATAATAAATTAATTGCTTGCGGGAAACTAGAGAACGGTCTCTATGTTCGGCTTCCTTCTCTGGAAACTAACTTGACCGAAACTACGTCGATCGAAAATCCCAAGAAAAGAACTCGTGATACAATAAGTCCTACGTGCCTCAGGCATTACCGACTTAGACACATCGGTGTTGACCAAATCACAAGACTGGTAAAGGATGGTCCTTTGGATTTTCTAACTGTAGAAAATCTTCTCACTTGTGAACCTTGCCTCCAAGGTAAGATGACTAAGCGGCCATTCAACGGTAAGCCTGAAAGATGTACAGGCACACTTGACCTAATACATACTGATGTATGTGGCCCCCTGTGTGCTAGGACTCGTAACCAACATGTGTATTTCATTGCATTTACCGATGATATTTCTCGGTATGGTTACGTGTACCTAATGAGACAGAAGTCTGAATCATTTGAAAAGTTCAAAGAGTTCAGACAGGTAGTTGAGAAACAGTTAAGGAGAGAAATCAAGGCCCTTCGATCGGATCGAGGTGGCGAGTATCTCTCTGACGAATTCAGGGACTACTTGAAGGTCACGGGATAGTGTCACAATTATCTCCTCCTACTACAGCTCAACTTAATGGTGTTTCAGAGAGGAGGAATAGGACCTTGTTGGACATGGTCCGGTCACTTCTCGTACGCTCAGAATTTCCCACATCCTTTTGGGGATATGCATTAGAGACTACTATCTATGTGAGACACTTGAAGATTTTGGGTTGTCCTACGCACGTTAAAAGAACGAGTGCGAACAAGTTGGAATCCAAGACCAGCGTTGCCTATTTATAGGCTACCCAAAGGATTCGGTGGGTTATCTATTCTATGACCCAAGTGAGTAGAAAGTGTTCTGTAGTGGAAACGCCCAATTCTTAGAGACCAATTACATCCTGGACACCCATCTTCAAGAAATAGTCCTTGATGAGGAGAGCTCAGGAGCAGTGGAAGATGTTCCATAAGTTCCAGGTAGTGACCAACCTAGAAGATCCACTTGGGTATCCAGGCCACTGGTCAGATATGGTTATGACCAGGATAGTTACCTGGTAGAAGCCTTGACTAGTGAGGAGGATCCCGTGACTTATGCAGAGGCTATATTGGACATAGATTCCCAGAAGTGGGTGGAGGCCATGAGAGCTGAGATGGACTCGATGGATGCCAATGAAGTCTGGACTCCAGTAGATCCGCCCTTCGGGCATGGCTTCATTGCTGCTGCTCAGGAACACATGGTATGTCAACTTAATAGATCCATATATGGACTTAAGCAGGCTTCTAGGAGTTGAAACATCCATTTTGATTCCGCCATCAAAACATTTGACTTTGAGTAGAATCTGGATGAGCCCTGTGTTTACAGGATGTCCAGTGGGGATAAGATCACCTTTTTGGTGTTGTACGTGGACGATATCTTACTCATTGGGAATGATGTAGGATTGTTGACTTCGGTCAAGGTATGGCTTTTGTAGTAGTTCTCCATGAAAGATCTTGGAAAAGCTTCCTATATACTGGGTCTTCGACTCTATAGAGATAAATCGAAGTGAATAATTGGATTATCCCATGCTGCTTACATTGACAAAATTGTCAAAAGATACAGCATGGAGAACTCCAAGAAAGGAAACGTCCCTTTCAGGCACGGAGTCACTCTCTCCAAGAAGATGTCTCCCAAGACTTCTGAGGAGATTGAGGGCATGAAAGACGTTCCCTATGCCTCAGCCGTGGGGAGCATCATGTATGCCATGCTGTGCACTCACCTTGACATTTCTCAGGCGGTGAGTGTGGTAAGCAGATTCTAGGCCAACCCAGGGCAAGAGCATTGCACTGCTGTGAAGAACATACTCAAATACCTTCGAAGGACAAAAGAGTTTTGTCTGGTATTCGATGGTAGTTCACTACAAGTTCTAGGGTATACTGATGTCGATTTCCAGTCGGATCCAGATGATAGAAATTCTACATCTGGGTATGTTTTCGCAATAGGATCGTGTTCTATTTGCTGGAAAAGCAGCAAATAGGGGTCCACTACAGATTCCACAACCGAGGCCGAGTACATTGCCGCAAGTGAAGCTGCCAAGGAAGCTATGTGGATGAAGAAATTTGTTCATGAATTAGGAGTGATTCCATCCAGCACATCACCCATCCGGTTGTTGTGTGACAACAATGGAGCGATTGCCCAGGCTAAGAAGCCTCAGGCCCACTCGAAATCAAAACACATTGAGAGGAAGTACCACGTACTACGGGAGATCGTTGGCAGAGGGCACGTCCCAATTTAGAAGGTAGCATCAGCGGATAAAGTGGCAGACTCATTGACTAAACCACTCACACAGAAGGTGTTTGAGAAACATGTGGAAAGTATGGGACTCCCGCTTGTACCAGATTGGACCTAAGTGCAAGTGGGAGCTATTAGATAGTTTTGTTTGCCCTTAGCTTCAATCTGATTTGATGTACTTTTGATATTTAGTGTAAATAGATAAAGTGCATGTTTGATTCATATTGATTGGTATGATTCTATGTAAGACCCTAAAACTGGACACTTAATGAGACTCGTGTTAGTTTTAAATGTTCATAGCCATTGGATAAGTCTGGGGAGATTTATCCTACCAAGGCTGATACTAGTGTGCCGCCAAGTATTGGGATGGCCTGTCTTGGCCACCAGGGTAAGACCCTAGGCACGTGCAGTATGGGATTACTTGAATCCTTGAACTGGACCAGATTTCCAGTATTGCCCTGGACCTTAGAGATAGATGGGCAAAATTGGAAAGTGACACCTGACCCCTAGATTCGATTATGATACTTCACTAGATGTCGGATTGGGTTGTCTTTGATATGCCAATCAGTGAGATCCTTAGCGGGGGTCAAAACCTGGGAATGTTGGGGTAGTCTGAGAATTGATCTGAGTGGGTGATCATAGTGACAGGATCAACCCCTTTGTCGTGAAAGAATGGTAGGATCCATCTAATGGACGCCATAAAGGTTGCGGAATGGGTGGGGCGAATTTCAAAAATTTCCTACCTTCTCCCAACTGGGAATCATATTCCCTGAATTTAGAATACAATATTCAAGGATCTACTTGAACCCTAATCAAACCAGATCTGTACCAAAAGATAAATGGGAGGATTATACCTGATCCGGAGAAGCAGTATCTCCCAAAGTTGGTGTTCACGCCCAAAGAATGCTCCAAGATCTGTCCCTGCTGAAGATGACACAGCTGTGGATGGAACAGAACCAGCAGGGTGCGTCCTACACACTGGATCCTTCACAAGAATCCCCTGGATGTACTAAACACTGAATTCTTTCAGTCTTTCTTGCAAGACTGATGTCAAGAACTGGTTTCTTGACTTTCTTTTCTGCAAAGATCAAATCTTGCAACAATGCAGATGACGGCGGCAGGAGGAGATTTCCAGAAACAAAAAGGCTGAACTGTTTTCTTTTCTGGAGAGAATGAGATCTAATCTCAATTCGCAGGAACCTTTCTTGCTCACCAGAACCTCTTGGATCGAAATCTTATTTCTCTCTCTTGGTTCATTCGAAATCTCCTCTCTTTTCTTCTTGATTAAGAAATCTCCTAATTAGGAGTTATCCCAATCCAAATCAGTATTTGGATAGGGGATAATCTTAATCCCTTTCCCAGATAGAGTTAGCTTACTCCTGATCTTATCAGGAGGTTACCAGATTCAAATCTGAATGGAATTTGGTCTCTAAGAGTGGATAAGGCTAAGAGCCCAATCCTTTTTGCTAACTGCAATCTCAAATTCGCCCCATTGATGGGTGATCATATCAGCCCACTTCGAAATGGGCTTTTGGCCCATTAAGTATTCAGTGTTTAATTAGTTTCCAATCTGCTGCCCAGTTGGGCTTCTTTGTATGGCGTGGGACCCAAGCATTGATCTACACACCAGCCACATGGGTTCGGCCCAGCCTTTAATACAAGGCCCAGCCGAATTCACTGAAAATCTCAATGAACCCCTTGAGTCCATCGTATGAACCCTATGGGCCCAACACTTACATTAAGTGGTCCCTGGGCCAAGCCATCTTATAAAAACCCAGGGACTGTGGGCAGGTGCAAGATTAGCCCATCAGGTATTATCCTAAATGGTCTTACACTTAACCTCTCAGCCCTTAATGATCAAGCACTGCCCGACAAGAGAGGACCTCTCCCTCGGCTGCAAGGAACAGTGCCGCACTCTCCTCTCACATGGATCCCGGGAATTAAAACCATTTGCAAACATTTTGAAACCGTACATATATATGTAAATATATTAATTTTGCAAAAACAAAATTCCAACGATTGAAATCAACTGCCGGCAGTTTGGTTTCCATCAGAGAGAGTGCATTCCCGATCATTACCCTTTGTCCGACAAAGTGGCTGATTCTGTCACTATGACCACCCACTCAGATGAATTCTCAAACTGCCCCAACATACCCAGGTTTTGATCCCCACTAAGGATCTCACTGATTGGCATATCAAAGGCAGCCTGATCCAACACCTAGTGAAGTGTCATAATCGAGTCTAGGGGTCAGGTGTAACTTTCCAGTTTTGCCCATCTATCTCCAAGGTCCAGGGCAAGACTGGAAATCTGGTCCGGTTCAAGGATTCAAGTAATCCCATGCTGTATGTGCCTCGGGTCTTACCCTGATGGCTGAGACAGGCCATCCCAACACTTGGTGGCACACCAGTATTAGCCTTGGCAGGATAAATCTCCCCAGACTTATCCAGCGGCTGTGAACATTTAAAACTAACATGAGTCTCTACAAATGTCCAGTTTTAGGGTTTTACACAGAATTAAACCAAACAACATGAATCAAACATGCACTTTATTTATTTCCACTAAATAACAAAAGTACATCAAAATGATTGAAGCTAAGGGCATACAAAACTGTCTAACAGCTCCCACTTGCACTTAGGTCCAATCTGGTACAAGCCGGAGTCCCATACTTTCCACGTGTTTCTCAAATACCTTCTGTGTCAGTGGCTTAGTCAATGGGTCTGCCACATTATCCGCTGATGCTACCTTTTGAATTAGGACGTCCCCTCTACCAACGATCTCCCGCAGTACATGGTACTTCCTCTCGATGTGCTTTGACTTCGAGTGGGCCCGAGGCTCTTTAGCCTGGGCGATCGCTCCATTGTTGTCACACAACAACGGGATGGGTGATGTGCTGGATGGAATCGCTCCCAATTCGTGTATGAATTTCTTCATCCACACGGCTTCCTTGGCAGCTTCACTTGCGGCAATGTACTCGGCCTCGGTTGTGGAGTCTGCAGTGGACCCCTGTTTGCTGTTTTTCCAGCAAACAGCACACGATCCTATCGTGAAAACATACCCAGATGTAGACTTTCTATCATCTGGATCCGACTGGAAATCGGCATCGGTATACCCTAGAACTTGCAGTGAACTACCATCGAATACCAGACAAAACTCTTTCGTCCTTCGAAGGTATTTGAGTATGTTCTTCACAGCAGTCCAATGCTCCTGTCCTGGGTTTGCCTGGAATCTGCTTACCACACTCACCGCCTGAGCTATGTCCGGGCGAGTGCACAACATGGCATACATGATGCTCCCCACAGCTGAGGCATAGGGAACGTCTCTCATGCTCTCAATCTCCACAGAAGTCTTGGGAGACATCTTCTTGGAGAGAGTGACTCCGTGCCTGAAAGGAACGTTTCCTTTCTTGGAGTTTTCCATGCTGTATCTTTTGACAATTTTGTCAATGTAAGCAGCCTGGGATAATCCAATTATCCTCTTCGATCTATCTCTATAGAGTCGAAGACCCAGTATGTATGAAGCTTCTCCAAGATCTTTCATGGAGAACTGCTGTGATAGCCATACCTTGACCGAAGTCAACATTCCTACATCATCCCAATGAGTAGGATATCGTCCACATACAAGACTAAAAAGGTGATCTTATCCCCACTGGATTTCCTGTAAACACAGGGCTCATCCGGATTCTGCTCAAAGTCAAACGTTTTGACTGCAGAATCAAAACGGATGTTCCAACTCCTAGAAGCCTGCTTAAGTCCATATATGGATCTATTAAGTTTACATACCATGTGTTCCTGACCAGCAGCAATGAAGCCTTGCGGCTGCTGCATGTAGATATCTTCACTAAGATCTCCATTCAGGAACGCTGTTTTGACATCCATTTGCCAAATCTCGTAATCATGGTACGCTGCTACAGCTAGCAGGATCCTAATGGATTTAAGCATGGCCACCGGTGAAAAGGTTTCCTCATAGTCGATGCCTTCTTTCTGAGTATACCCTTTTGCCACCAAACGAGCTTTAAAGGTCTCAATCCTTCCATCGGGGCCCTTCTTCCTCTTGTAGATCCATTTGCAACCAATTGCTTTTACCCCGGAGGGCGGATCCACTAGAGTCCAGACTCCATTGGTCTCCATTGAGTCCATCTCGGCTCTCATGGCCTCCACCCACTTCTGGGAGTCTATGTCTAACATAGCTTCCGCGTAAGACACGGGATCCTCTTCACTAGTCAAGGCTTCCACCAGGTAACTATCCTGGTCATAACCATATCGGACTGGTGGTCTGGATACCCGGGTGGACCTTCTAGGTTGGTCATTACCTGGAACTTGTGGGTCATCTCCCACTGCTCCTGAGCTCTCCTCATCAAGAACTATTTCCTGACGATGGGTGTCCAGGATGTAATCGGATTCTAAGAATCGGGCGTTTCGACTGCAGAACACTTTCTGCTCACTTGGGTCATAGAATAGATAACCCACCGAATCCTTTGGGTAGCCTATAAACAGGCAACGGCTGGTTTTAGATTCCAACTTGTCCGCACTTGTTCTTTTAACGTGTGCAGGACAACCCCAAATCTTCAAGTGTCTCACACTTGGCTTCCTTCCGGTCCAAAGCTCATATGGAGTTTTCGGAACTGATTTGGTTGGAACCCTATTCAGCACGTAGATAGCAGTCTCTAATGCGTATCCCCAAAAGGATGTGGGTAATTCTGAGCGTACGAGAAGTGACCGGACCATGTCCAACAAGGTCCTATTTCTCCTCTCTGAAACACCGTTGAGTTGAGGTGTAGCAGGAGGAGCTAGTTGTGACACTATCCCATTGGCCTTTAAGTAGTCCCTGAATTCGTTAGAGAGATACTCGCCACCTCGATCTAATCGAAGGGCCTTAATTTCTCTCCCTAACTGTTTCTCGACTTCCTGTCTGAACTCTTTGAACTTTTCAAATGATTCAGACTTATGTCTCATTAGGTACACGTAACCATATCGTGAAAAATCATCTGTAAAGGTGATGAAGTACACGTGTTGATTCCGTGTCCTAACACTCAGGGGACCACATACATCAGTATGTATTAGGTCAAGTGTGCCTGCACATCTTTCAGGCTTACCGTCAAATGGCCGCTTAGTCATCTTACCTTGGAGGCAAGGTTCACAAGTGGGAAGATTTTCTACGGTTAGAAAATCCAAAGGACCATCATTTACCAGTCTTGTGATTCGGTCGACACCGATGTGGCCAAGTCGGTAATGCCAGAGGCATGTGAGATTTACTGTATCACGAGTCCTTTTCTTGGGATTTTCGACCGACGTAGTTTCGGTTAAGTTAGTTTCCAAAGAAGGATGCAGAACATAGAGACCGTTCTCTAGCTCTCCGCATGCGATGAATTTATTATTCCGTTTAACAGTAATCATATTACTAAAGTAAACAGTATATCCATCAGCACACAATTTTGAAACAGAAATTAAATTCCTTCTCAAGTTCTGTACATAAAGACAATCTTTAAGTACAAGGACTCCTTCTTTAAAAACCAATTCTACGGTTCCTATTGCCGCAGCTGCAACACTTGCAGTTGTTCCCAAGAACAGTGTCACTTCACCTTCACTCAGCCTTCTGCTAACTTTGAACCCCTGCAGTGAGTTACACGCATGAGTTGAAGCCCCGGAGTCAACACACCAGGACACAGAAGTAACTAACATATTAGTTTCTATGACACAAGTTTCGATATTACCTTTCTTAGATTCCAGGTAGGTAGGACAATTCCTCTTCCAGTGGCCGGTCTGCTTGCAGAAGTGACAGACATCAGATGCCTTGTTCTTCTTCTGCTTCTTGGGTTTGGTAGTCTTCTTCTGGGGCTTCTTTGCCTTTCTCTTTCTCTTGCCCGATTTGTTAGCTTCAGCAAGCATAACCACAGGCTCATCCTTCTTGAGTAAATCCTCGGCCCTCTGCAACATATTGCTGAGTTCCTGGACGCTGACATTCAGCTTATTCATATTGTAGTTCATAGTGAACGCATTGAAGGAAGAGGGCAAAGAATTTAGGATGGCATCCACTTGCGTGCCAAGATCTAGCCCGGATCCAAGAGCTTCAAGTTCGTTGATGTATCCCATCATCCGAAGACAATGGTCATGAACTTTCTGCCCTTTGGTCATCTGCGCGGTCATGAACAATTTCAGGACCTTCTGTCGAGTAGAACGGTTCTGCTCCTCATACATTGTCCTTAGACTGTCCAATATGTCCTTGGCAAGTTCGATCTGATCGAACTGCCTCTGTATTGAGTTGTCTAATGAGGCAATGACAAAGCAGCGGGCTAGGGAGTTCTTATCCTCCCAATCTTGGTAGTCCCTCCTACGGGCCTCAGAAGCCCTATCACCCGGACGTTCCGGGGCAGGATTTTTCACTACCTTGTCTAACTTTTCAGAAGTTAGGACCAGCATAAGATTTCTGTACCAGTCGGCATAGTTTGGGCCCTTAAGCTTGTTATCGTCTAGAAGCTTTGCAAATTGACCGTTTGCCATTTTCTGATAAAACAGCAAAATCATTAGTCCACAACCCATGTTTGATGGCCTCCACCCACTTCTGGGAATCTATGTCTAACATAGCTTCCGCGTATGTTACGGGATCCTCCTCACTAGTCAAGGCTTCCACCAAGTAGCTATCCTGGTCATAACCATATCAGACTGGTGGCCTGGATACCCGAGTGGATCTTCTAGGTTGGTCACTACCTAGAACTTGTGGGACATCTCCCACTACTCCTAAGCTCTCCTCATCAAGAACTATTTCCTGACAATGGGTGTCTAGGATGTATTTGGTTTCTATGAATTGGGCGTTTCGACTGTAGAACACTTTCTGCTCACTTGGGTCATAGAATAGATAACCCACCGAATCTTTTGGGTAGCCTATAAATAGGCAACGACTGGTTTTAGACTCCAACTTGTCCGCACTTGTTCTTTTAACATGTGCAGGACAACCCCAAATCTTCAAGTGTCTTACACTTGGCTTCCTTTCAGTCCATAGTTCATATGGAGTCTTCAAAACCGATTTGGTTGGAACCCAATTCAGTACGTAGATAACAGTCTCTAATGCATATCCCCAAAAGGATGTGGGTAATTTTGAGCATACAAGAAGTGACCGGACCTTGTCCAACAAGGTCCTATTCCTCCTCTCTGAAACACCGTTGAGTTGAGGTGTGGCAGGAGGAGATAATTGTGACACTATCCCATTGACCTTTAAGTAGTCCCTGAATTCATCAGAGAGATACTCGCCACCTCGATCTGATCAAAGGGCCTTAATTTCTCTCCCTAACTATTTCTCGACTTCTTGTCTGAACTCTTTGAACTTTTCAAAGGATTCAGACTTGTCTCATTAGGTACACATAACCATATCGTGAAAAATCATCTGTAAAAGTGATGAAATACACATGTTGATTCCGTGTCCTAACACTCAAGATACCACATACATCAGTATGTATCAGGTCAAGTGTGCCTGCAGATCTTTCATGCTTACCGTCAAATGGCCGCTTAGTGTGCCTGCAGATCTTTCATGCTTACCATCAAATGAGCCTTGGAGGCAAGGCTCACAAGTGGGAAGATTTTCTATGGCTAGAAAATCTAAAGGACCATCCTTTACCAGCCTTGTGATTCAGTCAACACCGATATGGCCAAGTCGGTAATGCCAGAGGCACGTAGGATTTACTGTATCACGATTCCTTTTCTTGGGATTTTCGACCGACGTAGTTTCGGTTAAGTTAGTTTCCAGAGAAGGATGTAGAACATAGAAACCGTTCTCCAGCTCCCCGCATGCGATGAATTTGTTATTCCGTTTAACAATAATCATATTACTAAAATAAACAGTATATCCATCAGCACACAATTTAGAAATAGAAATTAAATTTCTTCTCAAGTTCTGTACATAAAGACAATCTTTAAGTACAAGCACTCCTCTAAAAACTAATTCTATGGTTCCTATTGCCACAGCTGCAACACTTGCAGTCGTTCCCAAGAAAAGTGTCACTTCGCCTTCACTCAATCTTCTGCTAACTTTGAACCCTTGCAGTGAGTTACACGCATGAGTTGAAGCCCCGGAGTCAACACACCAGGACATAGAAGTAACTAACATATTAGTTTCTATGACACAAGTTTTGATGTTACCTTTCTTAGATTCCAGGTAAGCAGGACAGTTCCTGTTCCAGTGGCCGGTCTGTTTGCAAAAGTGACAGACGTTAGATGCTTTGTTCTTCTTCTGCTTCTTGGGTTTGGCAGCTTTCTTCAAGGGCTTCTTTGCCTTTCTCTTTTTCTTGCTCGATTTGTTAGCGTCAGATGCCTTGTTCTTCTTCTGCTTCTTGGGTTTGCCTTTCTCATCCTTCTTGAGTAGATCCTCGGCCCTCTGCAACATATTGCTGAGTCTCTGGACGCTGACATTCAGCTTATTCATGTTGTAGTTCATTGTGATCACATTTAAGGAAGAGGGCAAAGAATTCAGGATGGCATCCACTTGCATGCCAAGATCTAGCCCGGATCCATGGGCTTCGAGTTCGTTAATGTAGCCCATCATCCGAAGACGATGGTCATGAACTTTCTGCCCTTTTGACATCTGCGCGGTCATGAATAGTTTCAAGACCTTCTTTCGAGTAGAATGGTTCTGTTCTTCGTACATTGTCTTTAGACTGTCCAATATGTCCTTGGCTAGTTCAATCTGATCGAACTGCCTCTATATTGAGTTGTCTAGTGAGGCAATGACAAAGCAGTGGGCTAGGGAGTTCTTATCCTCCCAATCTTGGTAGTCCCTCCTACGGGCCTCAGAAGCCCTATCACCCGGAAGCTCCGGGGCAGGATTTTTCACCACCTTATCTAACTTTTCAGAAGTTAGGACGAGTATAAGATTTTTGTACTAGTCGGCATAGTTTGGGCCCTTAAGCTTGTTATCATCTAGAAGCTTTGCGAATTGACCGTTTGCCATTTTCTGATAAAACAACAAAGACGTTATTCCACAACTTTAGTTTGATTCATGTTACCCACATAGATATGGTTTTTAATCTATGTTCCATTCCCATTTGTTCATCTCTAAGACTTCCCTCCTTTCTCAGTGACGGAGATGATGAAATGTCTCTGGAAATGTGGGAAATCACATGGGGTGCATGAAGCCAACTGTTTCAGCTGCATAACCCCACCACCTTTCTGTGATGTATCATATCCGCTCATCGAATGAGTTTCCCTTTGGCCTCTATCAGACAAGGTTCAGAGCCATTTTCAGGTAAACCTTTTCTGTCCAGTGAATGCTCACCCATCATATTCAGGTTACACCATGGTACCGTGTGAGAGTTCCCATTTTCTGGTGAAGCCCCTCCCACATCGGTCTATGACGCCCCTATCATCTTATGAAACACTCTGACAGATCCAATAGCAAATGGATAGCCCAATTTTATGGTGTGTTTCCTCATTACTGAAGTCCCATCATTGTGCTAATGATAGAAGGCCTTTAGAGAGTTCATCATATGGATCTCCCTATCACATGCACTCATATTTGCTAGAGGGAACAAGATTACGCCCTATTTCTAATTTTAGGTCAAACCAAAGTGGCTCCCATTGACTTTTCTAAAGTCAGATTTCTGGTGGGCCTTAATCGACTAGGGGTTCCGTACGCATCCCTTTTCAAGGTTCTGGGGCCCACCAAGTAAGGAGAGGTCATCCAATGACCTTAAGGGACACCATGGCAATGATGTGCATTCAGCCATGGTGCGCGCAAGAGCCACTAATGAGTCTTCATGGGCCAAATGCTTATGGCCCATGGTTGCAGTACATCAAACATCCAAACATCACATGTAGAGGAAGAAGTGATCCAATCAATTAGCTACTATAAAGCCCATTGAACAGCCCATTTAAAATCCATAACATTAACAATTAATGTCTACTAGGTGTATGGGTTGAATCGCAGTTAGCAGTTCGGCCCATACAACTTTTCTCACAAGAGTGGGCTTTTGCAGTTTTAACCTTTCAAAACTGGGCTTTACAGGTTGGCTGAATTAATCCCTGTAATTGAACATCAGATTTGGAATAGCAAGTGTGAGAAAAATGGACTGAAAACAGTCCCCTTCGAACCCTAGATTCGGTCCAAACAATTTTGGTCCAATCTAGTCCGAAATGGTCCGAAACTGATTTTCAATTCAAGAACTAATTCATGAAAGATCTGAAATTAATAATTTTGATTTCAAGCAATCACAAATCAACTATGGACTGTTCGCACCACTTGCAAAACAGAGGTTAATCACTAGGATTGCAGTTTCACAAACTGCAAATCGCAGAAAATGGTTTCTCCATCTGCAAATCTCCAGCATCGCCTTCTTCTTCCTTCTTCTTCAATCAAGAAAAATAAAAAAAATAGAAATCCTATTTCTATTAATTTATTACATTCTTGATCAAATCCTATACATTCAGTCCAGAAAAAAATTATTTACAGACCGAATTGAATAAAATAAATGAATAAAAGGGAAAAAGGGTGCGCAGACCATCTGCGCCAAATCTGCATTGCGATCTCCAGGTTCGAACAGTCCATTAAATCAAAATAAATAAAGAACAATTCTAAATAAATTTTGGATTTAACAAAAACAAATTTCAGATCAATCACCCTTAACAAGAAACAGTTTCTTGAAATAAAGAAAACAATCTGCGCAAATCTTGGCAGAACATCTTCTGTCCATCTACGCAGGTTCAGATATGATTTTCTTTTGGTTCAAGATTCAAACTTGTGCACAGGTCCCAGGATCGGAACCTGGCTCTTATACCACTGAAAGAATGGTAGGATCCATCTAATGGATGCCAAAAGGTTGCGGAATGGGTGGGGGAATTTCAAAAATTTTCTTACTTTCTTCCAACTAGGAATCATATTCCCTAAATTTAGAATACAATATTCAAGGATCCTACTTGAACCATAATCGAACCAGATCTGAACCAAAAGGAAAAGGGAGGATTATACCTGATCCGGAGAAGTAGTATCTCCCAAAGTTGGTGTTCATGCCCAAAGAGGACACCAAGATCCACTCTTACTGAAGATGACACAGCTGTATGTGGAACGGAACCAGTAGAGTGCGTCCAACACTAGATCCTTTGCAAGAATCCTCTGGAAACTCTGAGCACCAAGTCTTTTCAGTCTTTTCTGCAAAGCTGATGTCAAGAAACAACTTCTTGGTTTCTTTCTTCTTTAAAGATCGAATCTTGTAAGAAAGGATGGCGGCGGTTGGAGGAGAACTCCTAGAATGAAGATGGCTGAATAGCTTCTCTTCTCTCTGAACTCTGTATGAGATCTGATCTCAATTCATAGGAAGCTTTCTTGCTTACTACCCCTGTTCGAAATTTGATGTTTTTCTCTTAGGGTTTCTCCTCTTTTCTTCTTGATTAAGAAACCTCCTAATTAGAAGTTATCCCAATCCAAATCAGTATTTGGATAGGGGATGATCTTAATCCTATCTGCAGATTAAGTTAGCTTACTCCTGATCTTATCAGGAGGTTACCAGATTCAAATTGGATTTGAATTTGGTCTCCCAGAGTGGATAAGGTTAAAGGCCCAATCCTTTTACTAACATTAATCTCAGGTTTGCCCCATAGATGGGTGATCATATCAGCCCAGCTCGAAATGGGCTTTTAGCCCACTAAGTGTTTAGTGCTTGACTAGTTTCCAATCTGCTGCCCAGTTGGGCTTCTTTGTATGGCGTGGGACCCAAGCATTGATCTATACACCAGCCACATGGGTTCGGCCCAGCCTTTATTACAAGGCCCAGCCGAATTCACTGAAAAACTCAGTGAACCCCTGAGCCCATCATATGGACCTTATGGACCCAACACTTACATTAAGTGGTCCCTGGGCCAAGCCATCTTATAAAAACCCAGGGGCTATGGGTAGGTGCAAGATTAGCCCATCAGGTACTATCCTAAATGGTCTTACACTTAACCTCTCAGCCCTTAATGATCAAGCACTGCTCGACAAGAGAGGACCTCTCCCTTGGCTGCAAGGAACAGTGCCGCACTCTCTTTTCACATGGATCCCGAGAATTAAAACCACATGCAAATACGTTGAAACCGTACATACATATATATATATATATCATATATAAATTTTGCAAAACAAAATTCCAACGATTGAAATCAACTGCCGACAGTTTGGTTTACATCAGAAAGAGTGCATTCCCGATCATTACTTTTGTTCGACAAAGGGGCTGATCCTGTCACTATGATCACCCACTCAGATGAATTCTCAGACTGTCCCAACATACCCAAGTTTTGATCCCCGCTAAGGATCTCACTGATTGGCATATCAAAGACAGTCCGATCCAACACCTAGTGAAGTGTCAGAATCGAGTCTAGGGGTTAGGTGTAACTTTCCTGTTTTTCCCATCTGTCTCCAAGGTCCAGGGCAATACTGGAAATCTGGTCTGGTTCAAGGATTCAAGTAATCCCATACTGCTTGTGCCTTGGGTCTTACCCTGGTGGCCGAGATAGGCCATCCCAACACTTGGTGGAACTCCATTATCAGCCTTGGTAGAATAAATCTCCCCAAACTTATCCAATGACTGTGAACATTTAAAACTAACACGAGTCTCTATAAGTGTCCAGTTTTAGGGTTTTACACAGAATTATACCAAACAACATGAATCAAACATGCACTTTATTTATTTACACTAAATATCAAAAGTACATCAAATCGGATTGAAGCTAAGGGCATACAAAACTGTCTAACAATCATCACTTACCCCATTGTGTTTGAAGGTGTCACATATTTCTAAAAAGTTAGAAATGTGTGCATTGGGATCTTCGTAGGCCAAACCACAGAATTGCACCATGTTTTGAATCATTTGTATGATGGCCGGTTTGATCTCAAAGTTGTTAGCAGCAATATTGGGCCTGATAATGCTGGAGGCAGCTCCAATGAGTGTGGGTTTGGCATAATCCATCATAGTCCTCTGCTCAGCTATTTCTTGAGCTTCTTGAACTTCTTGCTAGACTTGTCTGGCTGCTCTTAGATGGACACAGAGAGTTCTTTCAATCTCCGAGTGGTAGAGGATTTCCTCCAGCTTGACTTTGCTTGTTAGAAACTGTGAAAGTCAAGGCAAGAAACAAGATAATACAAAAGAATACAATTACCTAAGCCTATCATAGTTAAGATAAGTACAATGAATTATTGCCATACAAGTACCAATCATAAATAATTTTGAACCAACAATCCATTAGTTGCAGCATCTGCTTTCAGACCTACAATTCTTTAGGATTATTGCTTCAAACAATAATAACTGAAATTTGAATTGAAATGCAATGTACACTACTGCACACATCCATTCACCTCTACTGGACTGAGGGCGGTTTATCAGAGCTGAATTGACAATGCCTTCAGAGGACATAATTAGAGCTATAACTCGACCTGAGCCAGATTCAGGTCTGTGAGCTATTCAAGTGTATGGCTTCAAGAAATCTTGAAGAACTCTTATGACCTGAAATCAAGTCTAATTTTGACCTGCATAAGCTGCTGCTATTGAAAGCAGTTTAGTTCACAATGAATCCAATCAATATTTTGGTTCAGATTCCTTATGAATTCATACAAATGTCCCATAAGCCAAAAATAGCAACCCATAGTGCAGTAGTAGTAAACTAATCATTCCACATATTTTCAAATTCAAGGCATTGCATTAAAACTATTGAGGCATCAAAAATTCTCAAAATAAACAAACTTTTCCTCAACCAAATCAGCTCAGATAGAGTAGAGCACAAGTTGTTTAAATACAGCAAAGTCTGCCCTGCTAGGTCTGTTCACAATTCCAGTTCAAATCTGGGTGATTTCAATCAAATACAATTTTGCAGCTACAGCAAATTTTGCAGCAGCTGAAACCAAATATAAAGCTAATTATTCAATCAAATATAGCAACTACTTAATGCCAGGTCAGTGGATCTGCAATATGCTGTACTTAAGGACACATCAATCAGGGCTGGAATGAGATCTGAATTGAATTAGGGCTGGGGCCTAGATCAAAGCTCCAATATTCACATCTTATTCAAAGTACTCACATCTATCATAAATAATCAGGCTGAGATCAGGTCTGCAATGCATACAATCTGTATATGCTGCTGCAATCCAAATTAATGGCAACAGTTCAGCCCACTGTTGATTCAGCCCAGGTTTTGCTTCAGATCTCATATCAGCCCCTATCTGTCTAGCTCATATATATTAAGCTGTTCAGTTCACAAATTTACAGAAACCTGAAATCAGGTCTGCACTGTTTGGCATTGTTACTGCTGCAATTTAGGAGTGTTGCAGGACAGAACTGAGTCCAATTTCAGATCAGATCTCATAGCAATCAGAGCTGGCCATCTAAAACATTGAATTTACTAATGGACATCCAAGACTGTGTGCAAGAGGTTTAAAGCAAAAACCTGAAATCATGATGGCTCAAATTAAGTAGTTGTAGAAACCTGAAATCAGGTCTGCTAACTGTATACTATAAGCAGCCCTGAATGCCAGTATATTATACTCATCCAGTTCAGATCTGGTGCAAGTGGTTTAAAGCTAGAAAAATCAGTCCACATATATGATTATCAGTCCACAGATATAACACAAACATTAGTCCATAGACAAACAATCAATCAGATCGGATGAAAGTAATTTAAAGGATAACAAAAACATCAGTCCACAGATATGATTTCAGATCATCAGCCCACATACTGCCTCATGTCATCAGTCAGTCCACAGTAGAAATCAAGTGCACTCTGATATCATCACACATTGCTACTATTTCATCAATGATGCAGATCTGATTTTTACACATTTTGGGTATACTACTACAAGTCCACATCAATGAAGCATCAATGAAATATACTGCAATCAGATCTGAGTTGAGTGGGTTCATACCATCATCCGAATAGGGTACAGAGATTGTACAAGATTTTCATACAATTGGATCTGAAGTTTATTAGAGTAAATGCAAGAGTTCTTTACACCTTCAGATCTGTAATTTTTGCTTTTCAGCAGCTACTGATGCTAAGTTCAGTAGCTAGAACCACAATTCAGATTTGAAATAACACTGATCTGAATTTCAACAAACAAAGCTAACCAATTGTTCATGGGGCATAGCAGATATAACCTAGGGTGAATTGGGGTGATTATAACCCCCAATTACCCTTAAATTTACATCAGTTCAGGTCTGAGTTCAGGGGAACTCAGATCTGAACTGTTGCAGATCTGCTACAGCAGAACTCAGATCTGAACTCAGATCTGAGTTCTGATCCGAATCCTTGGCTTCCATTCTTTTGGTTATATGGTTCTATCTTTTTTTTCCATATTATATTATATATATATTTTTTTTAGTGAAAGAAAAGAATAACAAAGGGCTGAAATATGAACAGACTTTTTTCAACATGAGTGTTGCAGTTCTGCTATAGCAGATCTGAGTGTCGAATGCAACTCAGATCTGCAACACTCATGTTTTTAAAAAAAAAATTCTTTTCTTTTAGAAGACAATAACTTCAAGATAGAAAGGAAAACAGGTCTCCCTTTATTAAAATTAAACTGAAACAGGGAAGAGAAAGTAATCTACTAAAACACAATTACAGTAGTACAACAATTGTAGTCCAAGCTGAAATGACAAATTTAGCAAATTAAACCAACTATGAATGCAATGCTGAATGAGATCAGATTAAGAATGTCTAATGTTTCCCAATATTGTTTCCCTAAATCCCCGAAAATGGCACCAAACTTGATGTGTGGCTTATTGTGACACTAGCAAGTGCACTATCCACTCAAGTAATAGAGTAGTGAGTAGAGTATCATTCCCACAAGGACTTAGGAAACAAGTATCAATACTAAATTGAGTACTTCTTATCTGATTAACAAATAAATCAAAACTTTAATGAAAGCTAAAAATCCTAAACTAAAATCTATCTAAATCATTAGCCTAATTGCCTTCAAATTAGGTTAGAAGAGTAAGCAGTAAATGTCAATCTCAGAATTCAGCAATCTATCAATTTGGATCATACGAATAAATCATGATTGAGCCTTGGTTTGGTCAGACCCCAAGCTCATGAACATCCTCTTTCGAGTGCACGTTCAATCTATGCATGAGTGATGATCCCCATATCTCTATCAAGGATCTAATCCTCATGCATGCATTTCTTCAAACACATCTAAGGTATCAATTCAAAAATGAATTGATCACCAACTGAATTGTGCAAGTTATCTCTAATCTTGCATCCAATTCAGTTCTTGAATAGTAGATCTGAATTCCTAGAGTCTCTCTCAAGCACTCTAGGAATTCCAAGCTTTAGATCCATTCGACCAATCTGAAATTTGTAGATCTGAATTCTCTTTCAAGCAATTCAGATCATGCAATCTCAGATCTGAGTTTTCAAGGTTGATTGGCCGAATTAATCTACAATAACACCCTTATTCAAGAAACTTCAAGTACAATTCATAACCATTCGAATGAATCAAAAAGAATTTGATTGCTGAACTAAAATTTTACAAGTTGAAATACATCAAGGAAGAATGGAAGAAGGAGAAAGAAGAAAGAAAATATAACAAAAAAACTAAATTCAAATTAAAGGAGAATGAAACTACAATTGAATTATTACAAAAGATCTCTGAATCACAAACCCCCAATTTCAAACTCACCTTCTCTTCTTGCTTGCTTGACTTGAACTTCCTTCAGCCCTTCTTCTTCATCTTCCTTGTGCCTAGCCTTCTTCTCTTCTCTTCTCTCAAGGTGGTCGAACCTCTAAGAGTGGGAGAGCCTTCCTCTCAAGCAATTGAACACCTCTCCCCCCTCCTAGAGGCCTTCTTATATAGTTTTCAAGGGCGCTCTTGCCCCTTCTTGAAGCCTCTAGAATGGGGTGTATTACACCCCTTTCTTGAACTTTCTAGAGCTTTCTTGAAAGCCTCCTAAGTGCTGCCACCCCTAGCTCTTTGGGCTGCTATTTGGGCTGCACTTAGGCTCTCTCTTAGCACATGATAGTTATACTTTGAGCTGCTCTTTTGGGCTGAGAATGGGCCTTCTTTGCTGGGCCGACTTCTACTCTTATCTAAGCTTTCCTTTCTTTGGTTTTCTCAAGGAATCCACTTGCTCTTCTTGGGATGAAGTGCTCTCTCTTGCTTCCACAACCGGGCTGGGCTGAATTTGGTCTTTTTAAACCTTTTTTCCTTGCCTTTTTCCTTCCTTTTCTTGGATTAATTACCCCTGAAACTTATTCTTAGCATTAAGCTAAATTAAGGCAAAAATTAATAAAACCGGCATAAAAATTCATGCTAAAGTCCTCAAAATTTATAGATAAATTGTAGGTTCATCATGGCGAATATCTCTCTGACGAATTCAGGGACTACTTGAAAGCCAATGGGATTATCTCACAGTTGGCTCTTCTTGTAACACCCCAGCTTAACGGTGTTTCAGAGAGGAGGAATAGGACATTTCTAGACATGGTCCGGTCACTTCTCACACGCTCAGAATTGCCCACATCCTTTTGGGGATATGCGTTGGAGACCACAATTTACGTGCTGAATAGGGTTCCAACCAAATCGGTTCCGAAAACACCATATGAACTATTGACCAGAAAAAAACCATGTGTCAGACACTTGAAGATTTGGGGTTGTCCTGCGCACGTTACAAGAACGAGTGCTGATAGCTATGAATATATAACCCTAGCAAGTGCACTAGTTATCAAGTAGTATAAAATATCGTTCCCATGGGGATTTAACAAAATAAGTACTAGAGCCATAGTCTTCCCTAACTATTTGGACAATCGAAATTCAGATTTCAGCAAGAACTACTGGAAATAAAAACTAGAAAAATAAAAATAGAAGCAAGGGTGATCACTAACCAAATATTCAATGGATGAAATCGTTAGGGCTTTTGGTCCACCTAGCCAATGTAATGAATATTAATGGACTCAATTAACTAAGATTATTTGTCATTCCCATAAGCTGAGGTCTTTCCAATTTTATTTAATATTCTCTCTCGAGATATATTAAAACTACATCCATCAGGTAACCCTTCGATCTCTCGAGTAGAGCTCTCAAGATGGAAATCCATTAAGTCCAAGAAAAACCATTAAATTCAGATGAATCTTGTATATATATCTCTATGTACCATTCATTTCACACTATGAACTATTCAGTCGATTATGTGAATTCCTCTCTTGATTCATTCACATAACACAAATCAATTAAGAGGTGGCCAAGCTCTTAATTGCATTAAGCACAATAATTCATAGACTATATGGAAATCACAATCTTGGATAAATCATAAAGACAAAAATATATTCATTAACATGGTTAGGCTTTCCACAGCAGTAGCAAGAAACAAATCAGTTCATGATAAAAGAATTAAAGCAAACAAAGGGAAAGAAAGAATTCTTGAATTCACCCATGGTGCTGAGATATCCTCTTCTTGCCACCACCTTCTTCTTGAAGTTTCTTGAATTCTTTATTACCTTCCCTCAGTTTCTTGATTTGTTTTCTCCTTTCTTGACTAATTTCTCCTTTGCTTCTTGATTTCCTCTAGAGATTGACTGATGCTCAAGGTAGTCCACCCCCCCTTTATATAGCTTAAAGGGGAGGGGGTAGTTTCCTACTTCCTCTTGAAGTTTATCTTACAAGAATACAAAGTCCTATTCTAATCCTACTCTTATCTCTTTATCTAGTGAACTCAATCCCTTTATCTTTCTAAGATTAAATCAAAAATTTAGATCTGGAAGGACTCTTCTCAATTTCTTGTTCTTGGATTCGTATTAGACCTCCTCTGCGAATTGGGCTGCTGCCAGGCTTTTCTGCAAGTTGGGCTTCAGTTGCGGATTGGGCCTTATTATGAATTTTCCACGACTTCGGGCCCGGATTTGACTTCGATGCAGGCCGAATTAGCGAAAGCCAAAAACACGAAAGTTGTGGACTTTTCTCTTATCTTTCCAATGGGTCTTAAATCAGCCCAATCTGAGTTCGAATACGTGAGTTGGGCTCAGTTTTCAGAACGGTGCTGAAACTATTCATGGGTCTTAAATCAGCCCAATCATCCGATTTGCAATGGATCTTATCTTTCCAATGGGTCTTAAATCAGCCCAATAATCTGATTTGCCTTTCTTTACTCCTGATGCCTTCTTTCATGGCCTGAACCAAAATACAAGGAATATGAGTCCAATTAAGTGCTAATTAGGTATGAAAGAATATTTGGGGATAAAAATGTGATAAATTCTATTCTCATCAAATTCCCCCGTACTTAAACCTTGCCCGTCCTCGGGCAAGACAAAATTCAAGCAAAATTAAAACAGGAACAAACTAACTATCCTACCAATTAAAACAGGAACAAACAAGCAAAATCAAATGTGTACTTCATCTTTGTCCACAAATATTCTAGGTTAACTATTGCAAACTGTTAGACAGTTGTATGCCCTTAGCTTCAATCAGAAATATGTACATTATGAATTTTTTGTAAATGAATAAAGTACACATTTGATTCATGTTCCTATGGTGTATTTCTGTGTAATACCCTTAAACTGAACACTTAACGAGACTTGTATTAGTTTAGAATGTTCACAGCCATTGAGTAAGTCTAGGGAGATTTATCCTATCAAGGCTGACATTAGTGTGCTACCAACTGTTGGGGTGGCTTGTCTCAGCTTGAAGGGATGGGATATCCATCACATGGACACCCAAGTCTTGCGGAATGGACTGGGCGAATTTCAAAAATTTTCTCCCATCTTTGCAGGGAATCGAATTCCCTACTTTAGAAAAATATATTTTTCAAGGATCAATCTTGAACCATGAACCAAACCAGATCTGAACCAAAAGGAGTAGGAGGGAGGATGTACCTGATATGGAGAAATAGTATCTCCCAATGGAGGTGTTCACGCCTAAGGAAGAATCCAAAATCTGCTCCCACTAAAGATGGCGCAGTGCAGGATGGAGCAGAATCAGCAATGTTCTTCCAAAAGAACTTGACACTTCGCAAGAGTCAATAGGATGGCTTGTGAATACAGCTCCAATCAATCTTTTCCCCAAAAGATTGGTATCAAGATCAAATCTTGATTACTCCTGTAGAGAGTAGGAGATCGAACTACTGGAGGTGGCGGCTACAGGAAGGAGAAGGAAAGAGAGTATTCGTAGGGTGCAGAATTCCCTCTTCTTGTGATTTCAGCTCTGAAGAGAATTGAACATCAATCAATAAAAGTTGCCGCCCCTTTCTCCTTTCATAATCTTAAAGGGATCAGCTCCTAATCCCATTAGGAGTTGCTGATCTAAATCATATTTGGATTAGAAGTCCCTTTAAGTGATAAGGGATAACCCTTATCTTATCTGCAGATCAGATTAGCCATCTCCTAATCCAATTAGGAGGCTTCCAGATCTAAATCACATTTAGATCTTAGACTCTATAAGTGGATAGGGTCTAGGCCCAATCCTATCAGCTGATCCATCTCAGAATTCGCCCCCTTTTTAATTGACTGATCAAATCAGCCCAACTCAAAATGGGCTTAAGGCCCATTTAAGGTTATGTACTCACTTAGCCTACCAAACTACTGCCCAGTTCGGCTTCCTTGTATGGCATGGGACCCAAACATTGACCTACACATCAGCCACATGGGTTCAGCCCAACCTTTGTTACAAGGCCTAGTTGAATACACTGTTATGGACAGTGCACCCCCTGAAACCCATCTTATGGGCTCTATGGGCCCAACACCTACCCTAAGTTGGTCCCTGGGCCAAGCCACCTTGTAACACCCCGGGACTGTGGGCAGATGCAAGATTAGCCCATCATGTATTATCCTCAATGGTCTTACACTTAACCTCTCAGCCCATAATGATCTAACACTACCTGACAAGGGAGGACCTCTCCCTCGACTGCAAGGAAAAGTGTTGCACTCTCTGCTTACATGGATCCCGGGAATTAAAACCTTTTGCAAATCATTTCGAAACCATAACATATATATATATATATATATATATATATATATATATATATCGTTATATAAAAATATTTTGCAAAACAAAATCTCAACAATTGAAAGTGGCTGCCTGCAGACTTGGTTTCCATCAGAGAGAGTGCATTCCCGATCATTACCTTCGTCCAACAAAGGGGCTGATCCTATCACTATGGTCACCCACTCAGATGAATTCTTAGAGTGTCCCTACATACCCAGGTTTTGACCCCCGCTAAGGATCTCACTGATTGGTACATCAAAGATAGCCCAATCCGACACCTAGTGTAGTATCATAATCGAGTCTAGGGGTCAGGTGCAACTTTCTAGTTTTGCCCATCTATCTCCAAGGTCCAAGGCAATACTGGAAATCTGGTTTGGTTCAAAGGTTCTATTAATCCTACACTACATGTGTTTCGGGTCTCACCCTGGTAGCTGAGACATGCCACCCCAACAGTTGGCAGCACACCAGTGTCAGCCTTGGCAAGATAAATCTCCCCAGACTTACCCAATGGCTGTGAACATTCTAAACTAACACAAGTCTCATTAAGTGTCCAGTTTAAGGGTATTACACAGAAACACACCACAAGAACATGAATTAAATGTGAACTTTATTCATTTACAATAATTCATAATGTACATATTTCTGATTGAAGCTAAGGGCATATAATTGTCTAACAGCTCCCACTTGCACCTAGGTCCAATCTGGTATAAGCCAGAGTCCCATACTTTCCACGTGTTTCTCGAACACTTTCTGTGTAAGAGGCTTAGTCAATGGGTCTGCAACATTCTCCGCTGATGCAACCTTCTGAATCAAGATGCCCCCTCTACCAACAATCTCCCAGAGCACGTGGTACTTCCTCTCGATGTGCTTCGACTTCGAGTGGGCTCGTGGCTCCTTAGCCTGAGCAATCGCTCCATTGTTGTCACACAACAATGGGATGGGTGATGTGCTGGACGGAACTACTCCCAATTCGTGAACGAACTTCTTCATCCACACGGCTTCCTTGGCAGCTTCACTTGCAGCAATGTATTCGGCCTCGGTTGTAGAGTCTGCTATAGACCCCTGTTTGCTGCTTTCCCAGCAAACAGCACACGATCCTATCGTGAAAACATATCCAGATGTAAACTTTCTATCATCTGGATCCGACTAGAAATCTGCATCTGTATACCCTTGGATCTGTAGTGAACTACCATCGAATACCAGACAAAACTCTTTTGTCCTTCGAAGGTACTTAAGTATGCATTTCACAGCAGTTCAATGCTCCTGCCCTGGGTTGGCCTGGAATATGCTTACTACACTCACTACTTGGGCAATGTTAGGACGAGTGCACAGCATGGCATACATGATGCTCCCTACGGCTGAGGCATAGGGAATGTCTTTCATGCTCTCGATCTCCTCAGAGGTCTTTGGAGACATCTTCTTGGAGAGATTGACTCCATTCCTGAAAGGAACATTTCCTTTCTTGGAGTTTTCCATGCTGTATATCTTGACTATTTTGTCAATATAAGCAGATTGGGATAATCCTATTATCCGCTTTGATCTATCTCTATAGAGTCGAAGACCCAGTATATAGGAGGCTTCTCCAAGGTCTTTCATGGAGAATTGCTGTGATAGCCATACTTTTATTGTAGTTAACATTCCTACATCATTTCCAATGAGTATAATGTCATCTACATACAGAACCAGAAACGTAACCTTGTCACCACTGGTCTTTTTGTAAACACAGGGTTCATCCGAATTCTGCTCAAAATCAAACTTTTTGACCGTACAGTCAAATCGGATGTTCCAACTTCTAAAAGCTTGCTTGATTCCATATATGGATCTATTCAACTTACAAACCATGTGTTCCTGACCCGCAGCTATAAAACCTTGCGGTTGCTGCATATAGATATATTCAGTAAGATCTCCATTCAGGAACGTAGTTTTGACATCCATCTGCCAAATCCCATAGTCATAGTAAGCTGCTACAGCTAGCAGGATCCTAATGGATTTAAGCATGGCCATGGGCAAAAAGGTTTCCTCATAATCGATGCCTTCTTTCTGAGTGTATCCTTTCGCCACCAGATGAGCTTTGAAGGTCACAACCCTACCATCGGGGCCCTTCTTCCTCTTGTAGATCCATTTGCAACCAATTGCTTTTACCCCAGAGGGCGGATCGACCAGAGTCCAGACACCATTGGTCTCCATTTAGTCCATCTCAGCTCTCATGGCATCTACCCATTTAAGGGAGTCTACGTCCAACATAGCTTCCGTATAAGTCACGGGATCCTCTTCACTAGTCAATGTTTTGACCAGGTAACTATCCTGATTGTAACCAAAATGGATCGGTGGCCTGGACACCTGGGTAGATCTTCTAGGTTGGTCACTTCCTGGAACTTGTGGGACACCTCCCACTGCATCTGTGCTCTCCTCATCTTGAACAATTTCCTGATGAAGATTGTCCAGGATGTAGTCATTTTCTAAGAATTGTGCATTCCGACTGCAGAACACCTTCTGCTCACTTGGATTATAGAATAGGTAGCCCATAGAGCCCTTTGGGTAGCCTACGAATAGGCAACGGCTGGTCTTGGATTCCAATTTGTCCGGATTCGTTCTTTTAACGTCAGCCGGACAACCCCAAATCTTCAAGTGTCATACACTTGGTTTCTTTTTGGTCCAAAGCTCATAGGGAGTCTAATAGGGTCCTATTCCTCCTCTCTGAAACACCGTTAAGTTGTGGTGTAGTAGGAGAAGCTAATTGTGATACTATCCCATTTACCTTTAAGTAGTCCCTGAATTCGTCAGAGGGATATTCGCCGCCTCGATTTGATCAAAGGGACTTAATTTCTCTCCCTAACTATTTCTCGACCTCTTGTCTGAACTCTTTGAACTTTACAAAGGACTCGGACATATGTCTCATTAGGTACACGTAACCATACCGAGAATAGTCATCGGTGAATATAATGAAATACACGTGTTGGTTACGGGTCCTAACACTCAGGGGACCACATACATCAGTATGTATAAGGTCAAGCGTGCCTGTACATCTTTCTGGCTTACCATTAAGTGGGAAGATCTTCTATAGTTAGA